>NC_142216.1:9035000-9347500 GCF_049639895.1 Pseudopodoces humilis
TGCACTTGCAAGACCTTCAATTACCCTGTAAGCCACCTCCTCCTCCTCCTCCTCCTCCCTGCTCCACTTGTCCCTGAAGTCCCTGGAAAACAGATGGTGCTTGCTGCTTGCCTGTGAGTTTTATAAACCTGATGGACCAAATGAGAGGAAGCACGTTTCAGAAGGCAGGGCTGTGATCAGGATGCCCTCTCACCTACTCCCCCAGTCGCCACGGATTTTGACCTGAGCCCCTCCAATGCCCTCTGCTGCTACAGGTCCCTGGAGGGAGGACCTCCCTCTTCCCCTCCCTCTCTTTATTACCCAGGTCACAAAATGGTTAAGGCTTTGCAAGCTCTGCTCCAGACCTGGAATTTCACCCAGAAACCTAATGGCAGCTGTGCTGATCACAGAGCTCTGCATGAAATTCAGCTTAAGGAGGGGGCAGCTGCAGGCTGTGAGGGTTACCTGAGCTGTTCATTCCCCAGGAACTGCAGCATGGACACCTTGGAGACAAAGGAACACACTCACATCCCTGTGTATTGGCAACTGGGAGCTGTGTCCAAGATGTACCTGCTGCATCCCAGATAATTCACACACTCCTGAGAAGGAAGAAGGCTGAATTCCTCTCCTGAAGATGCCCCAGGGAAACATGTTCACTTTCTTTATTTGACTCACTGGACACATACAGAGTCCTCACATATTTCTTCATGGAATAGCCAGATTTTCCTCTTAGATTTGCCTCCAGGAGCTCATCATAATCATTAGGCAAATCTCCTATAAAACTACCATCTGCATGTTGCTCATACCCAGTAACAGGGAAAAGCCACTGCATGCACAAATGTGGGACCACTGACGAGAGCAATAGAGCAGCTCAGGAACAAGCACCGCAGACATCAGCATCTAACTCTCATCTCTAAAGATCCTTGGATTAAACATATGCCACAAATATGAACATCTTCAGCTCAGAGTAATGACAAAACTTATAATCAGCTCATAAAATGGACTTTCATCAGCTCTTCATGTGGTTTTGTTGGATGTGAGACTGATACAAAGTGAGCATCAGAGAAGTTCAAGAGCAGTGCCTCAGGTGCAGCAATGGGGGGGCAGAAGGAAGAAAAAGGATGGATTTTTCTAGTTTAAATGTAAGTCTCAGATTGTTACAGAATATCAAATATCTCTGACAGATTTATCTTCCTAATGCAGCTCCCAGAAAAAAAAGTCTATTTCCAGTTTAACCCAATGGGCACTGAGGTTCCTGCATTGGGTAATGAACCCTTGATTGTTTTTTTACAGGACAGGGATGTCTGTGCAAGAGTCTCAACTCTGAGGTCACCACATACTGCACAAGGACATAAAACATCAGCAGAGCTCTATATCCTTCCTGGTTCTGTGGTAACAGAAGGGGGAAACAGCAGTGATCTCCAAACCCTCTTTGAACAGAGGGCTCAGATACTGTGCTTTAATGAGCTGCTATCACCCTGACTGGAGAGCTGAAGTATTTCAAGACATCTCTCAGCAGCTGCATTGCAAAAGTTAATGATCTGTTCATTGCAAGAGCACACACAGATTCAGGCTGAGTGATATGGAGTCAGTCAGCCTTCTTGCCTTGTATCTTTTGATATTAACTTTTTCCTGGTATTTGACCTCAGAAATCTAACCAAGGAAAGTGACCAGCATAAAGAGAGAGACTGGGATTGCAACGAGGTGGTGAACTGCACGTTTGTGGAGTCCAGGTAGAATAGATGTAGTTATGGATGTCGTCACAAAAGAATCTTCTTGCTTCAAACCTGGAACTGATTTTTCTCAATCCTAGGCTGATAGATCAATGCAGCTAAAGAAAGGTAACTGACGTGAAAAACCAAAAATTGTATGTGATGATAAAAGATAGACTAGCAAGACCTGAACTAGCTTTGTTTCCATGAGTGGAGAATGCTACAAACCAAAGTAATATTAAAAAAACTCACTAGGTCTGAGATGGGAATTTATATGAAAAGAATTGTTTTAAAACACTTAAGTGTTAGCAGAGAAAAGAGGACTGTGCTCCTATCTCCAAATTTGCCCAAAAGAAAACTCAAATTTGCAATAAGGAAGTTATTAACATTTGTTATATAAAAGAACACCATTTGTGTCAAAGGTACTTGGATGCACAGAACACAAGATCATCATCATCACAAGCTGTTTTGCTGATGTACAAGTATTTCAGTTTGCTGAAGTAATTTTGAAGTATTTATATAAGAAGAAGAATCACAGTGAACTGCTTTGAAATCACCTCTAAGCACCAAGAACTAGGCACTTGAGCCTCTGAGTTGGCAAACAAGGAAACTTCAGAAACAGAAGCTTGGAGTAGCCAAGGACATTTCTCCATAGAGGGGAAATTAAGTAGCTAGGATGAAAAATGGGAAAGGCTCTTGGGCATGCCTATGAAAACAGCCTCTTCATAGATGTGTGCCCTTGAGGATGAGTAACTTTCAAGTACTCTCGCAGAGGAATACAGGAAAATGAGAATTTGAAATACAGGAAAATGAGAACGATTAAAATGGTTATGACAAACTAGAGAACTCCTTGGCACAAACCCAGCTCTTCTCAGCAAAGTCTAAAGTATTTCTTTGTTGACTGGATGAGTTTTTACAGGAGGTGAAGCTCCAAGCCTGCCTAGGAAAGTAGTTGCCATTGGCATCTCAGTAGATGATCTTACAGACCCCGATCCGAGGCCTGTTAAAGCCATGAAGAAATCCTTCAGGAGGCACTAAATATGGCATTTGATGTTTAAATGACTTGCATTTTCCCATATTCTGTGGGAAGTTTAGGATAATAAAATTGTTTAAGGGAGAATTTTATTTTATTGCATGAGTTAAAATGAATGCATGGTGCAATATTTTTAAATTCATATTTTTAAAATGTCACATTTTAGTTCTTGAGAAAGGCTTGCTTTTACAGAACCTCACACATGTCATGCAATTCGTTGTGAAACATGATTCATTTTTAGACAGAAAACCCTTTCACTGTCAGATTCACATGGGAAGAAAATTTTGTTTCCCTGGATGCAGGGACTCCAGACAAGCATCAACAACCAGAACCCAGAGTATTGAGAGAGCTCTTTCTGCTGGGTGGGCTGGTGAACATTCAACTTTCCAAACCATTCACAGTGACTCAAATCTACCATTCAACAGAATACATACAAAACACGTTCTCCTGAGGTTTGTCCCTTGCTGGTCAGCTTGGCACAATGATAAGGACATGGTTTTATGCCCACATGCAGAACCAGCAATGTGTTCCCTCCCTGCAGTAATCAGCCATCTCTCCTCCCCAGGTCCCACATCTAATGTGTCCCCAGTGATATGGAGATTCTGAGTGAGCCACAAGTGTCATGGAATCAAAGACTCATAAAATAGTTTGGGTTTGAAGGGATCTTCAAAGGTCATCTAGTCCAGATGTCCCTCAAAGAGCCTTCAACTACATCAGGTTTCTCAGAGCCCCATCCAAACTGTTCTTGAATGTCCCCAGGTATGTGGCATCTGTCATCTCCCTGGGCAAACTGTTCCATTTTGACTTGCACCAAACACTGCTGCCAATATTGAGATGCTCCAAGAGTTCATCTCAGATGTGGAAGAAAAGGGAAAAAGGAACATTAAATAAGCATTTATGGCTTCAAGCTGAATCTCCTCCCAGGTGCATGCAGCCAGGGGCTGAGGTTTGCACAGTGTCTCTGAACAAGACCTGCCATTAAGGATAAGCAAGGGCTTAGTGCACCTGATTCTGAAAAGTGGCCAGAGCTCAGGCCCCAGTTCTGCCAGGCAGTGAAATGAAGACTTAACTGTAAGCACATGAATAGTCTCTCCCACTCTGTTGAAGCTCTTCTCCAGAACACATTAAAAATGAAATTGGACAGAAAACCAGAAATAAAATAATAATAATAAAAAAAAAAGACCAAGCTCAATTCCCACAGTAAGTGGGAAGCAGAGAATGAGGACTAATAAATGTTTATCATTTCTAAAAGCAGCATTTGCAGTGGTGACTGGCTTGGAGAAAGATCTCATCTGGGTCTGAGCTGACAACGTGCCGTGTTTCTGAGTCCCCAGTGCCTGAGGAACTATAGCTGCTTTTTTTTGGGGCAGGGAGGAAAAGGGGAAAGAAGAAAGCTTTTGTTATTTGGGGGGATGGGGGATGGGAGGTCAGCAAAAATAAATATTTCCCAAATCCTGCAAGGTTTTTCTCAATGTACTATTTCCCTGTAAATTCGTGTGCTGCTGTCCTTGCTGCACCCTTTGAGCCACTCCCTGGTTGGTTTTGCCCTCAGGAGCACCCTGGAAACCTTCACTCATAAACAGATCCAGGGCTTCTTCCAAAAGGAGCTGCAGAATTTAATTAACTCTACTCTACGTTTTCTGTCCTGTGATTTCTCTTACCTTTAACGTGAACTCACATATGGATTAAAGTGAAATAAACTCTACAGTTTGAGTTCAATTCAAAGCTGATTAGAAACATGTATTACCTTTCCTTGACCCGGCAGTGGGAAGGGAAGTTATTACAGTTCTTTAGTGAGTTTGTAAACTCTTTACTGCTGTGGCAGTTTTAATCCTGCTGAGAGAAAATTTGATCTCCACAATAAATTGCTCCCATTTTATTCTAATATTTTACAATCACAGGTTTAGATAGCAAACAAGCATAAAGTTCTTTTGGAATCAACAAGTGAGAATATTACCAGAATCCTCATGGCATTTTTAGGTTAAACAATAAGCAGCCATAATAAGAAGAAATGAATGCTTCAGATCATGCATGTTATAATATGCTGATGCAAAAAAATTGGAAATTTTAATGGTTTTATTACATCATGACCCAGAAAAAAGGTGCATGTCTGAACTAAAGTAACTGATCCTGCCTTCCCAGATAAAACAGCAGATCTTCACTCTTTGGAAATTTGTAAACATTTCAGGGTCACACAGATAAAAATCACAAATGGTAGATGTAAAAATACTGGCAATGCACTCATGAAAATGTGAGTCTACTCCAATGGAGTCCAGAGCAAACTCCCAGAGTTCTAATGCTCTAACAAGCCCTAATGGCTGTTTGCATGTCAGCTAAATGGAGCTAAATGGAGCCCCGGCACCCGGGCTGAGTGATGGAGGTGATTACACATTATCAAAGCACAATTGGATTTTCTATCTCTTGAGGTCTTCAGATGAAGGCAGGATGTCTTCCTGGAAGATGTGCTTTGGCAAAACAGAAGTTATGAGGTTGCAAACAGAAATGAGCTGGGCAACATTTATTGGCCAGTGATAGATGAGTGGTACCTCATCTAATGCGCTTCCAGCTTCCAGTGCCATGAATATCCCAAGAAAAATCCATGAAGAGTCTCACCCAGGAAGTCTAAATCAAATCTCTAAGGTCTTCACTTAAATTAGGCAAATCAAATACTTTGTACAGGACTGATGTCTCCTAAGTGTTTGCATTCATGCATTTGCATGGTGATAAGGCACAAATCTCCCATGCAGTGTAAAGTTCCCAACCTTTCCTTTTAATTTAATGGGATGAGCTGGTTCTGTACATTCTGACAGAGGACAGACCTCAGGCAGCTCAGCATGTCACTGTCCTCAGGAAAGGAGCTGACACTGCAGGAGTAGAACTGGATACATTTTAGCAACAGAGTGAAATGCCAGCTGTGAAGTATTTTTCCATAATTCCTTAAAAAGGATCTAACAAAGAAGCTACAGGAAGGGAGAAAGACATTTTTCCTCTACTCTTAATTCGCTTGCCAAGCTGGATGCTGTGTAAGCCACCTGGGCACTCAGGCTCTTGGAAAGGCACAGTCCTCTAGCAGAATTTTCTATTGCACCTGGGCACCAAATATCCACAGTTTCTAGATCCATTTGCCACACTATTAAAACTGAAATATTAAACACTTCAGGGTATTCAGCTGAAAAGTGGGTTTTATTATTCTAAATGAGCTTTAGACTTGCCAGGCAAAAATGCTCAATAATATTCCTTTTTAACTCAAATAAATTATTTGTTCTACACAGAAAAGTCAACATAATATTATTTACAGGAACATAATCATGCCATCCCTTTTACTATCTCTGGTTTTTTTGCATGGCAGAAGGGTAAAAAAGGAAAAATATTGATGTTGAAATCAAATCAGACAGAAGATGATCCAGTGTAAATAGAGCATAAGAGAAGAACATTTTGGATTTGTTTTCACTGCTGGCATCTGTTCCTTCTGACACATAAAATTAAAGAGAATGATAATCTGTTTTCATGGGTGAACAAAGAAACAACCGAAAAATAGAAATAAAATCAAAAGTATGCAAGAATGTCTGTAATGGGTCACACAAAGGTGAACCAGCTGACAGTGGCTGGTGCTCAGGCTTGTGAAAAAGAAATGAGGAAGAGGATGAATACAGTGTGACGATTCTCCCAGTTCTTCCATGCTGGCATGTAGGGACTCCCAAACCTGAGGTTCCAGGTTGGAGCAGCATGTTTGCCACCAGCCAGCTAAGCTCCAGGACTGCTTCCAGGACATCATTACACACTTCCTTTTATTGACAGGTTGCCCTGTCATTTCCCTCCTTTTGTCTGAGGACAGAAAGGACAAATTACTCCTTGCCCACAAACAGTTTTACCAATCCTGTGTTTGTGCTTAGCCTCTCTTTTTATGGCACTGATTACATGTTCCCTGTTCTCTGGATCACTCCCAGACTATTCCCAGTCTGAAATGTCTCCATTTCAGAGAGGAGGAGTTACCAGCCTACACCCCTGAGTACTGCTCAAGCAGGAGGGGTTCAACAGCCCCTCCTCACCCATTCCCCTCAGTTTCCCATGCAAGAGGTGATAAATTCTTCTTTACAAACTTCAGAGGAATTTCAGAATGAAGGAGAAATTATTTTCCCTGTCGATAAATGACATGAAGCTGAAGAGGGTCAACATGCATTTCCCCACAAGGATCCCTGATGCTCCCATCACCCTGGGCCATCCCAGAGGCTCAGTCCTTGTCCCTTGGCTGCTGTCCTCTCTCCCCAGTCCTACTCCAGCCCAGCTCCCCTCTGGCATTGCTCCTGCTGAGGCCGGCTGAGCACAGGCTTTGCATGCACTTTCCCCAGCAGTACTGTAACCAGCTGACTACCCTCCCCTCAGCCTCAATTTAATTTTATATTATAAAACAACAAGGGCCAGAATATTTAAAGCCTTTGAGTGGTCAATGTAACCTACAGCAGCCAAAAGCTCCTGATCCCCAGCCAAAGCTAACTCATTAGGTACCAGAGAAACAGCCGTGGCAACACTGTTTTTCTTTCAGTGCTGACTGCAGTGGGGATATTATATGAGTAATGTTCAAATGGAATACAATTTTTACTTGGCCGGTAATAATTCTGTGAGGTTTACAATCGCTTGGGTCTTGCAGGTCAGGAGTTATTAAATGAAGTTATGAATTTTGCATACCTACCAACTTAGGAAATGGGCAGTGACCTCCTACACCACCGAGACACACTGGGGTCTGTGGGGCCCAGTGGGAGCCACCCAAGGGTACAGAGCCACTTTCCACCATTTATCATCAGTCCTGGCTGACTGGGGAGGCCCAGCTGACTGTAAGTGAGCAAATGTGACACCCAGCCACAATGCCTGGCTGATGGGGGTGTGGATGGATACTGCACTGCTCCCTCCCTGCTCCTGGCCTCCCCACTTACAACTAAACATTTCAGCCAGCCTTTCAGGGTTGCTTTTGTTCTCTTTCTGCCTCTAAAACCCTTCCAGGGAAATGCTGTGCTAGCACGCCGGCCGGTGCTGCGCTCGGCACAGGGAGGGAGCAGGGGGGAACACACAGACACCGAAACCCAGAGGTCACCGCAGCGATGGGAAGCACAGAACAGGCTTTGTGCGGATTTGCCCTGCCAGCTCCCTTCATTCTTGACTTGAAACACTTGCTGATAATCCACTCCTTGACCTCTCCTACACAGGATGCGGTGTCACTATATGGAAGCCATATGGAACAAAGGGATCACTCTCAATACACGCTGAACATAAAAAATCAAAGTTTACAATGGCACTGTCACCACAGCAGCTGGGTCGGCTGTTTGCCAGCGTGCCCTCATGTTGGCAGCTGGAAGCTCGTGTGCCTGGTATGACAAAGCACAGACTATCAGGCTTCAGTAAGAGGAATTTCTGCCAGGGAATGTGTTTGTACCTCTAACTGAGCTAGCTCCTGAATTTATTGTCCAGATTTTTTTTCCCCCCTCTTCGAGTAATCATTAAACCTGTGAAATGTTTTCTAGAACATGAGAAACAGATATGAGCCTTGATAGTCCTGTTCCTTTGAAGGAAGGTACCTGGTTCCCATTAATAACCTCTATATTATGGGATGGAGCTATGGACAATTTGCTTTCTAGTGATTACAGATTGGAGTACAAAGCTCAGGAATAATCAGAAAATGCCTTGAGTTTCTGCTCCAAATGCTTTAAATGTGCATACATATCTCATGTCTAAAATTTAGATTTGCTGATAGAATTTAATAAACTTTAAACAACACTCACCAAGATAAATGACCTACTTGTGCTTTGAAAAGAAGGAAAAAAACCAACTAAAATTTTAATTACTTTGCAAAGAAACAGTAAAACTCCAGCTTTGCCCCCTCAATACAGAAATAAGTACAAGGCTTCAAATAAACCTTAGAGGGATGGAGCTACAGGTAAGGTTTTGACCTTCTTGTTCCATATTTCTTCCCTAATCTGTCTCTAATAGAGACAGCAAAGATGTTCTGGCAGATGCAAAAGCCACCTGATGACCAAATTTGAGCCGTAGTTTTCATGTCACTTTTATCAACAAGGTGCTAGTCATCCCCTGCCCTGCATTCCCAGCGCTTCTGGAGCAGATGGCTGGAGCTGGATTACAACCAGCATCTTGTCTCTACCTTCCTTTTGCCTTTCAGGAAGGTTTTATTGGAAATCTCATCTGCTCCCATTGGTTTGGTCCCGTGCCAGCTCTAAATGAGAAATGGCCCATTTCCCGCTTCATTTCCCCTTCAATATTCATGGGGAGTGCTTGGCAGTCTTCAAACCAAGCCCTGACCAAAAACCCAGGCACAGGCTAAATCCTCAACCCAAAGGAAACCCAGTTACTCAGCCCAGTGCTGCTGCACTGGCACCACTGCAGGGAAAGCAAGTTTTGCTTGTTTTCACTATCTGTTGCAGAAACCCTTCTGCCCACACCAGAGAGAAACACACATTTCTGCTGTTCATCTGGATGCCTGATAATGAGAAATTTCTCATCACATAGCAGAGCACAAGCAGTAGTTTCTTCAGCATGACAAACTATACTCTTCTCCAATTTTCAGCCAGGAAGGAGGGGGATTAGTTTGGAGTCAATTATTTAATTATTAGGCTTGAGAGTTCAGTATCCCTTATTTTCATAAGGGATAGAGAAAAATATGATGGGTTTTAAGATAGAGTGATCTTCCTTGCACACAGATCCCAGCTTGCTACTCCACAATTTTGGGTGGCAAAAAAAGAGTGGGGTAAAATGGGTCTTTTCTTGTGTGCTAGCAGCTGACCTCAGAGTAGCCTGAGGGCATTTTAAACCTACCTCTGCCTTTATTATGTGTGTCATATGCCCCTATTCATCCTTTGTAGTTTAAAGCAAAAATGACCTTTTATAGCTATCTAAAGCGTAATTTTGCTTATGTTCTCCACTCTCACCATTTGTTTCGAGTTAAATATCAAACATATGTGCACTCATTTTTAACAAAAAATGTTTAATATTAGAGAGCATGCCCTCATATAAGACTGGGAAAGCCTTTCAGGGAAATAAGCCTTTCAAATAAAAAGGAATATTAGTAAATTTTAAAGTGATTTTAACTGTATATTTTCAAGCATTAAAGGAAACAGATCCAGCAAGCCATAAAGTGACAAGTGGGAGGTGGGGAAAGATATAGGGTACTAGTTTGAAAGAGAAATTAGACCTGGAACAGGGTGGAAAAATACACCTACCCTGGAGCTATTTGAATTCACAGGTTTGGAGGTAGGGAAGTTGGAGAGAGGGAGGGAGGGCTGAAGACTGGGCAGGGGCATCAGCTCCATGCCTCAACCCCTGGCAGGCACAGGCTGCTGACTGTTGGAATCACACCATGGAGAAGGTGGCAACATCCAGGCTCATTTTATATCTCATGACTAGGGGGCAAACAGCAAAGCTCAGGTTTTTCAAAGCCAGCTCCCAGCTGGAATATTGTGTTGTGGCTCCATGAAGGTATCAATCAGCTCAGTACAAGCTTTGCTCTTGTTCCCCTCCTGACTCTGCAGCATTGACGGTGCAGGGCTGCATTAAACATTCCACATCTCCTGATATTTCTTGGTGCTGCATGTATTCAAAGTACAGAACTGAATTGCCTGGCTTCCATTATCTGCTGCAGTCATCTCCTCTGATGGTTAATGCTGAAATTAAAGTATTTCCATGTGGCTGCTTGAATTTCTTCTGCTGTAGGAAAGGACTTTCTCTGCTGAGACATGCCTGCAAATTACATTTACATTTGGCACCAAAGATGGTTTGCACAGATTTACTCTATTCTGGGGCTATTCCATTTGCAGTTTGGAGGAGAACTGATACCTCAGGTGTTTTACAGACTCATATTGTGTCTGCTGTCCAGGAAGATCTAACTGGTTATCGCTCCATTAGGCTGCTGCAGCAATAGATTTGAAACCCTGAAAAACCTGAAGTTTTCCTTAATGACTGCTGAAGGGAAATGGTCCTGCTTCCATCCACTTAGCTTTGACAATGCAACCGAGCCCAGGGATCTGTAGGAATTAGAGCTTTGGGGGCTTGGGGAAATAATTCTCTTGCTCCCTCACTGTTTCTTTTTCAAGCCTGGCTGCCAGCTGCAAATCACAGTAGCTCCCAGAGTCTGCTGTTGGCTTTCCTGCAGTACATGAAATACAGGTTCCTCGGCTTTGGGCAAAAGAAAGAACATTTCTGTCTCTTTTAATACCTTTATTTCTCATGAGTAGCTGAGGTGGGAATGGAGCATTATTACATTTTGAGAAGTGTATCAGTAGAAGATTTGTTCCTGGATATTCCACTCTTGCTGAGGGATCTCTTGACCAAGGTCTCATAATTCAGAGCCCAGAGCAGACAGCAAATTTCGTGCTTGGGGAACCTTTGCATACCCTTGGAAAGGACTACGTCAAGCACAGAGGTCACAATACCACAGAAGTGGCTAAAGGAACAGCTCCATCACATCACCACGGCACTGGGGAAGTGCATTCCCAAAGATGGGTGAGGAAGGAAAGTCAGTGTGTTTTTTCCATGCCAATCAACCTGGCCTGCTGCTGCACGGAATGTCCATTGCACCATGAATTTTAAGGTCAGAAAGCACTACATTCATCAAGGTGTATTTTTTTTTCTCTATTCACCTATTTAGTTGACATTTGGAGACCTTCCAGCCTGATCCATCTCCCAGAAAGTCAGTGGAACTGAGGTTGGGTCCTTCCTGCTTTCATCTGGAAGAAAAATAACACAAAGGCAGGCTGGAGAACAGGAGCAGTAGAGTAGATCACTTCATTATTAAGGCAACTCAAATCACAATCCAAGAGAATTCAATAGTGATTTTTAAATTCAGTGCATTAAATCAGGACAATGTAATAAAACCAGTTTTCCAGCCTTAGTATTGAAAAAAAAAAATAATGGAATTATCACTGCTAGCTGGACCTGTTGCCCAGCTCAGTAGGATTTCCCATCCTTTGCTGAGAACAAATACAGAGCTGACAGAATGTCAATGTGTGGTACTAGGCAATGAGAATCATTTAGATTCCAAACCATCCCATCCTAATCCTTGCCTCCCCACCAGCCGAGCTATTCATCGGATAACTAGAAACACCTGGGGTACAAGGAATTTCCTGCTGCAATTCAGCCTTAATTTCCTCAGATAGTAAAAACCTAAGGCTTGCAAAGGTGAAAGAAACCAGCAGTCAATCAAGTAAATCACCACCACCACCACTGCAGCAGTGATAGTACATTCTAAATTAAATTTTAATTCCCACCTGATGGTTCACCAGGAGTTACTTATATACAAACCATTCATCTGACCCACCTTTGTATTTCAGGCAATTTGTTGGGGTCCCATTAGTTATTAACACCCACCTTATTTACTAGTTATTAACATGCCTTTTTTTATTTTTCTGTAACTGTGATCAGAATCAAAATCAGAAGCAAAGAAAGCAATGTCTGCAGGTATTTGCTGGACAGATACATTAAGGTGCAGACAGTCTATGGAAAGCAATGAACAACAAAGCCAAGAAAACTCTTAAGTTCAAATACAAAGTATAAACCAAATAGGTTTGGGATCCTTACTTTTTATTCATTTTGGGGTTAGAAAGAGCTTATGGTGCTTGCTGGGATAATGACTAAGTGACAAAGATCACCTGTCCCTGTGGTCAACAGTCTTAGCAGCAAAAATATCTGAGAGTTTGGCACAATCACAGAGAATCTGTGGCTGCCCCATCCCTGGAAATGTTCAAGGCCAGACTGGATGGGGCTTTGAACAACCTGGGATAGTGGAAAGTGTTCCTGCCCATGGCAGAGGGGTTGAAAAGAGATGGTCTTTAACGTCCCTTCCAACCCAAACCATTCTATGATTCCTCAAAGAAGGACAGACAATAATTAGAAAAGGTGATCAGGACTGAGGCATGTGGGCAGTGCTAAGTGGAGAAAGGCAAGAGGGCACATTTCAAACCAGCACTTTCAGTCTCTCATCACCTGGATTAATTAATAAAATAAATAAAAGTAAACCAAGTCCTTAAAGCCAGATTTTTAAGGGCAATATTCATGGAATTTCCATTTTTACATACTCAGCACAGCATCTGTAGTCATTTCTGTTTGCAATTCTGCCAGATCTGTCAAAGTAATGCACACAATTAAAGTATGTTTTTGGCAAAATTTATTGGGAAAAAAAAAAAAAAAAAAAAAAAGCTTAAAAGGAAAAAAAAAGCTAATTCAGTGTAAGAGTCATCCAAAATTGCTGACATTCATTTTTCCTTCTCAGTGAATTTCAATATGAATAGTCACAAATGCGTATGAAAACTGGATTCTTTATCCTAGGAAGATGCTTTGCAAGGCAGCTTCTGACATTCTCGAAGACTCTTAAGACCAGGGAGCTTGCTGTACTCACCAGGCACGGGCTGTGTTGAGAGACAGCTGCCAATACCAAAGGAGTGAGACCTTCCCAGAGGTGTTAGGTTTTTTTCGATGGGACCCGTGAGACAGGAGTTCCAACAACATCCACTGCTGCTCCAGCACCCCAAGCACCGGGAAATGTCACATCGCACTTCCGTGTGACCCTTTGCCTTCTGGGGGAGGTGAGAAATAAGACGTTCTCCATCAGCTTTAAAATTCTTTAGAGCTGAAAAATGCTGTGGTGATCAATGTGAATGCAGTAGCATCTTTAGGAAGGTGCTTGCTCTGATATGTTGCAATGCGGTCTTTTAAAGGAAACTATTTTAAAACAGTCCTATCACTTGTGTCTGAAGAGCAACAGTGTGGCAACTGGAATGGGTGTTTTTAGTGGGTCAGTGTGTCAGTAAGAGACTTTACACACCAGTTCACACCTTTCACATCAAGATCAGTGCAAGGCAACAAGTATTTCCAAACTCTCAGACAAAGCAACAAAGTAGCTGTTAGTGATAGTGTCAAGCCAGAGGAAAAAAATGGAAAAAAATAAAAAACTGCAACAAAGCTGTATGAAATTCTGTCATTGCGAACTAGGATACAGAATGGTTACAGCAACAACTGAATGATGTTCTGCCAGTGTTAAATCCATGTTGAAAAACAGGAATCCTGCACTCACAAGGAGAAAACAAAGCAGACACTACGTTCAGGTCTTCATTCTTTCTGGTTTCTGTCATGCTAAAGAGCTGAGTACAGCCAGTAAAGGCTTCCAGAGTCCCTGTCACCATTACATCTCGTAGGAACTGCTGGGACCTTCTCAAGGAGGAGGAAGATGAGCAGATGCCTCTGTAGAGCCCAGCTCCTTATGGCTCAATGAACTCCTTGGGACCCTGTTGAAGTGAAGCTAAAGTGAGACTTTTCAAGCTACCCGGGCAGCATTTCAAATCCACTCAGTCCCTGTTTCTCAAGATATAAGGTAAGATATGCCCTGGTCTGGAAGGGGAGAAATTCTGCAGTAAAGAACATTTTCCACAGACAAATTCCAGCCTCTGCTACACCAATTTCCCAGCAGAGAGTGATTCCTTTCTTGCCATAATGACACACACACACACACGGACAACCATGTCCAGCAAACAGTCTCTGAGAAGGGAAGGGATTGAACAAGGACTGCACCAGGAACAACAAATACAGTCATATGGAAACAATCAGAGTTGTTTCTCAAGGGAGGAGATCTCCCTCTGCTTCTTCAAGCTTTTCTTTATATTCCTCCCTTGGAGTTAGCCTGAGCAATTTTTTAATTCATAAACTATATTATGTAGGTGGGATTTTTCAGCCTCCTGTCTGTTTATAGCAATAAGGATTGCCTCTGTCAGGATATCATGTCTATTTAAAAATGTTTATCACTCACTACTTCAACCAAATTTCAAAGCATATCTGTGTTGCCCAGCAACAGAAAAATCTGCTCCTGTTTCCTGTACAGAAAATTAGGAGTTTAATCACCTAATGTCATCCTGTTCCCTGATAATTAGGCAAATTGCCTTCAAGGAAATGCCTTATATGAAGGTTACAGCAATGAATTTTATTTCCACATGTAGGATCAGATCATGGCTTCTCCTCTGTGGTTTGTGGGGGAACTTTAAAACTTAATGTGTGATGAAAAGGGTTTCTCCTAAGTCCTATTCACTCAGGACAGTCTCAGAGCTTAATTCCAACCATGTCATGAGAGAGAGGAAGGAACCACACTCAGATCTCTAGAAATTCATCTGAACACACTGGCCATAATGTAAGCCCATCAGAACTGTGTGCAGATATTATCTCTGCTTCCCATGGCCAGGAGATCTGCCTGACTCCACAGTCCTGCTTATGGCCACAGCTCAATGGCACACTAGTAATGCTCTTTGAGGTCTGCCCTTCCATGTGGTCCTCGTGGCCTTAATTCATGAGGATTGACCCCGTATGTCACTGGATGAGACAGATATCCACTCTCTTGGGTGGCACTGATGATCCCAATGAAGCCTGGGCCCACTGTGCAAAGGATGATCAGAACTGGCTCCTCCAGTGCTGGTCTCAGTGCCCGGGAGAGGAAGCCACAGGCATCCTGAACAGTTTAGAGTCTTCATAAAATGAGAGCAATTAATTTTAATCCCCACTAGATGGTGCAGGAAGTCAATAAATGTCAATCGTCCGCTAACACTGCACTTGTCTTTCAAGTGTTTCCATATTCTCCTGAAATACCTCATCAGATGGTTTCTTTCATGAAGCCCTAAGCAGGGTTTGAACCAGAATCTGAGCAGCACCTGAACTCCCTGCTGTGCATCAGAAAGAGTTTTTAAACACCTTTTGGGCATAGTTCTGTGTTTTTATAGCACATTATTATTATTATTTTGAAAAATAATAAAAACAATATTATTATTAATAGTAATACTCAAATAGGAGTTGCTTGCAAGACTTAACAGAATCTAGCCCTGCTGACATTTAGAAATTCTCCATGGGATTTAATAGGCAACTGCATCCCTTTTCCATATTAACGTGGTTTAATGTATCAAAGGACAAGATCTGTTATCTTATAATTAGATTGTGAATTATTTGAAAATACTGAGTGTACAGCTTCTTTTACAAATGTTCTAATTCATGGTTAAAGATCTCCAAGATGCTGGAATAACATAAAAATATACATAAAGATAATAAAATCCTGATGCATTTTATAACTACTTCTGTCTTGCAAGATTATAATAGCTTCATTCCTCCAGTTCAGTTTTTGGAATCTCAGGCCATAAACCAGAGGGGTCTTGCAAGATCAATATGCAAGTTATTTAGAAGACTGTTTGATGCACATATGATTTTCTGTAACACTGACACATGGCAGCACATAGATCTAAACCTAACAACCAAACATGCACACGTTGGGGTAAGGATGAAAGAGAGAATGAGCATGGCAGATGTTAGCTGAATCACATAATGCTTGGCTGGAAGGCACTCAGATACCCTCTGGTGATGAAGGTGGAATAACATCCTGTATAGACAAGAAAGCAATTTACCCAAGGAACTTGCAAGCAAATAAAAAAATACAGTACCATACTCATGAAATAAGCCCTCTCTCTTCAGTCCTAAATTCTGCCATGAGGCAGTACTCTGAAACATCTAAATCTAAATGGATCAGATGAATTTCCAGCTCTGAACACAAATCAAATCCAAAAAGATAATGAGCCAAATAGAGACATTAATTATTTTTTATGCTGTAATTTATTTTGCTACATTTAATTAATGTCATAAAAATATATAATATACATTTTCAATAAAGAATTTAAAGTACCACAATCAAAGATCACATGACCCTAGTTTCATTATGAAAAGTACCTGGATTCAATAAAAGGAGGACATAGCTTTATCCAAGACATAAATTTGGTTCAGGCAGCAATATTGAGAAAGGTTAAATGGTAAAGAAAACTAATCTCTTAAAGCAATATGAATCATAGAAAAAGAGGTGGTGGTAAGGTGATAATAAAAGTCAGAGCTGTAATTTTCTCCTCACAGAAGCAATGCCTGCTAGGGAATGCTCAGCACTGCTGATGCCTTCACACCACAGCAAGAGCCAGCAGGGTGAGCAGGGACCAGACAGGCAGGAGTCCCACCTGGGACAGGATGATGGGGGGAGAATTTGGAAACAGGTTAGACTGCTTAACAGGGCTGCTTTGCAACCTTCAAAGTGCCACTGAGGTTAAACATCGTGGGCACATTGTATCCTGGTGGCAAAGGGTGCAGAACTACCATTTGTGTGGACCTGTGCCAGTTTGCCCCAAATGGACAACTCAGTGCCATATATTTCCAATTAGTATAATTGCTTATTTATATTTTTGAAGCCAGTCTAATCAAAGACAACTTTACTCTTCACTGTACATTCTCTTTGCTGTCAGCCTGAAAATGTGACCACACTAAAGCAAGTTGTTTTCATTGCCATTTGTCCTAGAGCTTTAGACTTTGATGAGCTCAGAACTTTGAGTCCAGCTGAGGAGATCCACCTCTCAGTCAGCACATCTGGCCAGTTACTAAGGTTTGTTACCATCCATTTAGAGACATGTAGAAGCTTCATGTTGTTCTGGTTTGCTTCTCAGTTGTTTCCAATATTTAATGTAAACCTTGGCATGTTTTGGGTTCAAGTTTTTTAATTGTCTCTTTGGAGGAGCAAATTTGGTCTGACTTATTTTGGTTTACTTTAGTCTTCCTGAGCCCAAACTGGGAAAACACAATGATGTGTAGCAAGGCTGTCAAGCCACAGTGATTAAAATGGCTGTGTCTTGAAACCATTGCTTCCTGAAAGGTGGAACTGCAACCTGTTTTCTCAGATTCACTCTGTCATTAGAAAAATGCAGTCTGGTTTCCCTCCTACCATCAGAGAAATACTCTGATTCTGAAAGCCAGTGCTTAAAAATGTGAAAAGAAGACTCGGACTAATTCTGATTCTTAAACAAACCAGTTTGTCCCTGTATTTTCCGGGCACCTATCTGAAAATCTTTGCTGCACATTCATTATCCTGTTATCAGCTGCCTGAAACTATACAAGTGTTTCTGGCACCAGCTCTGTCTCCTATCCAAACCTCTTTGATGAAAACTTTAGATGCACAGGCTGGAATTGAATTGGCTCATGAGGAAAGGCTGATACTTACCAGAAATAAAAATCCCAGCTCTGTTACTCACCAGCTGGATGTGTACAGCATCAGCTCATATTCCTAATAATTTCATATATGAGCATCAACCAAGCCATGAAATGGAGGAAACTTGAAACCTCCTACATGGACTGAAAAACAGAAAGAGCTGCCTGGGTCTCAGGTATTTTAAGCTCTTGATCAAACCAGGGATCTCCTGGCATGTTGGCTGTGCATGGGACATGACCTTCATGACCTTCTGTCATGCCACTCTACTCCTCATCCACCCCTAAACTTGCATTAAAATACTGGATATATTAATAATTTCTCTAACCCTATTATTTATTGCCAGACCCTGCAGAAGCTGTTCCAACATCCCTTAATTTTCATTTCCCTGGCAGCTCTGTAGCTATATTCAGGATTTATTTCTTCTTGAAAGTACAGACTAAGTCCTAGACACAATCACACTACATCATTGCCCTGTGCAGAGGTTGTCTTCATCTTCTGCTACCTTCCCTGCAAGTTTCTGTATTATCTTAGCACTGAATTTTGTTTAATTACATTAATTCTTCTTTTATAGCTGAAAGATTCTCTGATAACCAAAATAGAGATATTTGGTTTGTACATTTAAATGTTTTAATATAGTCCCACGTCTCCTGTATGCCTTCTGGAGAAAGAGATTTAGCCCAGCTAGTACTGTCTGGATAATGGAGTCCAGGAGCCAGGGAGAATGAGCTCCTTCAGCATGTTTTACACAATCCAGAGCACTGACAAATAGCATTATAAGGCAAAATACTAAATACATCATGTGATACACCACAGGTACTGCCTAATGAGAGATGGACATCTTTAGGATGCATAACTGACAAAGGCCTTTATTTGATAAAATCACCAAACTCTTTTCTGATTAACCCTCTTGTAGCCTCAACAGCCCAAACCTGCTTATTCCAGCTGTAGTGCTCTATCCCTTTACTTCCCATGCTATAATCCCCTCCTTGAAACTGCCAATAGAAATTCTTACACACTGCAAACTGACCACAACCTCCTCATTTTTATTCAGTAATTACCTCAGTCAGAGAGCAAAACTGGGGTGCCCTTTGCCTCTGAACAATGGCTTTTGCAGCCGTGGATCTGTTTCCCAGATTTAAAGAAAGGAGTGTGGCAAAGCAGAGCTGGGTGTGCATCACAGCAACCTCCAGCACAGCCATCTGCAGGGGAGCTGCACAGGGGCATGGCACAGCCACAGGAACCACGCCACTCTTTGCAGCAGGAGGGGGACATTTTAGCATGAGAATATCTTAAAAAAAGCAACAGACCTTGGCAATGAGCTACCATAGGTATCCTGAATGCTTAAAGCTACATGATACGAGAGCAGGAGCTCCTGCACAGAAACAATGGTCCTTTAACAAAAAATAGTGAGTTTCCTGTAAACCAAAGTGATGATCTCCTATAATCCTCTTCCACAACCATTTCCCCACCTTAGATTCCTCCCTCCTTATTCCCTCTGACTGCTAGAAGTCAGCAAGGACATGATAATAATAAAACCCCCACTGTGTGCTTTGTCTTCGGATTGAGGTGATGGCAAGGATCTCTGCAGAAAACAAAGCCTCACTGCTGATGAAGTCATTTTAAAACCATCTGTCGTAATTTACTGACTAATGAAGTGAAGACTTGCTCTCCCCAGCCTCACTGCAATTTGCCATTTTTTTGGCACATATATAAAACAACACTTGCCTCCTCTAACAGTCTCTGTGACAGTCTCGAGGTGACTGTCCAAATACTCCTCAACTCCTGGCAAATGTAAAATCACCAAACTTTGTTTGACCCTCACTGAAAGGCATTACAATACAGTTAGTTTTGCAATACTCTAACAGCAATTTTTCTCCCAGCGGCTGTGTGTTAGCAGTAAAGGACAAGATCACACAGAACACACAGCAAATCCAAGTAAAACTGGAGTTCATTGCAGAACTGATTGACTGAGGTTCAGATGCAACTCAAAAGGTGAAATCATGTGTTACCTCACCATCACCTCTTTTATCTTGTACAGAAATTCACCATCCTTGACTTTGAATCCTTTTCTTCTTTTTTTTTAATGCTTGTTCATTTCTTTTGATGTCTCAAATAAAATCATTGTGCTCGAAATACTGCAGTTAATATGTGGGAATCCAAGCAGCATATTACTTTTGGAGTCCCATCTGATTTCAGGTGCATCCCATTGACCTCATAGCCCATACATTGGCAGCTAAATTTTGTTTAAAAACTGAAGGAAGAAAAATAATATAGAATCATAGAATGGTTTAGGTTGGAAAAGACCATTAATATTGAGTCCAACAGAAATATGAAAAGAGTCTATTTAATTAAAAAAGAAATAGCCTGATCTTGCCAGAATTTTCTAGTTTAGGGAGGTTTATAGCTTGCCAGTAGCTCAGTCCTCATTCTTTGCACATTTTTCTTCTCTTATGTCTGTAACTCCCTTCCATCCTGCTAGGTGAAATGATGTTGGACTGTAAGCACCGAAGTACACACGTATGCTGACACCAGGCATGAAGCACTGCACCAGGAGGCTGGAAAATCTGTTGATAGTGTATCATTTCAAGAGCCTTGTATTTTCTTTGCTTTTTGTAGCTTTCTTGAAAAAGTCTTTGTGGAGTGAGTTGCTGATTCAGCATTGCCTCCTGGTGAGCCAGGAGAGGGTGATGATGTGAAACTGAAACATGAGGCCCAGCACTGCAACAGATCCTTAGATCAGCAGAGTCAGCCTTCTGCTATGGCAGAAAGCACATCATCAAGGCCTTTGGATTGCTGAGGTTTTCTGAGGTGGCAAGAAAAACGCTGATAATTTTTGTAGTTGGCGAGACAGCAGGACTAAGCCAGGGCTGGTTGTCTGAGCCCACCCAGGCAGGGATGACCTGCCCCCTGGAACACTTCCCAGCGTTATTTATGACAGCCTCTGTGGCCACAGCCACTATCCTTCTCCAGCATCGGTTGCCAACTTTCCTTTTTTTGGCACTTAGTAAGGAGAAAATTCTTCTTTTTGCCAGGTGAAATGTATTCACTGAACTCAGGGTATTTGGTAGTAAATTCTGGCTCTGGCTTTGTTTAATGCTACTTTGGTCTAGTGCAGTTTGTCCATCTGCTCCCTAGTGTTGCATCTGTTATGGGTGCTTAGATGCTCGTTTTATAGCTCCTGTTACTCCCTTCTCTCTCCTAAGGCGTTCTGCTGACTGATTTGAGAATACAAGCACGTTTTCAGATGCAAGAATCTGAAAAACATTTCAATGCTTCCAAATGTCTGGACATTTTCTAGAAGGTTTTTCCAGTCTGCATCATCTGCTTTGAACGTGGTTTTTGTAGTGCTTTGCACCTCTCCTTTGAGTCCTTTCTCACAGGTTTAGCATCACTAGTTCAGGACAGAACTGGTTTAGATGAAAGCAGTAGTTTTTCTGTAGCTGCTACAACTGAAATTTCAGTCTGTATAATTTGCTTCAGTGTTTTGCCTGTAATTTGCATTGTCTCTGCAGCAATCGAGTTGTGTCATCATGTGCTTTCAATGGCTGCCAATTCCCTTTCTCCTCCTCCATAGCTCAGAGGAAGTCAAGGTAACCTGGCAGTCCCTGATCTGCCCATCTGGTTTGCTTTCCTTTCCTCTTCGCTTGTTTCTGTCTGATTTGTATCCAGTAGGACTCTAGATTTTATAAGGCTCCATTTACCTGAGGTTCTGCAAACCATTCCTGGCCAAAAGAATGCAGAATTTCTCCTTTAAATCAGCACAGTGTAACAATTTTTTTTCTTTTTCATAAAAATTGTGACATAAGGTCCTCCCTGGATGCCAGTACCGCTTACAACTCTACTAGCCAAAGAAAATTCCATCATTGATTTTCTTCACAGTCTTACACACCTATTACACTGATTCCTGGATAACAGCAAAAGCTGCCTCCAGAACAGGGCAGCTTATCATGGCAGCATTTACTAAGGAGTTCCTGTCTTTAACCTCAAACCAGAATTCACAGTGCAAGATAAAGTGATGCCAGACCGCACAGCTCATCTCTAAGATTGAGGTATAAGCCTTAGAGCCTGGCTCTATTCCCAGGCAGATGCCAGCCATAGCCATATTCTGCTCAGAAGGGTTGGCCAGCTCCAGTCTCTCTTGCTTTGGCTGTTGTTCAGCATTAGGTTCATAACAGAGCTCAGTGACAGATGCAATAAACCTTGCTCTCATCTACCTCCCATTGCTACCAGTGCAGTGTTATGATTCTTGTCAGATACTTCTTGACCCTTACATCTCTTTCAGTGCTTTCACACAGCTTCTAGTGAAGCACTGCCATCAAATCCTACACTGATCTTCTCCTAATCCTATTTTTTGCCATTAAGGCAAAAAATAAAACAATTTGAATTGGGAATTCAGTTCATCTGAGTGCTCCTTCTCCCCTCATATCTGTTCAGGCATATATAAAAATGAGAGATTGACAGATGACCTTTTTTTTTCTTAATTTACACATAATGACAATTATTTAGCACTTCTCCACATTACTCCAAATTTGAGGTAAGCAAGTTAATAAATTGCCCATGTCACCTTTGCAGCAGCAATGTGATTTATATATAAACAGTCTGACAGGTGAAAAAACTTTACCAACCCAACGCTCTTCCGGAAGTGTCAATAAGAGGCATTTCCAGTAGTACAGTCTCAGATAAACCTTAATCAAAGTCTAAAACTGCAGTTTAAATGCAATTTAAACTCCACCTGCTGGCTGAACTCCTTAATGGCATCATGTCTCCACATACAATGGTAAAGGGGCTTAAGGATGCTCCCCTTCCAGGGCTAAGGGGCTTAAGAAAGATCTATGATACATCCCATTAAGAAAAACGCCAGACAAGACTTTCTGAAGTGATCAATGATCTCTATAGCTCTGTTTAATAGAAACAAGTCTAAAAGATCGGATTTGCAAAATCACTAATCACATTTGAACATGTTGGCAAAAACAACGCTGAACTACTCTGAAATGCAAATGGGTCTAAGGAGAAGCAACAAATGTCCTTTAGTTAAAAAAAAAGGGAATTTATTTCACCAAGAAGCCTTGAAATAGGGGTTTGAGTGACCAGGTGTCATTTTGTTTCCCATATCCAGTTTCCAGAGATACATTTCAAGTAACTGTAGAACACTAGCTGCACATGAACACACAGAGAACACAATGCACACACATGACAATGAGGGATTTGTGCAGAGAGTTCACATTTAATTCCATTGGGATTCCTATATATCTGTGTTTTTACAAAACCATACATTGAAACAAAATTAGGATTTTGTTTTCCTTCTTTATTTTAGTACCTAAAAATCAACTTCAGTGGAAAAACATTCTATAGAACAGTTTAAGAATATGAAGTGCATTCATAAAAAAAATGTTTGGCATTAGTAAATTTTTCCATGTGTGATAAGGGTAATTTAGCATAAAACCATGTATTGTTCTATTTTCTTAAAACTAGCCAGACTTTAGAAAAATGTTATGATACTAATGAAACAGAAATCTCTGAGAATTCAGTGCATGGCATACAGGGAAATTAAAAAAATAATTTAAGAGGCATATTTCCAAGCTATGAGGGTTACTGACAATAAAAAGTACAAGCAGGAAGTCATCAAACACTGACTATTCTCTTTTCAAAACAGTGCATAAAAAGATATTAATTTTGTTTCGTATTCATATTTAATATTAATTTATTATCCAATAAGCAGTTTATGTGACTGTATTTATATTGCATGAATTGTTTGGAAAGTATTCACCACAACTATCACCCAGAGAATGCTTTACTTTCCGTAGCTCAATTTGTGGGGCAGGTCAGCTGACACTTGAGACTAATTCTGCTTGCCTGGTTAATCCACAGGCTTCAGAATGACCCTCTAAGCACTTCCAAACAAATACTCTGTCCCATTTCTCACTGATATTCATCCCAGTGCTTTCCATAAGCCATTTTTTATGGATAAAAATGTCATCAGATGAATTAGCAAGATGGAAGTAGGAAAGAATAACATATCCTGACATGAATTGCAGGGTTTTATGTAAACACACACACACACAAAATAATATATATGTTGCAGGCACTTGCTGATTCTTATTGTGCCTAGTGACACAATCTAAACATGACAGAAGGATGGACCTGTTCAGCTAATACCCTGTTAGCTTGATGCTGCTTACCCTTCAAAAGTAGCACATGTGAGGACAACCATAGTGCAAAGCCTGTTAGGGAAAAAAAAAAGAAGAAAAGCAAGACAAAACCCAGCAGCAATCATAGGGCTTCTCATTAACATGTGTAAACTCTTTAAAAGCACAGGTTCTGAGTAGCTGTCAAGAAACGAAGACTTTAGTTAGAAATAATTAGTTACGGTTCATACCTGCAGCATCTGCATCCCATCAGCCCACCCAGCCTGTCTGGAACCAGCAGGAGCAGCGGAGGCTTCGCCAGACAGGTAAGGCAGCACTGCAGGACATTTCAGCTGCCCAGAGTCTGGGGCTGCAGTACAGGTGATTCCCATAGAGGGAGATATTGCTTTGTTTCTTCCTTATTTTAAAGTTTTTCTGTCCATATCATGGGAAAAACTTTATGTGCTCCAGTCACGGCACAGACACTTCCCAATAGATTTTTAAGATGAGCAAAGCATTCACCAGAACATGCCAGTCATATCTATTACTGAATTAAATTTTTCCATTGTCCTGCCTTATGGCTTTTTTGAGCCAGAATTACTGAATTTACAATTCCTGCCTGTTTTCTTAACCTGTCCAAAGGAGCCCATGAGGATGCTCAGAGGGCTGGAGTATCTCTGCTACAGAGACACATCAAGAGAGCTGGGGGTGTTTAATCTGAAGAAGGCTCCAGGGAGACCACATTGTGGACTCTCAGTACTTAAAGGGAGATTATAAAAAATGGATAGGAACTTTTTGCAAGGGCAGATGTCCTATCCCTAGTGATAGGACAAGGGAGAATGATTTTAAACTAAAAGAGGGGAGACTTAGATTGGATGTTAGGAGGAAATTTTCCCCTGTCAGGGTGGTGAGGCAGGCCATGGTACAGGTTGCCCAGAGAAGCTGGGATTGCCCCATCCATGGAAGCGTTTATCTGGGCTGGATGGGATTTTGAGCAATCTGATCCTAGTGGCAAGTGTCCCTACCCATGGCAGAGGGTTGGAACGAGATGAGCTTTCACGTTCCTTCCAATTCAAACCATCCTGTGATTCTATAATTCCTAAAGAGGGATGGAGATGGAAACTGTTTTTACAAAGCAATCAAGCAGCTACTGCATTCCCAGCACTCTTTGGATCCTTCAGCAAAAGCCAGGCTGACCACATCACTTGGCACTTTTGACATGAATATACTTCTGTGACCATCAAAAATAGCTGGCACCATCACTTCCTCATTCTGTACCTCCACACAGCGAACATACTTCAAAATAAACAGAAGGAATGATGGGCTGTCTCTGAAGTAACAAATTTATGAAGCTCAGGTTAAACTGAGGACATCACCCTCTGGTAACCTATGGTTTGCTATGACAGCCAGTGATCTTCACATCTGCAAGAGAAGTTTTGTTTAATTTAAGGAGTGGGGTTTGTCTTATGAGATGGATGTGAAAGTACCTGATTTCATTGCTGCCTGGTATTATGGTGGACTCTAATTCTCTCGCCTCCTTCATGAGCCATATTCTATATAATGTCTTCTGTCCAGAACAGGAGCTTTTTAATTAATATTCCTCAGAGAAGTGATCTGATTTTGCTTTTGCAGGCAAAGAAATGGGTCTGCTTTAAAAATAACCTCTTATATGAAATGATGCATCATAGCAATCCCATGCAGAACAGCAGCTAGGAAAGCATTCCATAGCAACGGCCACATCTTAATAGAAGATCATCCTCTGGACATCTCCCTCTGCATTTCTGCAATTACCAACTATGTCTCCTACCATCTGCAATTATATAAAATCCCTCTGGCAAGTACAGCTATTGCTTACATGGAAAATTAATGTAGTGGAGCAACGGGACCTAATAACTAAATATAAGAAATCTGAGTTATTACTACATTACTCTCTGCCAAGCTTTACACCAGCTACCAAGAACCATTGAGCTGATCATCATGTGAAGTAATTTTGAATTCTTTGACTTCGTAATATAAATCATAGCTCTTGGATTTAATATTTTCTTTGCACAATAATGCAGAACTTTCCCCTGCCACTAAAAATGTAGCAATGCAAGAGGCTGTTTCGAATACCAGAAAAGAATGATCTGCTCAAAGGACAGCGTGGGAGTCAGGTTATGTTGGGAGCAGCTGTGACCACAGGAGGAACAGATAAGTGTGCCTGTTCCCTGGGTGCTCCAAGGTGCATCAGTCTAGTTTCATAGCACACTTCTTCCATATTGCTGGGAAAGAGGCATTTATGTTTCCTGCAAAGAGAGAGGAGGCTGAGCAGCCAAAGGAAGTTCTGAGAAGCAAGTCATGTCTGAGGAATCTGTACTTTCATTTGACCATGCGAAGGTTTATGGAAAACAGCAGGGTCTGCTGGTTAGGCACACAACATCCTGATGTAATATTTCAGCAACCTGCAGTAGCCTAGGACATCCATTCTCAGTAGCCCATAAACACACAAATAAATGCAAATAAATAAATGCAACAAATAAAAGTGACAAAAGAAGGCATGCATTTAGAACTAGGATCACTATCCCAAAGTGAAAACATTTATCTAAGTTTAAGAGTATTACCCCCAGCCACAGCCCTTCCCACAATGCTCTGCTCCCTCCCCGGTGATAATTCCTTTTCCACCACTTCTGGTGCATAAACAAGTTAAGTGCTTGTATTCTCAATCATTCAGAACTTCCTTCTGCAAATAGTCCCTTGAGGTTATCAGAATTGATTATAGAATCAGAGTGTCAAAAGAGTAAATGTAAGAATATGAACTGTTTCTATTAGAAATAAAGACAGTGGAAAACTGGAAAGCTTTTCATCCTTCTATATATAAATAAATACATCACAACTAGCAAAGAGAACAAAATCTAAGTCAAGGTTTGTTTTAGTGAGGTAGTTAATGTAGTGTAGTTTCACAAGTTTGTAGAAACTTCTAGACAGTCATGACACATTGTGTGCTTTCAAAATGGGCACTCTTTGTAGACCCAGCAGATGTTCAATATGATAAATCTGGGTTTTGGTGGGAGGTGAGCCAGTCAATGCTACCATCACACATTATCAACACCAGTCTTCATGCTAGCATCCTATTCCATGGTCAAATTGTTCAGGCCCTCTGCAAACTCAGGCAGCTCCCACACCAGAAATTCTCACCAATTGAGAAGGCTTTTAAGGTTAAAATTGAAAGCTTTTTTCATTGAAGTTTTGAAAGCTTTCTTTCATTGTTTTTATTTAAGTAAAGCTTGTGTGGGTGACAGGAAAACAGAGTGTGAAGAGCCAAGCACTGTCGAGCCAGTTCTGTTGGGTACTCTGAACAGTACACAGAAAAGGTTACTGCGTGAGCAAGTAAAAAGGGAAAAAGGGAGAGGGGAAACATGGAGGAGAAAGAGGAGCAGAAGGTGGGAAGGAGATGATGTGTGTGGAAAGGAACACAGGGAAAGCAGAGTGTGCCCTCAGCTGCATAAGAAGAGCCATGGCAGATGGCCTGGTAAGGACTGTATCCATATCCTTGGGTCAAGAGAAATCAGGGACTGTAGGGTACTTAACCAGCAGGGAGCCTTTGTTAGGCAAAACTGCCCCACTGCATGACATGAAGGGTACAATTAGCACTCAGGCAGTGCAATCAGGACTAGGCTGCATTTGACCGTGTGGTGCACTGAGAAGTAATGAGAGAGATCTCATGGGAGACACTGAGTTTAGCCATGTTAAAAAACTGTTAAAAAAGAGCATCACAATTATAATGCCTGAAACACTTTTTGAAGGGATATTTCTCAGACCAGACATTTTACATAGTCTGTCCCAGCCCCCCTATTTTTTCTTTATCTTTCAAACCCCCTTTTTCCTTTCTGCTTTCTATTTTGTATGACAAAGACCCTGTGATGATACACTGATACTCAGCAAAATAAGGAGAGCTGAAGCTCAGAATGGTTGATGAGAAGAGCAGGAGGGAAACTCTTTGTCATCTAGTAGTAATGATATTAAAACACCTGTCACCTGGTACAGTTCTGCCCATGAAAGAACAGCAAGCGACACTGGGGAGGAGGCTATGGGCTGGCATTCTGCTTTGGGTACTGAAGTACTGAAGAAATAGGATGCTCCATTCAAATGGCAGCGACAGAAGAGTCTGGGTGCATTAGCAAGCCAGGAATCTTCCATGACATTTAAAACTCCAGCTGCTTCTAGTCCCACCAGTGTAAACACAGTGGCAGTCTGTTGTGACTTGTCTGTCCTGCAGCCAAGATCCGCTGTGGCAGCTCTGGGGTAGGCAGGAGAGGTGGAAAAGGGACTGAACCCTCGGTCTGGCACAGGGAGTGGGAGCAAGGGGCACAGCGGCAACCCAGCGCTACCAACCCGGCAAGGTGAGCTCAAGGACATCCATGTGGCCCACGCACAAATGCCTCCGAAGGCTCCATCTGGGGCCTTGGTAAAATGGCACTGAGCCATTTTTGTACAGCGTGAGGAATAAAGTGCGTGCCGCTCACGGAACAATCCAGCTGCTCATTCTCTTTTCTCCATGAACTTCATTCGGAGGAATATAGCACGAACCCCTCGCTCTAACCTCCTGTGCTGAATTTTTGGGAGCGAACACGTTTGTATACAATGGCTCGTCCGGCAGCAGCTGCGGAGGCCGCGGTGCCAAAGCCCGGCCCCACGCAGGGACCGAGCTTTTCAACAGCCGGGCCGGGCCAGCTGCCGCCTGCGGGCCGTGCGGGCGGGAGGAGAGGCAAGAGAGCCCCTGGGAACCTCCGGGATCGCGGCACCGCTGGCCCAGCCGTGAAGGGATCGTGAGGGGATCCGTGAGTGGATTGTGAGTGCATCGTGGGGCAACCATGCGGCGATCGTGAGTGACTGCGATGCTTCGTGCGGGACCGTGAGGCGGCCCCGCCGTGAGGGGCGGGCGGTGGATGTGACGCGCGGCCGCGCGGGGCATTGTGGGAGCTCCAACAGCCCGTCCAGCCGATCCCGGTGGCCCCGCGGGCGGAGCGGAGCGGCAGGAGCGGCAGCGGGGACGGGAGCGGGGCCGCCGCCGGCCGACCGGAGACATCTTTCCCGCGCCGTAAGTCGCCGCCATGGCCCGCCCGCCGCGGTCCGCCCGCCGTGCGAGAAGGAGGGGGCGCGGGGGGCTCTGTCGCGGCGCGGTGACACCCGGCGGCGGTGGGGGGGGCCGGGCCGGCCGGGCGAGCCGTGGGACGGAGGGGTGCCGGTCCCCTCCCGTAAGGGAAGCCAAGGCTCGGTTCAGCTCCTTCTTGCTGTGCCTCGGGTAAAGCCGGGAGATCCATCCGCGCCCCGCGAAATGGTGGCAGCGGGGCTGTATTTCCATGGAATCCGCTATGGAATGACGGTGTGGGGTTGGAAGGAGCCCGGCGGGGGTGCAGGAGCGGCCGGGGCTGTGGAGCCGCGGTCCCCCACGTCCCCGCTGTCCGCGCACGAACGGGCTCGGGCAGTCGTTCCCACTGCGGGTCGTCGAGCAGGGGAGGATAATCGAGGGAGACTGCGAAAAGCACAAGGCAAAAAAAAAACCAGCAGGACGCGTTTTCTGTGTTTCACTTCGGGATGAAGAACCCGTGGTGTAAAAGTTACCTTCCTCGTGTGAATGACTTAATTAAAAAAAGCCAAGTAATGTATGCAGAGCTTTCCGAGAGTAGTAAAAATAAATGTTTGTCTGGAAACGGGGCTCCTTGTTGTTTTAGGACTGTCACTTCTTGTAGAGGCTGCAATATGTCTGCCTGCAGGATTTGAGCAGCCCATACGGACTGTCTGGGTGTGGGTGTTCCTCCAAGGGGACTGCGAGTACTGCAGGGCGCAGGTGAATGCAGGTTCCTGAGGCTCCGCACCGGCTCCAGCACGGGAGCGCTGGCAGCGAGACTCGAGGCTGACGTGTTTGTGCGTGTAGGAGACTTTGAGGGCAGCAGACTGATTTGTGACTTGCGTCTCCCTAAAATCCTTTTGTTTCTTCTGTAATCTTTAAAAGTAAGTTGTAGAAGGCCCATGAAATTGTGTCTGAAGCCAGCGGTTGGAACTGCACTAGCTCCTGTGCAAGCAGGGTGGTATAAAGCTGAGGTTGTTTCATTTGTGGAGATGGGAGGAGACTTGTTGTTGAAATACACTTGGATGAGACTTGTTATTTATCTCTTGACCATGCAAGTGAACAACCATTTTTTCCCCAGGACTGTGTGTGGCTGTCACTTAGCAACAGGTCTGTAGAGAACTTGGAAGATCCACTGCCTCCCCCATTCTCAAGAGTAAAAGAAATAAATGAGTGGAGGAACAATAGTGCAGTTAATAAAAACAGTACCTGTGTTCTCAGGGACAGCTCAGAGTTGAAAGACTTATGTTGGAACAAGACAATTACAGTTGCTTTGAACATTATTTTAATGCAGTTGAGTATGAAAGATTTTGCATCAAGTAGTCCCTAGAAAACTACCCAGTGTTTGGGAGTTTGGGGCTATTTTTTTTTAAGTGTTGTGAAAGAAAGGAATTACATTGTTTACTTAGTAATGGTTGCAGGTTATTTTGCTGCATTATGTTTCGTAACCTTTTGCACTGAAATCTAGGCCTTCTGGGTTTCTAAAGGGTAACTTTGCTGTGTGTGCTGTATACCCTTCTGACTGCCAGTAAAGCCAAATGTTGACTGTAGATTAAGCCATAACTGATCTAAAAACTAGTGACAAGACTAGAATTTGGCTTAATGACAGTAAACGCAGTAAAGTGCTTAAGCACTGCTTATTTTGTAGATCAGCATGAGCAAAAAGAGAAGTCCACCACTGCAAGCTTAGTCTTAAAAGAAATCGGTGTATTTAAATTTGTTCTTAGGAGCTGCCTAGTTCTACCAATACATGGCAATGAGCTTTGATAAAAGATATTCTCTTGATAAGATAGGTGATGTAATCACACTCTGGAAGAATTGTCATGAACCTTTACTGTCAGAGAAGTGCAGAAATAGTTTTGTGCAACTCTGTCAGCTAGCATCAAGGCCTGCTGTCTGTTCCACAGAAAAGGTAGTCCTGCCCCAGCATGATTATAAAGTAGGGATAAAGGAGCAGGGATCTGGAACTGATGCCACAGAAAAGGAGCAGAAAAGAGCCTCCAGATAGATGCTCCATTGGGAGAAGAAATGTTGGCCCTGTGGGTACTGCTGAGCATTAGGTTTTGTCATCTCAAGAGGTAAAATTGGAAAAGAAAAATGCAGCGCTTGTGGAAAGACTGCAGGGCTGGCTTACTTGCTTGGTAGGGAAAGATGCTGTGAACACATAAAGAAGCTATAGTTCCTTATTCAGACCCATTCTAAAGGCAGGATGGTCAGAATTCAGCTCATGGTCCTTGTTCCGGAATAATGCAAGAATCACACCATTCATGACCTCATTGATGGGTCAAGTTCTTGCAATCCCTTCTCTCAGCAGTATAATATCTATTTTAAATTTTGTTCCGCATCTGAATTTTGCCTTGGAAGCATCCATGTGAATTCTTTATTATGTTTTTATTTTCTTACAAAAATGTCAAGGGACAAAGTTGTTTTTAAAATGTTATTTAAAACAGTTTTTCTGCATTGAGTTCACAAATGGTCCAGTAACTTAAGGCCTTCTATAAATTTTTAAGTTTTCTATCTCTAGTATACAAAAACCAATAATGTATAAATAGTTATTTCAGGCCAGTTCTCCCAGCAGTGGTCAGGGAAGACAATTGTATTTACGTTTTCCTGACTATTGGTGGCAGGATGCCCAGCAGAAACTCTTGTTACACTCCCAGCACTGTTCTTAGTGGAGGTTTGCACATTAAGGGGTATTTGTTTTGGTGTTTCAGACCCACTGTGGGAGGGAGGGGCTTCTGCCAGTTGAATACAATTGTGCAACAGTATTTTGTTTAGCACACAGATTTTTGTGAAAACGTTATTTCTCTTTTTCCCATCCTCTACGTTACTGCTGTAGGAATTTTAATTGTCTTAATCTTCAACAGAAAGTACACCTATTGTTCATTCCTAGATGGGGAGTGTTCTCTTGTTTTTCTAAATTAAAATAAATGTATGGTGCTACCACCTCAGATAAGAAGTTAATAGAGATTTGGAACAGCTGTTTTACAATTGGTTTCACTATTCTGTCTGTTTCAGACCTCAAAGAGTTACTGCTTTGATAAGTTTGAGCTAAAGTTTGAAATCACATCAGATCAAATGATAACTGTGATTGTGATGACAAGAGTGATTTGCTCTTTTTAGTGCTGTTGTACCTAGAAACCACAGTCCCTGGCAGAGACACTGTTGTGCCAGGCAAGTATTATTAGAGACCATTCTATACCATTTTATAAATATGCCAGAGTAGCTGCTGATTAACTAAGAACAGAGCAAGTTCATTGTCACAGCAAAGTTAAATGCACCTTTTCAGCAAGAGTTCAGCAAGTGGCTATTATTATGGGACATAAAAAGATTTAAGAGAGAATAGCAGCACTTACACTGTTAATCTTTCGAAACAATGGAAATAAAATAGAATTGCTGTTAATCTCTTGTGAAACCAAAATGAACTTTCCAGCTTAGTCTTTGTACTGAAATAAAAGAAAAATAATTACTACATCTTAATATTTTTCCTATTGTAGTAATGATCTCCTGGATTCCACTACTTACTGATATGATGATGTAGATCTAAATTGAATCATCTCTTTGCTGAGTGCAGTTAATACACCATTGTAAGCCCATGATCAGAACAGTCTCTGTCTGACAGCAGTAAGATTCATAGTAATTTGTTTAGTCATTAAGAAACAGTACCTGAAAACTGTTAATAGCAGACTGCAGTTTGATCAAAGTGTCAAATCAAATGAACTAATGAAGTGCTGGCATTTGGAATTTGGGTATTGCTTTACCAGGATGTTCAGGCTGTACTTTAAGGATTACGTGATGTTAAACCTTTCAGAAAAACAGATGCTTGTGTGCATTTAAGGAAGGTGGTATTTAAAGGTGTGGTTCAGCAGAGTATCTGTCGTTATACAGAAAAATATGTCCAAACAGAGTTACTCCAGCCAATTTCAAAGAGAAGAATGTTAATTATGCTGATTTCATTGCTACACCTTAAGGTTGTTTCTTAGGAAATGTATTTCTGGCTCCCAAAGATGTGACAGTAGAGGAGTCTAGTAGCTTGAATCTTTGCTGTGACCTAATTAATACACCAAAATCAAAAAATCAAATCTTGTTTATACATTTGGAGATCTTAGAAGATAGTGTGAATCTTGCCACAGTCTTTAGAGGGTTTCAAAAGGCTGTGAATCAGGTGCTAAATTCTGTATCTAGGGCAATCTGTCCAAGCACAGCAGAGCCACTGAAAAATACAGTGTTAAATTTGATTTGAAGTCAAAGGTGAACTTAGGTATTTGAATCCTCAGTGATATCCCCTGATTATCACAGTGATAATTTTGTGAACTCTCACATTGAAATAATTTTATTGTCATTGGCTTTGAATCTTTGAAGACTTTACAATATATTTGGTAAAGTTCTCAATAATGCCATTGCAAAGGCAGGACAGAAGAAAGGAAGGAAAGTACTGGTCCATTGACTGTGATTTATTTTAAAATATATTTACTTTTATTATACTGCTCAAATCTTGTCGGAACAATGATGCGTGTGATAAGGTTGCCTTCGGTTGCCTTTCTGATCTGCGGGCTCCCAGTGACTCAGCAAACTGCTCTACTTCATTAGTGTTGGCAGCATTCCAGAGTTTCTGGTGTTACAAGGATAAACCATTTTGGAACACATAAGGCACACGGCTTTCTTTGGTTTTTGATCTGTCGCCATGCTCTTTACATTTCACCTCAATACATTTTCTTGTGTCTTTTGCAAGTGAAATATCTTTCCCTTCTCTTTTTTGGTGGAGAACTAGAAATAGGGAAGAGACATTTGCGGGCCATCCTGCAGCTCAAAGGCAGGACAAACAGGTTCTGCAAAGTAATGATCCTGAATTCACAATTAAGCTCTGAAAAAGGTTTCCATGCCGGGCTCTCACCTTCCAAATTACATGATTAGTAACAGTAAAAGTGGTACTTGAAACTTAATTGAACTTTTCCTCCCTCCACCCCCAACATCGAAACAATCGGAACATCCAGTGATCCCACATAGCATGGAATCCTTGCAATAGGGAGGTCTGTATCACATTTCACCTTTAATACTAAAAGTTTCAGAAGTTCTTGGTTTTTTCATTATGGAGCCCAGTGCACCAGCACCTTTCAGTTTCAGGCCAAGTTTCTCCTCGGAAATAAACTTACAGCTAGAAAGGTCTTTAATGTTCCATATATAAGGGGATCAGGTGAATTGTCAAGATAGGTCCAGGGTATCATAAATATTAATGTGTGTAATGTGACCAAGTACATAAAATAAAGAGAGAAATTACCTGTAGAATTTGCAGAGGTGATTAAATAAGCTTATGAAAGGAAAAAAACCCCACCATTTTATATATGGGTTGGTGTTATTCTGTACTACTCCCTTCTTTGCTAATGCTTTGGTGCAAATGTTAAAGCAGCTGATAGCTAAGATTACACTCTCCCAAAGAAAGGAAACATTAGGAAGTAAGGATTTCCATATTCTCTTCCAGCTGTTCTGATATCACATAAACTCACTAAATTATTAATAAAAGTTTACTGCTTAAGGCTTGCAGGCTTTCCCTAGAAAAATTATGGTTATCATCATTGACCTCTCAGTTACAAACCAAATATATTGCGGGGCAGCACAGATATTTCATATATCCCTTTCCATGGTGTTTGATTCAATGAACCTCTTAACATTTGAGGTTAAACATCCCTAGTACATAAAAATGGATTATGAAATATGAAAAATAATTCCTGGCAGAAGGTCTGTAGACAAGTCAAATCCCCATCCAACCTTCCTGCTAACACAGAGGTAACTAGATGAGAAATACAATTAAATGGATGTTTTTAAAATCACTGGTGAGCTGCATTTGGGTCATTTCTCAAGGCAAGAAAATTGGCTTTTGTCCTCTTCTTCGCAGAATAATGGTTGTTGCAGAACTGAGTCCACAGCAGATGAAAGGAGAAGGAGCCCTTTGGATGGCTTCATCTTCCCAAAGATTCCTATCAGTTTGTGGACATGAGTTTCCTAAATGTGGTTTGACTTCCATCTGATCTCTGAAGATGGGATTATTTTGTTTAGCTTTAAAAAACCGTAAACCCATTGCATTTAATTTACTTAATGTGCCATGCAGGTGTAGATTCTGATAAAGGGAATGTGGAAGTGGAAAGGAAAAGATACTTGTGTTCCTTTAGCTATCCTGACTGGTTTTTTTTGGCAGTTATGTAGCCTGAATCTTACTGACTCACTGAGAATTGAAGGACTGCAGGATGTGTCAGCACAGAGCAGAAATTGCAAAACCTAGCAGTGAGGTTGATTAACCTGTTTTGCCTAATTCTGAGATAGGTCCGTTGTGGATTCAGGCAGGTGGGAAATACAGTTAGGTTCATAGGGGTAAGGAGAGAATTCAGAATGAACAAGTGAGAAAAATAGGGGAAGTAGAGAAATGGTGTGATGGGAAAGCAGAATTAAAGGTGGTTTCATTGTGGAGTGTATAAACACATCAGTGAATTTGCATGTGTTTTAGGTAGGATTTGTGCAGCAAGGGAAGTGGGATGCACATTGTGTGTATCACTGATGCATTCCGCTGGTTTCCCTAGAGCTCAGACGCGAGAGAGGGGAGAGATGGGGAGATGAGCACTGTCTCCTTTCCTCTGAGATAATTTCAAAACCCAGTGAGATGCCTAAACCTTCAAAGACAGCTTGAGAGCCTGTGAACCCTCCACCTCTGGATTTCTCAGTTTCTATTTACAGCCTGAGCAGAAATCAAAGAGAGGACAGAAAATGTTTGACAGCTGTATCAGCAGTAGGTTCCCTCAGCAAGATAAACTGAGATACAGTTGTCAGATATGTTCTGGGTGTTCAGATCACTGTGCTGTTAGGGAAAGGTGGCAGATAGGAGATCATCAGATTCCTGGAGGGAATGTTGAAGGGATATGGTTTTCTATGTGGAGATGGCTCAGTTTTGGTAGATTCAAATCTAAAGGGAGTCATTTCAGATCTTTCTAAAAATAGAACATTTACTGTACAGGAGATGTATTTTGCCATCCACACCGTTGTTCTGTCAATTCTCACACATCTGGAAAATAGAGGTTTTTAAAGGAGGTGAATACACTTTTTCAGAAAGCTTTAGTGCATACAGTTTCTCCTAGTTTGGAACGTAATTATGCATGAACATAATTGCCCTACTACAGCTGTTCAAATGCCCTATCAAAAGGTTTTCATGGAGATCAGGGGGCTGTGTGAGTCTTCTCATAGAAAGCATCTTCTGCTTCAATGCAGAAGTTCTATTTTAAATCTGGTACTTATCACTCTTTGCTCCATTAATGGTACTGGATTTAATCTGTTAAGAATTTCAGGAAAGTAGATTTTTAGGAAATAACTCACATATTTTATGTATCAAATTATGCCAGATTACAATGGGAAGTAAAAATTCTGTAGGAAATTATTTTAGGTTCTTCTTGTGTATACTCTAAAAAGGGAACTTGTCTGTATGTTTTAGACAGTCTAATGCATTGCCTACCCAAAATGCTGATTTGCCTTGGAATTCAGCATGTGCTCTTACAGTATCAGTCCTTATTAATGGCCTTTTATCTTTTGTTCCTTTTATTTTTTTTTCTTCCTAAATACAGAGTGCTGTTTCAGACCTGATAGAGACAAGATGTCCAGCAGGGGAGGAAAGAAGAAGTCGACCAAGACTTCCCGCTCCGCAAAGGCTGGGGTCATATTCCCTGTTGGAAGAATGCTCCGGTACATTAAGAAGGGCCACCCAAAGTACAGAATTGGTGTTGGTGCTCCTGTGTACATGGCTGCGGTACTGGAATATCTAACTGGTAGGTTGTGCTGAATTATGTGAAATAGTAGCAGTAAAAGTTAAACACAAACTGAATTTGCACAGAAAAAAACATAAACAAACTGGAAAAGTTACAGTTGAAGTGCATGTTACGCTGATCACACATCTAAGCCAAAATCAAGGTACCCTCACCCCTGCCCCGGAGCCTTGCCTTGATGACTTTTGTTGAGTCCAGCACAGAATCTGCTTTCACCTCTTGTAAGCACACTCCTTTCAGACCGACAGTCAGGTTTTCCCAGTGCCTTCAGTGTGTGTGGACTGCATTGTTGCAGTCCTCCTTGCTTTGATTTTGTGCCTGATGACTTTGGGTTATAATTGTCTGCTAAACATATACGTTAATTTTAAATAGAGAGCTTCTCTGTTTTTACACAGGGCTGGGACTGCTTACAGCCTTGTTTAAATATTTTTGTTTAATTTACAGATTTCTTTTCAGACTACACGTGCTGTTGGCAATTTGTTTGAATCTGTGTGTACATGCACACCGTTCATCCGCCCTGGATCTGTGAAGCTTATTTGCTTACAGTTGTAGTTCTTGCTCTGTTCCCTTCATCACATCAAAATGAGAATACCTTAAATAACCATCTTATCCTCACCTTCTCGCAGGACAAAAGTATTATTTCTCCTCCATTTAGAAAGAAGCTTCAAAGGAAGAAAATGCTTTTCCCAATGATATAAACAACGAGACATGCAAGTAAAGATCTTTATGTAGCTGTTTTGTTCTCAAACAAAACTTAAGACATTGCAAGTTTACCCCCCCCCCCCAAACAACATTACAAAAGCAGTCTTTTGACAGAAATTCCCAATTGTAATGGCATATGGGCTTTTTGCAATAATGGTTTGCTTAAAATAAAAAAACAAATGGATAAGAAGGTTCAGTCACTTTCAGAAGCCAGGTTGACATCTGAGTATATACCTCTGGTGTAGGGATCTAGCAAAAACCACAAGTGCCAGATAGATGAGTGTTTGGAGCCAGATTCTTGTAGCATGGCTAAGGAAAAGTTTAAATTGGAGTGTTTCTCCATGTTTTTCAATGTTTTCAGCAGTGTTTCTTTTTCCCATGCATCTGCTTGTGTCAGTGTTCTTTACATAGGTTCAAGCGTTTCAATGGACAGGAGATTTTAAGCTGTATTGGTGTGCTGAGCCTCTTAAAGGTACAGGTTTTTCTTTGACTCAAGCACAAATATAAAGTATTGACTTTTCTGGGAGTATTAAAACTGAAGCAAGCTGACCTTACCACAATTTTAGATACATTTTATAATGGCTCTTGACGTTGGAGGACAGAAGATTTCTTCCTATAAAGTTTCTTCTTCCACTAAAGACAAAGATTGGTAATATTACTAAATAATTAATAGAGTGCTTGTTTTCTGTAAGCTATTCATACCAGCAAATATGTATTTTTTCCCCCTTCACTTGTTGACATTCAATTTTCTTTATTTAGGCCTTTTCTTTAAAAGAACACTTTTAAACTTCATAGATGGCCTTAAAAAATTAACATTTCCTTCAGCTAGGTTCCTGCTTACAGCAATAACAACTAAAATAAAAGGCTTCTTAGTGTGAAGGGTGCTTTGAATGCTGTCCTTTAAAGAAACAGAGCAGTACAGGTGAGCTTAAGTCTCTGCTAATGAGCAGCATATGTTACTGGTTAACTGATTTAAAGTGTTGGCTGAGGCAGTGATAGTTCAGGCAGTTAAGATTAAGCTGGGGAAATAAAGGTGTTTCTTTAACTGCTGTGCATTTTGGGAACCTGTCTGAGGACATTACCAGCAACAAGAAAAAAAAACCAAGGAAAGGTAACATACTTTAGGAAAAATTTAAGGTAGGAGGAAAGGATAGCTAAAGGAAAAAGTACTTTCCTTCTTTATCCTTTTAACTATTTGTAGTCAGTTTAACTAGTTTTAGGCGGTTTTGCTGTGGTTTTTCTGTCTCCTCTGAAGGCTAGGCAGGTAATTCTAGTAACCTTTATCTCAGGGTTTTCTTTCATTCCTGCACATAGATGCCTCTAAAAAGCACAGATAGTCCTTTCTATCCAGAGTTAGTTCTGGTTTTATCATAGAATGATTTGGGTTGGAAGGGACCTTGAACTTCATCTTGTTCTAATCTGCCATTAGTGGACATGTGTAGCTCCCATTAGACCAGGCTGCTCCAAACCACATCCAGTCTGGTGGCCTTGAAGCATCTTAGCCATTTCTAGAGATGGGGCAGCCACAGCTTCTCTGGGCAACTGTGCCAGTGCCCCAGCACACCCACAGGGAAGAATTTCTTCCTAATATCTAATCTAAATCTATCCTGTTTCAGTTTGAAGCAATTCCCCCTTGTAGTCCCGTCGCTACAAGTCCTTCCCTTTCCAGCTTTCTTGTAGACCCCTTACTGTTTCATTCTGGTGGGCTTTTTTTCCTTTCTCTAAGTTTTTCACACTATAGTATAATTTTTTAGCCTTTAGTGCTCAGTATGATTTCTGAACTTGAGGTCATTCATCTTTTTTAGTATAATTCAGAAACTGCCCCTTGAAATGGAATGCTTTGAGATTTTTGGTTTGTGTTCTTTTTACCTCTTGGCAGTTATTACTTCACAAAACTAGAGAAATCCTGACTTCTCTCCAGGAGATTTTTTAAAGATCCTCATGTTAGCACATGGTCTGAGACGAAATCAAAGCATTTCAACCATTTCAAAGTAAAACCAGGAACGTGACATAATAGAAAGGAGACCATGTGAACTGGCATGCTAATAAATTGGCTAAATCAGAAAGCAATCCTGTGCATCCAGGAAGGAGAAGTATAAAATATCAAAAGCAGTCGCAGGAAAGAGAAATTTAGAAACAGAAACGGGAGGGGAATGACAGAGACATGACCTAATAGAAAGAACCTACTAAAGTTTAAAAACTGGTTCATCAGCGTGCAGAAGATGGAACCAACTTTAATCCTTTAGAAGGTGCTAAATTTTGCTGACCTTTGCTGAGGTTTAACTTCCATGTAAATCTGAAATTAGCCCATAATGTGCTCAGATCTGGGACTTTTTTGTTCAGTTTGAGATTTGAACTTCTGAAATGCTTCTATCTGGACTTAAAGTTCTGTTCTGGATTCATCTGGAGTTATGACTTACCCACTTTGTACTTTGAAAGTAGCTTATTTTTATCAGGTATGTATGACTCCTCATCAGAAAGTAAGAGTACACATTCTATGATTTCTCATGTCCATAGATTTCAGTATACTTCACATTTAAACAAGTTGCACAGTGAATATCTCCTTTTCTTACTTATTCACTAAAGGTTCTTGTTACCTAGAAGTAACATTAGAAAATAATTCTCTCATCAAGCCCCTCCTTGGCCCCAGCCATGTAAACACTAACATGGGTGTCTGTCATACTGTGTAGTCCTGCAAACTTCCATGGATCTGAGTTACAAAAGCTTATTCAATACAAAATTACTGACCTGATTACAGTCCTAGTAAAAGTCCAGTATTCTCCAAGCTGCACAGGTCAGGTTTGATGACAAACCATAAGAGCCAACTAGAGTGTTTTCTTGTAGTGCATCCTACTATGTCAGCATAGTTCAGAGGGGTAAATATGCAACATTGTGACATGTGTCATAATGCTACAATGTACAAAATGCTGGATGGGGCTGGTTCAGTTTTTATGGTGCTGTCAATGAATATTTCCTCCCTTGAAAATGTTAAGTTTTTTGCTATGTTTCAGTTATATTTTAATATCTTGAGATCTAACATGAAATATTTCTTATTCTAGTAAGTAAAGGGTTTTTTTTGTTTATTTGGTAAAGTTGCAACAGAGTAATGACTTTGTCTATATATTGCTGCTCAATTTAATACTGGTATCAGCCTTTATTTGGAAGAATGGAGTGCAAGAGAAATGCAAAACAAAAATGTGGCTGATTTTGCTACAGTTTTTTCCTACCATACCTTTGTCTTAAATGGAACTCCTTGTTGAGAAGAATGAAAGAATCTATAAAGCCTAAGTCTTTTCCCTTCATTCTTGGAATGACAGTTGTAGCTCAACTGGGTAGAAGCAGAAAGACATCCTGACTCTACAGCGTGCTTACCAAGCAGTTTCTTTCCTTACATATTCTCAACTTGTAGAAGTTCTTGCATCAAGTATTCTAAGCATGATTTTTTTTTCCACCTTTTTTCCTTCAGGATTATTTAGAATGCATTCAGATAATGCTTTGTCTTTAGTTTTCAGTATTTTTCCAGAGTATATTTTCCCCAGAATTACCTTTAGAAATGAAATTCCATGCAGATTCTTTGGCACCATCAGATGAAATGCTCCATCCTCAATATAAAACTCACTGGAGAAAAATAAATTTAGGGGATATATAATGAAATACAATATTTCTAAACCAAACAGGAGGTACTTTTCTCCCAAATTGCAAAAATGTCTGTGGTATAACAAGCCTTGTTAGTGCAAGATGTTAGAGATACTAAAAATGATGCTAAACCTTTCTGAATGGCTTCAGAAAATTAGACACAGCCATAGAATTAAAATATGCTGGGGAACTAAACAAAAAGACAGTATTTCTAACTTGGGGAACCACTCAGCTGCACATGGCTGGAATCAGAGGGAATGTTCTGGAAAAGGAGCATTTTAAGTTTGCTCGTTCCTTTAATGCTCCAGCCCGCCTTCCCTTGGGTACTGGCTGAGGACTGGAGGTCAGGCTGGATGTCAGCTTTGCTCCAAGGAAGTTGCAGCGAGTCCTGTTGATTTCTTTAATGTTTAGAAATGCAGAATTAAAGACTAAGCCAGGATCAGGTCTCAGGATATGAGTAGTCTCCTGTATTCTTTAACAGGCAGACCAAAGCATACATGGAATCAGTTAGATTGGAAAAGCCCTCCAAGATCATCAAGTCCAACTGTTAACCTGGCACTGCCAAGTCCAGCACTAAACCATGTCCCCAAGTGCCACACGCTGCACTTGATCAGGTAACGTCTGGCAGCAGTTACTTTAATCATGTTTGACTGCACTCTTAAAACATATGTAAGCTGTTAAGAGGAAGAGCAAAGTGTACTGCCAGGTAGAGGAAGCTCCACTGAAAAAGAATAAAGGCTGATTTGAGTTAGATCAGGTTTCTTGTGAAGAAGAGCTATGCTGTCTCTTTAAATTAGTGCTCAGGGTGTGGCCACTGTAATAAATAACATCTGAGTTGAAATTCAGGTTTCCCTGAAAACTGAGCTCTCGTATCTTTTACAGGTCAATAATAAACAAGAAATTTAAAAAAAAAAAAAAGAAAAAAAGGAAGTTAAATAACATTGTGTCTCTTACAAAAAAATAATGGATGGTGTTAAAGCAGAGAAAAAAGCTGAAGAGACGTGTAAATCAGATCAGAAGGCTGTAAGTGTAAGTGGCTTTTGTGGCCTGAATTTTTGTTTTATGTAAACAGTAGTGTCATCTACCTCACAGAAATACAAAACTTAAAATAACTTAGCAAAGTTAACAGTTTTTTCCTTTAAGGGGCCTAGTTTTGATACAGCTCAGACACTCAGGACTGATAGGATTGGGGTTTTTATCACATCCTAAAAGAATGATTGCCCTGCTGAGAGTTAAGGTTTCATCAAGGCTTGTTCAAAGCAGTAAAGTTTCTTGAACTGATTTTCACTGCATCAGATTTCCATGACCAAGGCTGAGAACTCTTTTATTAGAATGCATAAGAGGGAAAGTGTTGTTAAATGATTCTACCTTCACACTTGCAACTGTAGATTCCAGGGGGATTGGGTGGAATACATGGAGGGAAGAATGCAGGAAACTCTTAACAGCCTTGCTTGATTTGGATTGATTGGGTTAAAACCCTCCGGAATCATGTAAAATGAATCTCAAGTCAATAAAATGCTGATGAGAAAGATGATTAATTTGAAGTACAATAAGCAGATTCCTTGTCATGTACTTGGCTTTGTAGCAAATACATATTTTTCTCAGTGGAATTGTATCAACATTCATTTTTCTTTTTATTTCTGGACATTGTTTTCAATTTTCTTTTGAGGAGTGGCTACACAATTTTTTTAGAAACCCCTGACTTGTTCCTGTTGGAATTTTCATGTTCAGAAATTGGCCTTGTGTCAGCACATCACCTGTTAGTTGTTAAGAGTTTAATTTTCAAAGATATGATTTCATCTCCCTGAAGACAAGGTGGACAAAGAGATTCAATGCAACAGCTATGATTTAGTTTGAGATGTAAACCAAAAAAAAAAAAAGAGAAAATAAAACATTTTGGGATGAAGTCAGACCAGTTGAATTGACTATTTACATTGAGAAAGTATTACAGCCTGGAATGCATGATAAGCTAAAGGCTTTGTCATTTAGGCTTGAGAAGAGTTTTAGTCAGTAATGAGCAGTAATATTTTGTTTGAAAAATGAGCAATAAATGAACTAGAGTACTCCCCAGGAGTGGGAGTAAAATGCATTTGCTTTTGTAGCATCCAGGTCTGCAGTTTCTACTGTGCCTGCTTTGTTCTGGCTTATTAGTAATTAGTTTCATTTTAACCATGTGTTGTGTTCTGTTCCAGAATTTGCAAGTGTTGTGAAATACCAATGTTAACAATACTGAGGGCAGAGAGCAGCCCCCTGTGAAACAGGGAAATGCAAGTAGTGAAATTGGGAACTTACTATGATGTCTAAGAGATGACTAGAGTCTCAGAAAGCAGGATGAGGAAAACTGAAATCTGAATTCTGAATACTTCATTCAGGATGAGGTTTCTGTGGAGGCTTTTGACACTTTTTGGTTGTGTTTGAATAGGAAATGTCTTGAGAACAGCTTTTCCTGTGGTCTTATCTCAAGCTTAAATATGAAAATGCACAACCGGTCTGTTTTTCTCCTTTAAAAATATTTAACAGAACTTTTAAAAACCTCAGCTGAAGAAAAGCAGTTTTGGTCCAAGTGCTAAGAACAGGCTTAGACCAGTTTTCACTACCCCTATCCCAGTTCTAACTATTTCAAGTTTTTCAAGTGACCTAAATGAGAACTGCCTTGGAGATAAATTTTAAGGAAAATTTCTTAACTTTCAGCATTTCCCACTCAACACTTCTACTTTAATAATGACTGAAAAGAAGAAAAATATTAGTTATAACTATGTATTTTAAATCAAATTGATATGTTCATGGTATAATCAGATTTCTAAGGCATCCATGCCTTTTTTGCTATTAAACAGCTTTCCATATATGGCTATATCGTATGCTGACATTGCATTCCTAATTAATTTTCTTTTCTTAATTATACAGCTCTCATGCCTTTTTCTGTTTTGTTTTATATCTGTACGTAAAGAATATGTGTTGCTTTGCATTTTTGTTTGAAATTTTTCAAAAGCACAGAAAAAGTAATTTGTGCAAAAAATGAGTTTCTCTTCATATTAAGCTGATTTCAGTATGTAGTAGTTGAAGGATACCTTCCAAACTATATAACATTGAAAAACTTCAAGCTTTTCATCATTTTTTTTTTTTTAAAATAGAATTTTTCATGTTCTTTAGTTCTGTAAAGTGAGTCTTGTAGTTGCCTGCTGCCTGAGTGGTGGTGATGTAATTATTCTCTAGGGGGGAAATGCCTTGAGTAAATATGTGAAACTAATGGAATAGACATTATGCAACTTCCATCCTTTTTGTGAGGCCTCATTTTCGTAAAACATTTTTGTTTTGTCTTTGGCTGGATAAATACAAGCTGAGTGAAACCTGATGTCATGGAAGCTCTTAACACTTTCTTTTGCCTCAACTATTCTAAGCAAAGTTTTTTCTCTTGACCCTTAGTTGCTAGAGTTGATTTTCGAATATCTGGTTTTTCCTACTGTGGGAAGATTACTTTTAATGAAACAGAACTCCTCAATGACTCAAACCTTTGAACCTGGTAGAATGACACTTCCAAAGATGGGTTGGTCTGAGAATTCAAGTCCAGTCTCAATTTTGAATTGTTTTTCCCACCTATTCCTTTTTCCAGGTAAATACACAGTTACTCTTATGAAAATTTAAACAGCTCCCTTACACAGAGATCTAGATTTTCTTCTAATTTAAAAATGTTTTAAAAAATGGGTTTTAAATCTTCAGAATTAAAGCTGCACAAAACAGATGTGAAAGTAGTGCTGTCTGCAAGAAAAATCCAGGCAAGTAGTCTGAATCCTGTCTGCATCCAGAAAGTCTTCATTTCCAGTATATCTAAGTGCTCTGATCTGTTGGATTTGGATTAGGTTTGTCTCTTGTCAGTTCTAAATCAAAAAACTGTTGCCTATGTTGGCTTCAGCTTGAATACCTCCTAATCCTCTGTTTTTAAATAGGAGAGTCCCCTCTGACCAGACTTGTGTACATAGCTGAGTTTGGCAGTTCTCGGTGCTGTGGGTCTCCCTGCATGTACAAGCAATGCTTGATTATTGTTGGAGTGCTGAGAAGGCCAGAAGAGAAATTCCACCCTCCATGGCCTCCTCCTCTCTCCCTCTCCCCAAGCTCCTTTTGTGGTCCTCAACACCAGTGCAAAGCGTTCTCTTCCTGAAGAGGAAGTGGGGTACCTCAACTTCCCTAAAGGACCATTAGAAAACTGCTATTTCAAAATGAGTTTCCTGTCCAAGGAAGAGGGCTTAGCGCTTACAAGAACAGTTCTCCACTGTACAAGGCAGACATTTTCGTTTTATGAGGAACAAATAAAACATTCCTCTGTGCTTTACAGGCATAACACTTTCTTAGAGTCTTTAGTTCCAGAATGACCTGTCTGCATAGCTGTGCTGATCAGTCACAGAGAGTAACACGGCCTGACTGTTCAGCAGGGCCTGCTGCCGGAAGGCAGCAGAGGTGGGGGAGCAGAGGCAAACCAAAAAGCAGCAAAGCCTTCCCTTGCTTTTCAGCTGGGATTAAGTCTGAGATACAAACAGTTGCATTCCTGGTGTGAGGAGGTGGAGATGGTGGCATTACTCAGTGACAGAGCCTTGCTGAGGTCAGTGGGGATGCCTGGGGTGTACCCAGGATTTCACCGTGTCTGCTGGGAGGTGATGCAGGGCTGTGCCACCACAGGCTGCAGGCGGCTAAACCTCACATGTCTGAGCCGGGCTGTGCAAGAAGTATGTGGAAAGGATTATGCCAACTTAATTTATTTCTTTGGAGGTGTGGAAAGCATGGGCAGGTTGACCTTACCCTGCTAATCCTGCTTTAAAAATAAGTTAAAGCAATTGTTGTCAGCATGAAATGTTGAGTTACTTTGGGAGTTTAGACTTGATATTCTGCTATATTAATATTCATACTATAATAAAGTTGTGTGCTTTGAAGAACACACAAATGGTGAAAACACACAAAAATCCTCAATGAACTTTAACTGTAGAATATCCAGAAGCAGCTGAAAGTTTTCCAGTAAGTATCATAGCTTACTTGTTAAGGGACTTAGGATGAAAAATAATTGGAGTCATGTTAAATTCAGTCTAATGAGAACCTGTGCTGTGCTGTATAGTATTACTGAAGATTTACTTTGTCCTATGGTAAAAGCATGTGGTCACATGAACTTTGATTTTAGGCTTTTTTTGTTTCCAGGTTAATGCCTTAATTCAGTTCTCTTTGACTCTAAAGCAAGCAGTTCTTAAATGTGAAATCAAGCTCATATATTATTGTAGTACTGCATTTTAATATTAGTGTATAATAGATGTAAAAAAAGACATTTCCTTTTTTTTTCTTTCCCCTCTTTTTCTCCAAACATTATCAGATATGCAAAAGGAAATCTACCAAATGCAATAGTGAAACACAGATTGTGGAGAGAGATATGAAAAGTTAGGTGTAATGGAGATAGCAGTAGCACATAATTGCAAAGTCTGATAAACATGTTGTCATTTTTTTTAATTGTTCCCCAGTTGTTTATTGTAATTAATTACATCCTTGCCTAAGGCTTGTTGAGCTGGAGATAGATCAGTTAGCAGATAATGCTCTAGCCTTTCTCTTCAAAGATCCTTGCAAGGGGAGCAAGTCCATCTTTTCTAATTCAGTAAAAGCCATTATATGCATAGCTGTTAAATACTTTGTCAGCGCTGGAAATATCTTCTAAGGATATAATTTATGAGGAGCAAACAAACATGATTTATCAATTACTTTCTCTGCTTAAGAACTTCTTCTCAGAGAAAAAAATCTTTGAATGAGTATAGCAGCAGAATTTGTATTTTTAGTGTCCTAACTTGGATGTGTGCTTGCATGGTTCTCTTAAGCTAAAAATGAGTCATGGAGAATAGTGTCTTTTCCAGTAATAAAAAAGTAGGATTGATGCAAGCCAGAACTCACATTTTGACAGGTTTGAGAAAAAGACCTATAGAATTAGTGTATCTACTATACTTTGTCCTCTGATAGGAGAGGGATCCTAAGAGATGAGCACACAGTAGCTTTGAGAAGAGCACTGAATAGTGAAGAATCTAGGGAAACTGCTTCAAAAGAATAAAAAGAAGAATTCCAGCTTAAAGCACAGAACTTAAGCGTGCATCTGTTATTCAGTGATTAGACATATAAAAACAAAATGATAGTTTTAGAGTTAGATGTCTATTGAGCATATCTACTGCAGTTAGGAGTAACATGATGTAATTCCCATACCTTTTTACATGGATGCTAAATAACACATTGACTTTTCTTAATGACCATATTGTAATTAAAAGGAGCTTACTTTTTCCCCAGCGGAAATTCTGGAATTGGCTGGAAATGCAGCAAGGGACAACAAGAAGGGTCGAGTCACTCCTAGACACATCCTGTTGGCTGTAGCAAACGATGAAGAATTAAATCAGGTAAGAAAAACCTCTGCCATGTGAAGGCCAGGATTTCCTTTAGGGGTTCTTAAATTGTCTTTCCATGTAGCTGACTTGTAACTCAAGACCTGTGCTTATTGAGTAGCACACCAGGAAACACTAGCATGCTGGCTGTGGAACTAACTACAGTACTCAGCTTAATTATGTATTTCAGCACTCCTCAAATGCAGTGGAGATGTAAAATGATGTTTGCTAACACTATTACAACTGTTTTCTGTTGGGCTGAGGTATTGTCATAAATTCTTCAAGGATACAGAGAAAATGCTGCAGATGCTGGTTTTTTTGTTGTTTTTAGTTTCCCCTTAGCTGAGGACTCAGTGGGATCTATCCTGTTCTCAATGAAGTCTTTTATTGTGACCACAGAAAAGCTCTAAACTCTTGCAACTCTGTGTCCTTTGCATACTTAAAGATGCCTTTAAACTGGCCACAAAAAAATTTGGCATTATTATTACAGTGCTGTGGTGTCAGCCAGAAGCAGTGGCTGGGATTAATGTACCTTTGTGTGAGGTGCTAGAAAAACCTATCTGAAAAGATGCTTTTTCCAAATCTGTGTATCATGATGGAGCAGGAAAAAATATCCCAAACCACCCTCCTTCTGGCTTTGTCTGAAATTTGGTAATACTTTCCATTCATTATCCCTTTGTAAGCTTGGAACCTCAGCTGAGATGAGGTTGGGGAGCAGTAAACACGAATCAGAAGGTGGGAGTACCTGGGGGACTTTGATGTCACTGTCTGTATCCTCCTGAATAGTGAATTAGTCCCAGTTAGATGTATAAAAATAAGTTAAAGTGGTTTTTAAATACAGAACATGATATATTTCACCTCTGCTTTTAAAGGCTTGAATGAACTGCACACTTTTGAATACTGATCTTCAACTGCATAATTTTTTGAAGACTTACAGGTATAGAGATTTGTATAAATGTTCCCCTCCATTTTGAAGTTTCTTTCTCTAAGGAAAAGAAAAATCTTTTTAAGAACACAATTGCAGGAAAATTCAGCACTTGGGACATATACTGGGTTCTTCACATTGTGGCACTGGTTGTAGTCTCACACCCTGGACTTTGGGGTCCCATTTTTCTCTCACAGGCTGCCTTGCTGAGCCCTCAGGTGTGTGCTTGGGGCTGTCTTGTTTTTCCTCATTGGGTAACAGCCTTCATGGCATGGATTCAGAGAAACAGAACTCCAGGGAGCTCTAGAGATGACAAGCACATGTGCAAGAAGAACACATGTTCCCTTTGTAGTTAAAGTCTAGTATGTGGTCAGCTCCATTTCATGCATTTCTCATCTCTTCTTCAAGGATAATGGTGGAGAAACTCAAAGCAGAATACAAAATTTGCAGTACTCCTATTTTCTATTTATCGGTGAGTAAATACCAGGTTTTTTCATGTACAACTTCTTTTTTTATTTTTGATTAGCTATTGAAAGGGGTCACCATAGCCAGTGGTGGAGTGTTACCCAATATTCACCCAGAGCTGTTGGCAAAAAAGCGGGGATCAAAAGGAAAACTGGAAGCCATCATCACTCCACCCCCCGCAAAGAAGGCAAAGTCTCCATCACAGAAAAAAACTGTATCAAAGAAAACAGGCGGCAAGAAAGGAGCAAGGAAATCCAAGGTAGAGTAATGTGTTTATTTTCAACCCAAACAAGCTTGCCAGCAGTAGCTGCAGGGAGCTTCACACTGGGCCAGCTCTCCATTGACTGTGTTGTTACCAAGGGTGATTTCAGTCACTGTGTGAGCAGGGGAGGAAGAGCTCTGACCTCTCCCTGGTACATCTGGAACCTGAACACCCTCAGGAATGGCCCAGGTCTGCAGCACAGGCAGATGGGCCATAAATACTCTGTTCTTTGTAGGAAACGTTCTGAGGTGGGCAGAGGGTGTACCAGGAGACAGGAGAGTCTAGGGGCTACAGGTCTCAGTTTGTAGGAGTAGGGAAGCTTTCTAATGTGTAGCCAAGGATGTTTTTTTCTTTTGCAAAACAACAGTTAAGCAATAAGGCAAGTAGAAAGAAAAGTGCAGGAATTTCACATGAAATGGACAAGGAATGTGAAAGTTGCCTCTGGGTCAAGCAAGGCTTCTTTATTTATCCTGTTACTGTTTACTTAGTCACTCTTGTGATTGTTTCACTCATGGTTTTTTGAGGTGGTGAATTTAGTTTTCTCCCTCAGAATACCTATTAGTTGACATTTCAGATGCAGTGCTTCCAATAACCGTGCACTAATAATTCCTCTAAATCTGGAATATTTTTCCCCTGCTTGATTACAAAAGCAGGAAGTCTGTTGTGGGTTTCTGTTTTTCTTCCACACAATAAACTGTATTGTCTGCTTACTATATTGGTATTTGGCTAACAGTAAACTCCTGGGGAATTGAAATAAGACCCATGAAAATCTAATTTTCAAAACACTTGTGTAAAGTACGGCATGGTTACAGCTTCTAAGAGCACAATGCACCCTTGCATCAAAGTAATTTTAGTTGTTCAGCCTCAGCCTTAGTTTATATACTTTGGAAAGGGACAATAGGAGAACAGTGGCTTGCTTAGTATTCCAGGTGTCCTTTTTTTGCTACAACACAGATATTGCTGAGGCACCAAATATTTATACGAAATTGTAAATAATATTTTTATCAAAAATGTGAAATTATTCCAGGCACCAATTGAGTTTATAACCACAGCCTTCATGAACTGAGTTCCTTTTCAAAATGTTCCCAATTCTCCTTTTCGTTCAGTAAATCAATTGATTCCTGAAACCTGTTATTTCACTGCAGTAATAAAGTTGAAAAAAAAAAAAAGGTGATTGAGGGGAACTCCTCTCTCCTCCAGCAGTTTCACCGGAGATGAAAGTGGGTGATGATGTTAAATAAGAAAATTGTTCAGCCCATTTCCTGCAAGCAGGCAAATAGAAAGTAGATATATTCATTTGACACTGCTTCTAAGGACAGCCACATTACAAAGGAGAATTTCTAAAAATAAGTCTGTGAAATCTGGGAGCACCTCCCTTCACAGATAAAATTTATTCTCTGACAAGTCAGTTTCTAGCTTAGAATAAATGTCTGCCCACACACAGAGATCTGTAATCTCTGTCCACACAAGCCATTAGAAATCTGTTAAAAGTTTGAGGTTGTTTATATGTTTTCCTGCAACATTTATGACAACTGTCATCTCAGCTGGGTGCTGTTGTGGGCAAGAGTGAGTAGATCTGCAGACGCTGAGGTCGTTTTTCCTATTGATCCCTTCAGCTGTTATCAGGCACTTTGGTTGGACTGCAGGATAAAATCCAACACCACTATTTGTAAAGGCATTTTATTGCCTGCTAAGCATTTAGTGCATGTCATATATCGTAGTGTCATTAAACTGTTTTTCTCAGAGCCTTGAGTTAACTAATTAACTCTATTTTTGGAAGAAGAAGCAGGGAGAAGTGAGCAAATCAGCCAGTGCTGACAGTACAACAGAGGGAACTCCTGCAGATGGTTTCACAGTCCTGTCCACCAAAAGCCTGTTTCTTGGCCAGAAGGTATGATCCTGCATTTTTAAAAATTAATACCTATCTTTCTGTGCTGCTTAGGGAATAGCCCCCTTCTACTATCCCCTTTTCCACAAAACATCTAGGTACAATGGACATTTCCCCACTGAGCAATTGAGGAGATGTATGATACCAGTTTTTCTAATTTCAAAGAAACTCTCTGAAACAACTTCTAGAGCATTTTAAAAAGCACGTAAATAAGTCTTCATGTGACTGCATAATTAAATACGTAATTAGAAGGAAAGCCTGTGTGCTTGTAATCTGTCTCATTCATAAACAACATAATTGTTACAGATAAGCATCTGCCAAAGAGATTATTCTAAGCATAAAATTTATTTTTTTCAACAGTCAGCCCACTTCATTGCTGATGTAAATAATTTACAGGTTTTTATCAAAACCTGTTTTAGACACTTGTTCATAATAATGGTTTTATGCTGTGTTCTGCTTTGTGATTTCCAGAAATTAATGCTGTGTAATAATGAATGATGTGTTTATGAAAAGCTAGAGATCAACAATTCTTTTTTTCACTTTGCATATGATTTGGGATGTGGGTTGGTTTAATACAAATACATATCTGCTTAAAGAGGATCCATTTAAAGAGAGGAGTCATTAAATTAATTTGGTCTTTTATCCTGAAACCTGCCTTTAATTTGTGATGCAAAATTTTCATAAGTAAAACTGCATCTTTCTGCTGTCATTCAATAATCAGATCATTGTGTTGTAAGCCATGAAAGACAAGCCATTGTCCATTGTGAAATGTAACTCCTCTGACTCATTTTTATTTCATACTGAGGTTGTTCTCCATTTATACTTCAGGGTTTTTTTGACAAGTTTAACATGCATGAGAGTAACATTTTTTTTCAAGACTTCTGATTTTCCACATTTAATTTTTCAGCTACAGCTAGATGGCTGATTTGGTAGGGTTGTTTTTTTTTTATTTTACTCCTATTAGGGGGATGGCTTTTCAAAGACATTTTGATGGCTAAATTAAAACCCAAAATTTATAGTCTACATTGCTGTTTCAAGAAAGCAAGTAACGTCAGACTTCTGGAGCTGATTTTGAGCTCATTTTAGTTGCCATAGGAAACCTGTAATAAGACCTAGTGTTGTGTTCCAGTAAGACTGACCCAGCAAATCAATGGGGCTTTGCTGTTGGACTCAGTGGAAGAAAATCATGAATTCCAGGACTACTTTAAGCTGTGGTGGGCAAAGCCAGTGTCTGTTGTAGAGCTTCCCAGTGAGTCCTAGTACTGGGGAATGGACTTTCTGGCTTTCTCATTCACTTGAGACCAGCCCCCTGAGAAAATTACTGATGTGACACATCCATCCCTGCACTGGGTCCTTTTCAGTTAGCCCTGCACATGAGAGAGACCAGGTGTTATCCTTTTGTTGTAACACATAATGAGAAGAGAAATTAAAATAAAATGAAAGCCTGTTTGTCTCCTGTGAGGGAGCACTCCAAATCAAACAGATCATGTTCTGAGAACTAGAGAAGGCATTTGAAGAATTGCTGTTGAGATCAATCAATCAGGATTTTTCAAACCTCCTGTGACATTCTCAAACACCTTTCCAGCATGTCTCTTTGGTTTGCAAAACCAATATGTGCCAGATCAGAAAATCCTTTGCTAAACGTAGAGAAGGAAGAAAATAATCTTGGTTTTGATATCACATCATTCATAAGTGTTTAATGGGAAAAATCTTTTTTCTTGGCTCCATGTTTACAGAAGGGAAGGGAAGGAACTGGTTTGCAAGAGCAGCTCTGCATCATTCTGATAACCCTAGATTTAATTTGATGCAAAAAACACAAATGAGAATATTGCAAACCTGGATATTGTTCAGTTTTCAAAATTACAATTATTGCATTAAATCTTTAGGTAACTGCTGACATTCAGCTGAAACTTCTTAGAGGTCATGAAATGGCAAAGAATCCTTCAGTTATACCTGTAGAAGTTTATTAGTGCCACATTAATTATTAAAATCTATTTAATATGTAAATGATTGCACATCCACAAGTGATATCCCAGTGGAAATGTGGCACTGTGCACATTAACATGTTTGTTTTTCCTGAGAGGATTACAAAGTAGAGGCAGAGTTGCAGGATCTCAAGCCTAAGCTTTAAGGTTTGGACTTTCCAAGAGATCTCAACAATAGGCATCTTCAGTTTTTGGTATGAAACTCATACCAGAAAAAGCTTCAAGACATTTAAGGTAATTTTGTCTGAAATTAGAAATGCCAGGCTTGGCTTAGAAAATACTCATGGATGTGCTAAGTGCCATCTGCATTTTATCCAACTAACATTTAATTCAAATATTACCTCAAGTTACGTCCATTCTTTGTTGTACATGTATATGCAAGTTGTGTCTATTTATTTTTTAAAGTGGCCCTTTAGGGGATCACTTCTGCCTAATACATGCTTCATACTATTGGGTAGTGAAGTCGAGCAATTACAATGGAGGATTTAATGCCATAGGAAAAATTCTGATTAATTTTTTGTTTTTGTCAATTGGATAGCTAACAGTGCATTGAGCAGTAAATGCAGAATTTAGTAAAATAATACTTAGCTGCCAACACATACTATCAGTCATAGTAGCTTTTTAAACATTTTCTTGTTGTTAAATTGAAATTTTAATTACTAGCTGGCTGTGAGTAGGCTCAGGGATAGATTTAAGGTCCAAAACAAAAAAGAGTCTGCAGCTGATCTGGGGCAAAAACTTGTAGAGCACAGAATTAGGAATCAAAAGGATCACTTACAGAATGAGCAAAATATGTTTAGGAACATACTATAATCTCCACAAAACAGTCATGGTGTGTGCATGTGTTTTCCTGTTGTTTTTTGTTTGTTTGTTTTAATTTTAAAGTTTATTTAACATTTTGGTTTGATTTGATTTGACTTTTTTTTTTAAACAGCAGTTGCTTGTAGTCAAACTCAAGACTCAAACTCCAGTATGAATAACTCGCCACGTGTGAAGTATTAAAGGATTCCAAACTACTTGGAAAGGAAGGTTTCTTTAGATTTTATTACAAATTCCTGAACAGACATGTACTTAAAACAGGGCTGAATTACACTTATTTTTAGTCAAAATCACCCTAGTTTGAGGTAACATAGTTTACTCAAGTAACATATGCAAATAATATGAAATTGCAGGCATTTAAAAAGAGAAAGAAGGTCAATTCATAGAATCAAATTAATGAAATGGAAATTTTTTTTCAGAAAATTTAAATACAGGAATGGTGGCCTCCTTAAATGTCCCATTCACTTGTATGGGTTTCATGGACTGGCTCATATTCTCTGTTAATAAATTAACATATGCAAAGATAAGATTTGAAGAGTTAAGTTTAAGAATGTGGGCTACAACAAACAAGAGGTAAACTTCTGCTATTGATGATATAAAGTGCCTTGCCACAAGATGTATGTTACACTTTGTAGGCTGATGGCTTTGAATTAAAAGGAAAGCCTGGCTTGACTGCATCTGGTTGCAGGAATTGCATAAATGAATGAGAGCTTTCTCCTTCATGGATGTTTTCCGTATCCCACAAATGGCTATTGAAAAAATAATTCAAAATATATGGATGCTAGCTTTGGAGCAGGCTGCAGGCCCCATGGCCTCTCAGTCCTGCTTGAGAAGCTAGCCTGAGAATTCATAAGAGGATTTCAAAACAATCCTCAGAAACAGAAAACAACTGCCAGGTGCTGTTTGTCTGTCCTCTTGTTTTTCTTGCAGGAGAAAGTCAGGGGGTGGTGAACCCCACTGACCAATGATGGTGATGTAGTGATTTACTGACTAATAAGAGTTTCTTTTCTGTACTTTCCACGAACTAATCTATATAACAAGCCTAGAGCAATAAACTAGGAGATTTCTCCTGTTCTGACTCCCTTGAGTCAGTGTCGTTCTTTCCCGCCGTTCCCAATTAGAACGACATAAATACATATTGTAAACACAGGCATAGATCATGCATGATGATAATGTATTTCCCCAAAGGAAAAAGTCTGGAAAACCTTTTGCACTTTTAAAGTATTCAAAGTTTTGTCAGTAGTAAACTTGGTGCCTGTGAAATCAGACTTTCAACAGAAGCTATGCAGCAGCATCATAACCTGCGCAAACCCTGGTTAGAAACTTCCCATACCTGCAGTTTTGACCTTTGCCAACTTTAGCATTCCTGTTAGCTTGCCTCAAATTGTAGAGCTGGTTCTGTGGTGGGGGTCACGTTCTATGAAGATGTGGGGAGGACACCCAAACTGTATTTAAGAACACAAAGTGCAGATGTGAGGTCAATCTCTAGATCTCTGTGCTGCCTTGTGCAGTTTCCTGTGTGCCCAGGAAAGATCCTCCTGATTTATAAGAAAGAAGTTGAAAGACATGGGTGAAATATATGGGAGTACTTAGAGGAGTAAATGGGCATTAATGGGTGGGGTTTAAAAATCTCTGCTTTCATAAGAGACAAAAGGATATAAAGCAAACAAAATAAAAACTAGATGCAATAAGCATGTAATGTCATGTGCCTGCTTATAGTACCTTGCCAGACATTCTCAAAGGTTGCAGAACTGTAATGAGGACTGAAGTGCTGTAATACAGAACATGGTGACCCCTGATAAGGAAAGAAAAAAAACCCACATCCCCTTGTTGAAATGGAGGAATTGCTGGAGACAAGTGTCTGCTTTCTCAGAGATAGGCTCTTCTTTGTTGGCTTAAAGAAGGAGGAGCTGCAGCTTTGATCCTGTTTCAGTGCAGAATGGTCCCAGCACATCCCTTGTGCTTTAGGGATGCTTAGGGTGTCCTTCATCTATACTTAGTGAAGAAACAAATACCCTCATTTAATGGCAAAATTAGAATCACTGAATAGTTTGGAAGGGACCTTAAAGCTCATATCAATCCAACGCCCTGCTATGGGCAGGGACCCATCCCACCAGACCAGGTTGCTCCAAGCCCCACCCAGCCTAGCCTTGAACACTTTCAGGGATGGGGCAGCTGCAGCTTCTCTGGGCAACCTGTGCCAGGGCCTGACCACCCTCACAGGGGAGAATGTCTTCCCAATATCTAATCTTAACCTCCCCTCCATTAGTGTAAAACTATTCCCCTTGTCCTGTCACTCCATGCCCTCATGAAAAGTCCCTTTCCAGACTTCTGGTGAGCCCCCTTTAGATACTGGATAGCAATAAGAATGCCAAATAGTGATCAGTGTAAAATCAAAATAGAGCTTATTAGTAGGTACATTCGTGTTCTCCCAGTATGAACAATGTTTGAGTCTTGTGTTTGAATTTTTTTGGGCTAATAACCCTTTATGACCTGCCTTTTATTTTGCATATTTGTTTGCAGTGATGCTATCTCCATCTGTGTTGCAAAGCTCACTTTTCTGCAGCTTCTCTGTGATTTCCCAGCTGTCCTGTTATTTCCCACCTCATGCTTTTCTTTTCAGCTGAACCTTATTCACAGTGAAATCAGTAATTTAGCCGGCTTCGAGGTGGAGGCCATTATCAATCCTACCAATGCTGACATTGACCTTAAAGATGACCTAGGTAAATGGGGAATGGGTTGACACAACTAACGGTCACATGGAAATTATGGAACCCAGAATTTACTCTCTAGGGCTTCATACCTTTAATCAGAGCAGAAATTCAAATCTTGCAGGTCCTGCTTTGTTGAAGAGCTATATTCAAAATGTTTTCTGATCAATTCTGAATACTTGCAGCTATTGCTAGTCTTCAAGCTGATTTCAGTTAAAAAAAATTTAAATTCTTTTCCATAATGATCATATGTGACTGTTAGCTATTTTGGGGGGTTTCTTATTTGGATTCTTTGAGGACTAAAATACTTTTTTATCAGGTTTTTCTCAAAATAAGCAGTTTCTCCATTCTACCTGCCATCTCAGGTGTTTTATTTTGATATTTAGAGTAGACTTAAAAATTTTTGAAAGGGCTTATTATATAATTAGCTATCCCCAAATCTTCCATACCTTGATTTGATGTTTAATTCAGTTAATAATTTGTTTCCATCATCTTTCAATTCTTCCCTGTCACTTTTACATTCAGCTGGAAACAAATCCTGATATTATACTGAGAGTGAACTATCATGGATGGAGAATCACTTTGAAAGTTTTTCTCTTGTTTCAGATTAATAAGAAATAAAAAAAATCCTTCTTTAGCAGAAGTTTATTCTTCAGCAAAACAAAAATTGCCTTTCATGCATTATGTACTGCATTCCCTTCTTATTTGAGTAGACCTGCTGCTTTTTTTGAGACTTCCTTAATGGAATACAACCCATAATTCTAATATTGCTGCATTTCCTATGGGAATGTAGAGAAGTAACTTAACAAGAAAAAAGGTCTAAGGTGGCTAATTTTTATATCAGCCTTTCTTAGAAATACATATATTTCTGTAAGTGTCTTAGCCATTCCAGTGTATAATTAAAAGATACGCCTTACTGTTAAACCATATGAACAATTATTTGTATTTTTTAAAGCAAATTCTGTACAACCCTGGCTGTAAATACCTAGCTCCCTACATGTGAAGAAAACTGGCATTTTTAGAAACAAAATGATGAATGGCTTTACATACGAAAATCAGTGCCTGTCAGCTTATTAGTGCTGACAAAATGGAGAAACTAATTATTTTGTTTGACTTGATGATCCTGAATTTCTCTTTTTTAAACAGATTCCATATTTTAATGTCATGCTCTGTGGGGAACTGGTTGTTCTAGGTTTCTGCAAAGTGAAATGGGGCATTAGCTGGTTTTAAAACATTGGAAATGATCTCATGTGATTGCTCTGACTTGTCATTTTAACATTTATTTGATCATGTCATACTCAATATTCCTCCTCCTGCTCCCTACACCCCTTTCTCTACACACACCTGCACACACAGCTCAGCATACTCCTTTGGCGCAAGGTTTGGAGATGTAAAGGTAGGAAAATATGGACGTTGGTACATGTGTAAAATGTAGAGCCTGTGCTGGGTCTCTGTCCAACGTGGTTGATATACATCTGTTTACCTGTTGTAGTTGCAAGTTGTACAGGCTGACATTGCCACGATCGACAGTGATGCTGTCGTTCACCCGACAAACTCTGACTTCTACACCGGTGGTGAAGTAGGTAATGGCAAGTTCAGTGCTGCGGAGTTCGTATGTGTGTGCATGGTCGATCAGCAGCCACCAGCTTGTTGTAGCTATGCAGATTTGCATTCATTTCTCACTTCCAGCAGTCCTGACTGATCAGAACAAGAAATGAACAATTACAAACCTAGTGGGAATTTTTGGTTTTTATTGCCAAATCGGCCTTTCAGAAGTAACAATGGAGTGCACCACCAAAATTGAAGTGCAGGAACAGTATGTTAAATGCAGGCACGTGACCAAGGAAAAGGAATTTACAGTACTGTTGGTTTGACATCTTAAGTGCCTGGTTTGAATGTGGTTTGAGTCTTGATCTTTAGATTTCTAACCAGTTCCAGTGCACCCTCTCCATGCCACATTTCAGATGTTCACATCTGGATTCATGGGCTGAATCTAACCTGTCTGTATCTTCCAAACTCTTAAGATTATCCTTATGGACTGATGGCCTTCCTAGTCCTATTCTGCAGTCCTCACGCCCACAAGCCCAGGCTAGTGCTGCACACACGTTGATCATGATAATCATGGATAAGAGAAAGCATGACAGGTCTCTGAAGGACAGACCTCTTAATTCAACCATCTTAACTGTCCCCCAAGTAACTCTTCACCTAGCCTTTCTCTTACCCCTCTCACATACAGAATTTTGAAGGATTTATAAAAGGGTAGGAGTACTTTGAACTGCCTTACTAATTTGAGAAGGCAAATCAGAATTTGGGCCAAATGCAGAAGTTGCTGGCAATGCTTAAGAACAAGTCAGCTGATCCCAGCCTCTGTTCTGCATCTCATCTTGACCTCACCATCCCTGTGAAAATGGGCTCCCCCTATGCCTGAGGCTTTGTTTTCAGTACTGACTTGGAGGAACACAAGTCCTGCACCACCTGCTTTTTCTGAAAGGGCTGCTTTCTGAATAACAAGAACAGAAATGTAGCTCTGGTCAGCCTGTTGGGGCAGAAGCACTGTGATTTTGCTGGCTAAATAATATGCAAAATGTCATAGTAGCCTGTACCTGAAGAATATGCTTCCAAAGTCTGTCAGACTCATTTAGCCAATGTGCCTGTCTCCTACCCTGTGACAAAGAAATGCTTTACTACCCTGCAAAGAAAATTGTCTTCTGAAGCTGGACTGCTTGTTCCTTAGTGTAGGTTCGTGTTGCCTCTGACTGCTGTAAGAAAGAATAGAAGTGCACAAATGCTTAGCTTCCAATGATTAACTTTTACCCGTCTAAATTTTTTTTAATTTTTTTGTTGTTTTTTTCCCTAACAATTTAAATGTACTGGGGGCTTATCCCAAGAATTTTAGAGCCTAAATTTCTGCTAACGCTGTTTTCAACACTGATACCAATGCCTGCTTGGAAAGCATGAGATAATGATCTTGTTCTCATGGGAGTGACACATATTTATGCCTGAGAGCAAATAAGGTACTAACCTTGAAGCTGTGAAGCAAGACTTCCATCAAGAAACTTGCTAGTGTAGTGGAAAATGGTTAAATACAGTCTTGTCTTTTGCCAGATTAAGCTAATTTACAGCATGGATGTCAAGAATAATTTCAATGTAAACCCTCACTATTAATCAGATGAAGAGCATAATTGAGGAGTAAATGCAGTATATTTCACTCATTCATACCAAATATTACTTTTTCTCTTCTTTGAACCAGATCTGCAAGAAGAGAACTCAGTGGAATAAACTGACATGGTTGTTCATTGCTTTTAATTATAAATTAATTCCCAGTAGATGGGAAAAAGCTGATCCTTCTGGATTGAATTAAACCAAACTAGGCTAAATTCCATTAAATGTACCACAGCTTTGCAATGGCAAAGAAATGACCTACTTAATAGAACTTTGCTGTTCCTTGGTTCTGCACAAGACTTAATTATGTTTCCCCTTAAAGGGGAAAATTAAGGATTATGAATGTCATGGGTTTTAGGACTGCTCAAAGTTCATGGACTCATGTGGAATATAAGTGGCATATATATAAATAGGAATGATATGGAAATATATACAACAAGAATATAACTAGAATGGAAGGCTGTTTTATTCCTTTCCCATGCCTTCTGAGTCAGGGTGACTTTATAAGACCCTGGAGTCAGCCACATCTGCTGGATGGGCTCAGCAAAGGGCACAGGGTGTTGTGCTTTATTCACTGCCTTTGAAGCCCACAGTGCTTCCAAGCACCTCAGTGCTGCTCTGGATCTCCTTTCCCAGCACTCTCCTAAGACACCTTGCTGCTACAAATAAAGCCATTACTGTCTTTTCTAAGAGATTTGTAAGGTGATACTCCCACTCAGTTGCACTGGGATAGGTAATTTAAGTTTCAGAAAATTCTTAGGAGTTTGGCTGAAGTATTTATATTTAAGTGCTTAAATAAGCACAAAGAGCAAATTATGCTCTGACCTACACAGAGTCTGACCTTGCAATCCAGTTTTTGGCAAACCGTGTTGTGAATTGGTTATGAAAAAGCCAATGAAAAGGCATAGCTTTTGTAATTGTCCTCAGCTTTTGTACCCCAAAAGCAATAAACTCCCACTAACAAAATAGACTCAGGGTCACAAAGTCAGTTTTTGAATGGAAAACAAATGCATTGTTTTCAGCTTTTCCGTTTGGAAGAAATTTAGCAAAACAAAACCATCTTGGAGTCTTCTTAGTTCCTAGAGCTATAACCTGATTTAGTAACTGGAATCTTGGAGGAGGGACTCTGCTTCCTGGAGCATATAGTATGTGCACTTCCATCAGAAATTGCATTTTTTTCTTTCTTCATCAGTGGAAGTAAGGGGTGTCACCAAATAAATGTCTAGATCTTTAAGATACTATTTCTGAATTTTTGGAAACGAGTTTTCAAAGCAATATCTCAAATCAGAGCCTTTATGATATCACTGCTTTTTACTTATTTACCTTTATAATTAATATGCACAGTGCAAAATTATGTGGGATGCTTATGTAGTTAGGAAAATGCTTTCTTGGGCTGTTTTTTTCTTTCATTAATATTTAAAACTAGAGCTGCAAAATAAGATCTAAACCATTTAGTGATGGACTGCCTTTGTAAACAGCATACCTTTTGGTTGCCCTGACACAGTGCACAGCTCTTCTCCTTCCAGAATGACTTTGTCCAGCTCCTTAGTTATAGTTAGAGAAGTTCATTGGAGGAATGTGTTCCTTAGAGATTCTCCTTATTTCTGAGGCTCTTCCTCTTGGTTAAAGGTGGCTCAACAAGCTGGGCAGTTACCAAGTAAAGCAGCCCGCTGCACTCACGAGACTGTTTCATTCCTGGGGCCACCTGTTGGGGTCAGGGACCAAGATCAGGTGAGTTTCAAATTCTTATTGTGGCAAATGGCTCTTTAAAACAATTTGTAAGAGAAGAGGGGAAATGAATCCTAGGGGAAGGAATTACAAACCTTCAACCACTGTTGAGCTAGCACATTCTTCTGGAACATTTCACACTAAGAGATGCTCATGAGAAAGAAGGAAGTAGGGATGTCATGTCAGATGTTTTTTGACAGTAAATTCCAGTCTGAGAATGTTAGCAAGGGATACCAGTGTGAGGATTTTGGGTTATTAGGGTTGTCTTTTGTTCTTTCTGTTGTTGTTGTTGTTGTTTTTAATGACTAGCTAATTTTCAAGTCCCAAAAGGTTTAGATCTTACTTTGCAGTCCCCAAAAAATGTTTGGGCAGAAAACTAAGTGATGTAACAAAAGTGAATGATGAGTCACATGCCTGCTGAGATCAGAGGAGTAAACTAACAATTCTCTGTTCAGGGAGCACTTTGGAAAAGAAAGGCGGCAAGGAGTTTGTGGAAGCCGTCATTGAGCTCCGCAAAAAGAACGGGCCGTTGGACATAGCCGGAGGTGAGGCTGCGCTTCGGGACCCCAGCCCAGAGCTCTGCGGGCCTTGGGGCTTGGCTCACACAGCCCAGCTCCTCCTGCAGCTGCACTGGGGCTCTGCTGTCTGCAGGCAGCTCCCAAGGGCTGCATGTTTGTATTCTCCACAGTTAAACTGCACACACTGCATCCCAAGTAACCTTTGCCAAAGCACCTGGGAGATGGGCAGTGCTGTAGTGTTACAATAAGGCTGTTCACAGGTATGTGCATGCACGCTTAGTGTTGATCATTAAGAGCACAGTTCAGAAAAGCAATTAATGAGATGCTTATTTTTGAGTCCAACTCTGTTAAACATCTGCTTTGCTGAAATGCTGCTGACTTTCACTGAATGTAAGCGTGTGCTTAAAGTTCAGCATCTGCTTGGGTACTTAGTTTAATCAGTGCCAAAATCATCACTATAAAAGCTTACAACTTTCTGATGCCTAGTTATCAAAATTTATGTAATATCGGAGAGAAATCTACTATGTGAGTAATAACATTTGATAATGGCAATATATAATTTTACACCATCTGTGAAATTGCTGATCCATGTTGTTCGTATAGGAGGCTGATTCTGCCATCTGTGTTTATGCTATAAAAATAAATACAGTGTGCACAGTTTTGTAAACGAATTCTAACTACAGCCGAAGGGGAGATGTAAGAATTCAGCTCTGACAGGAAAAATTACAACTGTTTACTTCTGGAGCTTAATACTTCAGGGGTTTCTCCCTTGCTTTAAAAAATTTTAATAAGTTTTTCTTGGAATTTTTGTTCTGCGAAAATATGCAGAATCAATTACTCACTTTTTTCTTTTTACTAACTTCTGTACAAGATTGCTTACCGGCCCAGACCAAACTGCTCCAAATAGGTGGCAAGTTGAAAAGAAAAGTTTCTTTTTCTCAGCTGTTAGTGCATCCCTCAGATCTGTGGGTTGCTTGTCAGTCTTACTTCAGGGCAGCTTTGCACTGCACTGGGATAAACTGGCTGTTAGGGACTTGTTGGAGGGCTCTAGAGCAGAACCAATACATCCATTTTTCAATCTTACATATACCCAGTTTTCAGATTTCTCAGTTCTGTGGGCATCCCTAAAACCTACCAATAACCAGAAAGCTTACCTGGAATGTGACTAGCACAGAATAAGTCCAAAGTTTCCTTTCTCTTTCTTACTTCCCATTTCTGTGCATTTGCATTTGAAGTAAGGGACAGCTGCTCTTGGTAATGAACAGTTGTCCTCATCAGAATCCTAATGCGTTAATTAATGACTATCCTGGAAAACACTTCCTGAGAAATATTAAAGTTGGTCATGTGTATTAATACAGTATTTTACTCCTTCAGGGTGAGGATGATATCCACATTTCACATCTGACTAGAGATATGTCAGCTGCTTTTAATAGATTTTTTCTTGGATTTATGATGTATTCTGAATCTGCCAACATTTTAGTTGGACATTATGACAAATTAACATTGCCTAACACTGAGGCTATTCAACATGTTGGGACTGTGCAAACCCATAAGAACATAAATGCTTGTGCTTCCGTTGTCCTTCAGATGCTCTGGTTAACCCCTGGTCAGGATCCATATGACACAGTCTATTTTCTCTTTCCTGCAGCAGCCATGAGATAGTATCCATATGTGATGGTCATGTGCCAAGAGTTACTTCTACTATACTTAAATAGCAAAATGCCTTTTAAACATTCCAGAATGGACTAGAGGATTTCAGACCTCTAAGCACCTTTGCAAACTTTATTTTTAATTTTTTTAAAAAACTTATTGGTATTTTTATTGGTTCTGTGAAGACATAAGCTGCCGTTTTATACCTACACTTTTGTGGGGTATTTTTGACTTTCTGTCAAGGCTCACTGTATGCTCTTGTGAGATTTCAGATAGATGTTTTTCTTCCCTCAGCTTGTAATTAGGGTGGTTTGCTTCCCCCCACCTTTTGCTTTTTTAACAAACCAAAGTTACAACTTTTTTATTTGTAATCACAGCCCAGTGAGTTCAGAATTTACAGAAATCCTTGTACCCTGTTTCTGGCAGGCAGAGCACAGTCTACTGCTCTGTGATGGGAAATGGTGAACCCAGAACATGTTCTCCTGCAGAGAAGGAGGCCCCTCATCTGGAGAATCCCTGCCTGTCAGCAGTTCATAGGCAGGGTCTGCTGCATCTTCTTAGTCCCCACAAGTCTATTGTGGTGATAAGATATGATTAGCATGGTAAAAATTCTTCTTCATTTCTTTGTATGTACAAGGCCTGGCCTGTTGTTACACAAACAGTGTGAACAAACATTGCAAATCTGTAAATGCATCCTCTGTCAAGAATGTGATGAAAGAGAGAAACTAAGCCCAGCATTGTTCAAGTGATCTTGGATATGACCCACACACAGAAAAGCTAAAATAAGGCCAGGCCCAAAGTCTTGAAATCACACAAAATGTCTTGATTATAGTTATTGAGAGACAAAGCTGGAAATAAAGCCAGAATCTTAATTCACCTCTTTTCCCATCCTTCCTTGGGGGTTTGCAGAGCACTAGTAGCTCTGATCTGCTCCGGTTTGGGCCGGGGTATCAGAAGCCAGCTGAACACTGTACATTCAGCAGGAGTAGCTGAAGGTCACTGGAGTCTTAACTCCTTGTGCCTGTCCAGAATCCTGGTATTTACTGTATCTCTGCAGTAAACCCAGACAAAGCAAGATCATCCCTTGTCTGGAATGAACAGATACTGCCCTTCTCCTTACCCAGTCCTCAGTATAAATGTGCTTCCTTTGATGTCAACCATGAATTCTTGCTCTCTCTCAAATAAGCTCAATCTTAGTTATGATTTATAAATTATCACAGCAAAATGCAGCTGGAAATGGAAAACACAAAGTCTCTTGTAATCATGTTATATTTTAAGGCTATGTGATTTATAATCTAAAACATTCTCAGGGGCTAAAGGAATGTCTGTTGATTGTTTGCTATTTTAGTCACATGTACACTCCTTTAATCCTAAAGAGAGGAAAGTAATTATGTTTAATTTTCAATTCTTCCTAGCTGTTGTCAGTGCTGGCCATGGACTGCCTGCGAAATTTGTGATCCACTGTAATAGCCCAGGCTGGGGCTCAGATAAATGTGAGGAGCTGCTGGAAAAGACAGTGAAGAACTGCTTGGCTCTGGCTGATGAAAAGAAGCTGAAATCAATCGCCTTTCCTTCCATTGGCAGTGGCAGGTAAGGCAGTCAGGCAAACCTAATGCCAAATAGGTCACATTCTCCAAGTGCCATCTGGTGTTCCAGTCCCTTCCCATGTACAAAACACATTGCTACAATGCTGGCCTTTTTCTTCCTTGTTTAAATCAGTTCCCTAAAGGAAGAGTTTCTTCTAGGTTTGTTTAGGCAGTGCATGGAGCCTACACTGTTTTCCTGAGTACTAGTTTAGTGTTGGCAGATCTCATAGAGATCCCAGCAAATCCTGAAACATTCAAATGGGATAAAGACTGTAAAATGAACTTTCAAGAGAATATTAAAAGACTTTTTTCAGACTATCAATTCATTCATATAAACTGGAGATGTGGAAAAGAACATGAAGGGGTCTCTTTTGCCTGATTTTTAGTGTGTAATGAAACTTACCTGTCTTACAATGGCCAGAAGACACAGCTTAGTGTTTGTTTAAGCAGCAAACCTAAAGTGCCTTGATTCTCAGGATTTGCAGAGTCACTTCAAGCTTTCATCCAAAATCCATGAAGTGAATTCCATGCAGTTTACATCATGGGACTATTTCATTAGAAAAATAGAGACCTTCAAAACCCCTGCCAAGATCTTTGAAAGCCTCAGTCTAAAGTTCAGGTGCTCTGGCTCTGTACAGTGTGCTCAGTGCCTTTGAAAGTTGGATCATGTTCTTAAGAGTCTCAGTCCAGACTGGTGGCACCTTTAGTCTGAGGCTTCTGGGTTTAAGGTGCAGAGGGAGGTTGGGAACACCTGGTCCTCACTGATGGCTCAGTAGGAAGACCAAGGGCCAAATCTAGGCTGAATTACACAGTTGTGTCTCTTAACCCTGAACAACTGACCCTCTTGAGTTTAGCATGAAAGAAGTTGGCTGGTGTACATTGTGCTTCCCATTGTGCTATGTTGCAACACTAGATTAATTCTTGCATATTCTGTGGGCTAGGGCAGAATACAGTATTTGAGGTTTTGGGTGAATTACAAGAAATAAAAGTTTCATTAGGATGCTAAATTTAAGCAACTTGTATCACACAAATCTCCAGCTAAGGTTAATTTGCATAGGTGTCATTTTAAGGAGATAACTTGAGTAAACTTTGCAGGCCAGTAGAGAAATAGAGCAGAGGGTTCCTAGTAACCTGTTGGATTAGCTGTCAGGGTCACAGGCTGGTCAGTAAAGAGAGAAGCTCTGAATCACTGTCTGGGAAAAGCTCTATTCCTCCATGGAATGACGAGGAGAGTGCAGAGTGACTGTGGAATTGATTATGCAAAAGTGGGACTGTGTAAAGTATCTTCTACACAGCCCTGTCTTTTCTGGATAGCTCCCAGCAAAGAACCATTCCCAGCCCTTGTTGTTAAGTATGTGATTGGTACGGCAAGATGATGAAGATTTGAACAATCCTTAGGGTTCACATTCTGTTCTGAAATCTGGTTACTGACAGGCAGGATCTGGGGCAAGTTCTCCACTTGGCATATACATGTCATTCTTACTTGAGCCAGTTGAAGTGGTGCTTTTAAAAGATGGAGAAGAATCAAAAGGAGTAATATATGAAGTTATGTATTTTTCCTTTTTTTTTTTTCCCTTAATTAGAGATACTCAAGCATAAGTTAATTTTGGAGAGAACATAATATATTCTGACAATATTCTCTACTTGTTTTTATGAAGTCAAAGGCATTAAAAAAAGAAAAAAGTAAAGCTTTAAAAGATAGCAAATGCCAGACACCACATGTATGCAGCTGTTCTAGTACAGGCATCTGTCAAGCAGACATCACCCAATAAACCCACATAAACAGTTTCATTCTCTTTTATAGTTGAGGAATGGGATTACATGAGGGCAGTTCAAATAAATCATGAGGGGAAATAAAATAGCATACTTGTAGCATTCATTGGGCCAGATGCTCAGCTACAGCCAACTTATGGAAAGCACAACTTGGGTGCTGTTCAGAGGTAGCCTGGAGTTCAGTCTGGTAGGGCCAGCAGGAGAAAAGGGAGAGTTAGGGATTGAGCATGAAATCATCCTCTTGAGAAGGAATTTCATTCTGAGGCTCTGACTTTGATCTGAATTGACACTGGTTTGGCTGAAGTCCCAAATTGTCTTTTCACAAGAATTTAACTCAGACCCATCGATCAATGCATAAGGCTTCTGTTTCTTGCAGCCCACACATGGCCATCAGGCCAGCACCTTTCTGCTGATTTTTCTGCTGTCTTTTGTTTCTTTTGGGAGAGATGTCCTGGGCAGTGGATTGTTATCACCTTGCCTGGCACTGTGCCTTCCTTTCACCAGACCACTCTTGTGACCACCATGCCAGAACACTTGGAAGCTGTGTGACTTCAGAGGCCCCTGAGAACAATTCAGAAACAGTGTATGTTCCCTTTTGTGCTGCCCTGCATGACAGCCAGGAATAAAATTCCTGGGAGATCTCTTCACTCTATGTCAGGATGCAGAATTTTTGGGTAACCTGCAAGTGCTCAGGTGTGCAGGCTGCTGACTTCTAAGCAGATCCAGTGTCAAAACAGTTGATTAACTTATCACACAGCTGATTATCCCTGACCAGCTCATTTGGCTTTAGAATAGTACAAGCTTTGCTCACTATGCTTTTTCCATTTATTTTTCTTCTTCAACAGAAGAAAAAAATCAGGCATTTTCAGAAAAGAAAAAACAGTGTAAGCTATTTCATGCCATCATTTTTGAAATACCACAAACATTATCTTTAAGACAGCACATATAGCATCACATTACAGGCAGGACTGACACAGAATTGCTTACTGAGAATGCTTTTTTGGTAAGGCAATGTGCAGCAAGTGCGCCATGACACAGGCAGTTGCCCTTCACGTTTGGTGTGTTGAAGCACAGAATAAGGGGGAGATTACAACAGCATTTTACTACCAGTGTGGTGCTTCAGTGAACAAGTGCTGAGAAATGTTCACCTGTTAGAGCCAGAGGTGGATTTAGCACAGCTTCTTTCAATTGCTCGTGAAATGCTGAGAAACTCATCAGTCTGTGTAATCTGTAAGTTATTTGTAGTATTAACAGTACACACTTTATAATGGGGAGTATTAACTACCAGGTATCTGTAAGTGCATGTCAAGGTACAGGTGATGTCCAACAGGCTCTTTCAGGTTCTTTTTGGGTGCTACTCTTAAGAGAGTGGTCATGTCCCATCACCTTCAGACAGACTATGGAGTGCACATCACTGAGGCTGGGGGTGGGCTCAGAATTTGGCAGGGTAAAACCACAGTCTGGGTGAGAAGCAACATTTCAGGAGCAACAAAGTTCAGGCTGTGTTCCAAGCAGTTACCACTGTAATTCCAGGAGTTTGCCATAACCTATAAAATTCAGGTCATAGCTTTGTTCAGACCATTCTACTTGTGCTTGACTTGTTCTAAGATTAGACAAATCTTTTGGACAAGGATTCCTAGATAAAAATGTGAAGTTTATAAGAAAGGTTGTCAGGTTAGGTCCTGTAAAATCCTGTGCTTAGTTACCATTAATAGTGGCAAGACCATATTGTACTTCGGGTCTTTTCATGTTTCATGTTCTATATCAAGTTCTCTGTTCCTTTTTACTTTTCTTTAAGAGTTGCTTTGCTTTCAGGACAGGTTTAGCTTTGCAGCTCCAACACATACACTGTTTTCCAGAACACAGCAAGCTCTTGGTTTACTTACCTGTTAAATGAGAATAATTGACCCATCAGGTATCATGAGGTTCAACCCATCAGTGTCTATAGACTCCGTATTCGTATTTTGGGAATGCTTTTCTTCTGTTTGAGCATTTTAAGTCTTTAAATCAACAAGTTTGTAGCTTCTAATTCAGACTGTAAACACTGGCTTTGCAGCTTTATTTACTGTGGGGTGTTGGAGAAAAGCCGGAGCCTTCCCTGTGAGGTTAAACCATCAAAAGTTGGTTCAGCAAGTCTTGATTTTCTTTTTTCCCTCTCTTCTTCTAGAAATGGCTTCCCAAAGCAAACAGCTGCTCAGCTTATCCTGAAAGCCATCTCCAGCTATTTTGTTTCCACAATGTCCTCTTCAATCAAGACGGTGTACTTCGTGCTCTTCGACAGCGAGAGTATAGGGATATACGTGCAGGAAATGGCCAAACTAGATGCCAACTAAGCCTAGAAAGCTACAGTACCAGCCCCCCTTTCCACCCATCAGCATCCCCAAATCCTTAACTCATTGTGAGGCAGAGCATCCCTTATTTTAAATTTTGCTCATCTAGGGAAATAAACGTGGGGTTTTTGTTGTTTTGTTTTGGAATTTTTTGTTTGTTTTGTTTTTCCTCTCCAAACTGTTTTATGTTGGCACTGATAGTTGGCATTACTGCTGTTAATGCACTGTTATACCAGGCATTGTCTGAAGTTAGTGTAATCTAGAAGATTTTATAGTTTTATTTTAATGAAGTATGAATTGAAGCAGGAAGCTGTTAGGAGTATGTAGTCTTTTACTTGTGAAAGAAACAGGCCAACCCTATTTTGTAACTGTGTTGTGGTGCTTTATCAATACATCAAGTGGCGTTCCTTTCATTTTTTAAAAGAACAGATGCTATAAACCTAATTTGTGTTTGTTTATTGTCTTAATGATTCTGGAAGAAAAAATACATAAACCCTGTTGTCCTTAATTATATTTACAATTTTGAAACTGTGTGAATTGATTTAGTAAAATGTTTGAACTGTTGCTCTTGCTGTACTTGGATTGATTTTTCCTTTAAGCCTTTTTTTTTTTAAGTTCTGAAAAGTTAGCTCTGAGAGGAGTGAGAGAAGATCAGAATCAGTGACCTGGAAGTTTGTTTGGATAAGCTGGGCATATCTTCCCTGTGTTGGCTGCATGTGTGTGTGTGCTCAGTGACACTCACTTTAGTGTCTGGACTTAGAATGTTTATTTTTCTTACCTATATTACATTTTTGCAGACATTAAGCACTTCTACACCTTAATCTAACAAGCTACAAATTGTGACCTAGGCCTCTCTCCATAAAGTCTTTTAAGCATAAACTGTCCAATTATCAAATGCCAACTAATTTATTTTTACTTTTAACCCAGTAACCAAACACCCGTGTTCAGCACTGCTTTACTGTCCAATGACCCAATACCACCCAGAACCACGAAGAAGGAAGAAAGGCAAAGATGAGCCAATGCCCTAGAACCTCCATCTTGTCCCTTATTCAGTACTCTAAATTTTTCACCCAGTGACTTAACATAATTCTATCTAACTCACACATTCACGTTCCCAGTTTCTCTACTCAGTTTTAGAAACCTTCTGCATGGTCTTAAATTAAACCCAGTGTTCTCTTGAGTGCCTGAGGATGTCAGCACAGATAAAGGGACATTTTCTGTACCTGGGACTCCTGACAACTCACAGCTAGGATTTTTCCAGAGATTGTTCACACTTCCCAGTTGCTGCTTCAGATCCTCCTGTTCAGAATCTGCCCTAATTGCCTATTCAGTTTGGGAGGTTGAAGCCTTTTAGATCAAGCCAGGCCTAAGATTTTTTGAACTCTTTTCAGTCATCTAATACTGGCCTGTTTGAAGCAACTTTGTATTTTTTCCAAATATTTGTGAGCCCTGTTTGTAATGGTGGTCCTGTCATTTGCACAGCTGAAATCCATACCAACATAGACCTTTATGTTGCCATCATGGCTTTATGAAGCCGCTAGAGTTTGTACTCTGAGAAAAAGAAGTTACACTGTTAAAAGCTATTACATGTGCATGCTGCTCTATGGGAGGCAGCTCTTCCTTTGAAGTTTTTAGCTGATTTCTAGGTAGGAGACTTAAGTTTTCCATCTCTGTTGAAAACTTAATTTGCTGATGAAAGAGTATTTCACATTCAGTCTGGACTGGCCCAGAGCAACAAGCAGACCAAATCTGACTTTTCAGTAAGTTCAAGAATACCAAATAATGAAAATGTGTAGCTTGAACTCCTGCAAAAGTTTGGGGTGTTGTGTTTAGAAGTCAAAATACTTGGAGCCTTCAAGTGTAGAGGAGTAATGGCAGCAATAACAGAAGAAAAGTTTAAAATATAAAAATTGTTCTACATATGCACCTAAAATGAAAAGGAACAAAGAATAAATTATTTTTATGCTTCAAATGTGCAAAGTGTTTTATCAGAATATGAGCTCAAACTTCAAAATTTTAAAGGCCAAAATGCATTTTGTGTATTCCTTAGACAGCAGCTGAAGAGACAGTAAATGATATAGGATGCAGTACTTCAGGCATTTAATTGTGAAGCGTCTGGTACTGCAGTTGGATTGATCCTTGGAGTTCAGCTGAACTTGCACTTTCCCCAAGTTTCACTAGATGTCAGTAAAAGAATTGAAAAATATCAAAAAACTCTTATGAGCAGCTAACTTGGAGTGAAATGGGTCTTGATTTTTTTTTTTCAGCACAGGAGGGGATTTTTAACACAAGAGAGCATTCATCACACTGAGCATTTAGAAAACAGAATCCTGATCCGTTTGCAGTGTAGAATTTACTATACTGTATTAAATCTCACTATTATAAACTCCAAAAGTCTTCATGTCAACAAAAGTGTTTATCCAAAGATATTTTCTAGCAATTGACAGTGCAACCTCCAGTGGCATCTAATAGATCTCTCTTACACTGCACCAGGCTGGGAAGGCCAACTTTTGTCTTTCAGCTAGAAAATCCTAAAGCAAACTGAATTGTAATTCAAATCACATGGACTTGCTTCTTCTGGCCTTACATGTCAGCTCCTTATTTAGCTATGGGTTGCAGAAATAGCTTGGCTGACTTCATTGGGATCACCTGTGATGTGCCATTTTATTTGCTGGGATTATGGTACTTTTGTAAGGAAAAAACAAAACCAAAATAATTTGCATTTATTGGAGCTGGTCTCATGTGGGGCATTGCCATATTCTCTTTCCATACAAACACCAGAGCATCCTCTTCTTCCTCCTCCAACAGCCCAGAGCCATCTCTGTTCACCCACATCTCCCACAGCCCAAGGAATGCTGCTCCAAGGTCCCAAAATCCAGCAGACAGTCAGGAGAGCCAGAGAGCCCAGAACAAGGTTGACCTCAGGCAGCCCGAGTAGATTATGGCACCTATTCAAGAACCTAAAAAGTAACATATCAGGTTACATTCATAACAAGGAAAACAAGAGGAGAAATTCCTGCTTACATGTGCACTGGGGCCAGGACATTACTTTGGGAATCTCTCTGGCATTTTGCTTGTTGGAGCTAAATGTGCAAGCTTCACTTCCAAAAAAAAATAAAAAATAAAAAATCACACTTTGTGAAGACCACACAGGGAAAAAGGTCAGTGAGGTGCCTTTACAGCTGCTTCTCTTACTGGTAAGTTCATTTTGGCTTTTACCTGAACACAGCAGTTAAAATAGGCATTCTCTAACTTTTTAAATGCTTTAAAAAAGTTAAAAGCATTTTGTGGTCAATAGCATTTTCAATTCACATCAGTAGAGTCAGGTGGGTGAGCAAGGATGACCCTGACAGGAGGTACAGACACATGGCAAAGACTGTGCCTGTCCTGATCCCTGTTGCATCCTGGAGATCCTACTGTTCCCTATTTTTGGGCAAAGAATAGGTGGGACTTCACTGCTTCCATGTGCTTGACTCAAAGATTACAGGTCTGACAGTACATTTTATCATCAGTGTTTAAACTTACACCATAGTTGAGAACAAATAATTGTTCTAATGGTTTAATAAATGATGAATTAAAAAAAATAATTTTTGATTAATAACTAAGCCCTCTTAACCATAATATTGGAGAAGCACAGTGGACAGCAGGGTAACAAATGCACCAATGGGACAACATCAGGACATCTCCAGAGATTTGTCACCAAAAATGCTTCCATGTACAAGATTTTATCACAATTGGGAGATACAACTCGAGGGTCCACTGGGAGCAGTACCAACACAATCATAATATGAAAATACAAAAAGATAGGTGTTAATACCTAGATAGCAGAGTGTATAATCCTTCAGCCACCAAGTGTACTAAGGAAGAGTCACTGAAGTGACTGTAGTTTTGTAAAAATGTGAAGAAGACTGGAACTAGAGTCATTAGGTGTGAGAAAAGCAGTTTTAGAAATGCTTTTTTCACTAAGAAGGTGAATTGGGAACCTTCCTATTTATATAAATTCTCCAAAAACCAGAGCAGAGCAGAATCAGAGTCCTAGGATGGTTTGAGTCAGAGGGACCTTAAAGATCATCTTTTTCCAACTCCCTGCCTTGGGCAGGGACACTTTGCACTAGACTAGGTTGTTCAGAGCCCAGCCCAACCTGGCCTTAAACACCTCCAGAGAATTCAGAAAAAATACTCCAAAAGAGAAAATAATAACACACAGACAAGACACCAGAACCATACTCAGACTGAAACAACCAGCGAGGCAAAAGTTTACAGAAAAATAAGGCTCCAGGTTTCCAGCATTCATTAGCACCAAGTTTTTGTGAGCTCCCTGCCTCTTGATCCCAGCTAAAATTGGGGTTTCTACCTGAGAAACAGCATTGACAGGAGCTGCAAGTGCTGGCTACTTGAAGATGAGGTCTGTAGCCTGTGCTAACCAGTCACATACTCTGCTCTGTGCTGGTTTTACAGAGGACGGTAATACCTCAAGTTGTAACAGCAACTCAGAGGGAGCAGCATAATTGATAGGCCTGAAGAGTGCAGGTAAGTAGGAGGATTGTATTTATATCCCCAGCATGAAACCCAAAGGGAACCAGGCTATTGCACACTGGCTAAAGTGCTTGAAAATTGCCACCGATTCCTTTTTGTGTCAAGTTCTTCAGAGATTTAGTTCACTCCTCCATAGAATCCCACTTAATGCCTCCACAATTCATGTTTAACCATTATCACTAGCAACCTGCTCATAAATGCTTCCTCCTTGTTAGATTCCACGACCAGGAATCAAGGGGAGATGATACTGCTGTTTCCTAATACAAAGGAAGGAGCGACGATGTTTCACAGCGCAGCCCATAAAATCCCAACTCTTCCCCACTTTTTCACCAGCCTGGTTAACGGAAGAAATTTGATATTTTTGTACCTTGAAATGACTAACCTTCTCAGGCTTAGGAGAATAAATTAAAGTTGAGTCAAAGTATGCCTCAGCTGCAGCAATGGGCAGATTGATTTGCTTTCCATCTGGGAGATTAAATTCCACTGCCAAAAAAATGGCACCAGCATAATTAGCTGTCAGTCAAGTTGCAAAGAGACAGACTATGTGGGATAATTGAAAGCCCTGCAGCTTCTCATTACATACTACAGTAGTCCTATTTGCAAATTTCCACCTTGAGGAGGTTCTCCCAACATGGTCAGGATTGTACTCATTCCTCCTGGCACATTCTTGTGAAGTGAAACAGGAGTGTTGTGCAGGGATGGATTAATTTTAAGTAACTTGCTTAACCTAAGTTGGTTATAATATATTTGTCAACAGTCCCTGACAGCTCCACTAGACTTTAATTGCAAACAAATCCAAACAGCTAGAAGGAAATGGTACATCTTCCACTCTGGTTACGCCCAGGAGACACCATTGCAGGCATAAAAAAATCACTTCCCTCCCTTTGCCTTTCTATTTTCTCCATGCACCGTCCCTCCCGCAGAAATCCTATTCAGCAAATTGTAATTCATGATGAAGCCATCAGTATGCAATATTACAAACATGTACCTTTCATAAAATAATGAACTCTCTTTTTAACTCCCCTGTTTCCTGAGCGATTGCTGAGTGTATGGGAAAGTTTATAATCATAGAAGAGTATTGCAGAATGGTTCAGGTTGGAAGGGACCTGGAAGATCACCTGGTTTCTACTCCCTGCCATGAGGTTGGTCAGAGCCCCATCCAGCCTGGCCTTGAGAAACAAGTAGCTCTGATACCAGCCCAAGCCTTACTGAAGGCTGTGGAGTAATCTTGGTGATGAGGCAGGAGGCAAAAAGGGTTCTAAAAGTAAAATATTCTATAGCTTTCATCCTAAAACTATAGGGAATATGTAATCCAGATTTTTCCTTTGACTATAATGGGAGTCAGCACTGCCTGCACTCTCTTTTTAAGGCGAGATGTAATTTCTGTCCCTCTTCCCCAATAAACTCAGGAGGATTGGGTCCATCCCACTCTCCAAGTTCCCAGTTTTAAACAAGGCACAGTTGCCCCCAGCTCCTGCAGAGTACCTGGCCATTCCTCCCTCCCCAGGGCAGCCGTGCCCCGCCTCAGCTCTGGGCATCCCCATCACCCCATCACTTCTACCTGCTGTGATTTATACCCGTGTCCCGAGGTGGGAGGGATGGGCGAGGTTTTGGGGGCTTCATCTGCTTTTGGCAGCTCCGAAGCTCTCCAGCCCAGAAACGTAACTGGTTCCCACAGAAGAGGGAGCCAGTGTCACACCTCCCACACGGTGTGAGCCCTCACAGCTAATAAAGCCCGGACTAATACACTAATAACTCTTCTTAAACCAGAGCTTTCATTATAAATGTAATTTATGTTCACCTTTAAGAGCACCACAAACCTGAGCCCTCTCACAGGCACAGATTTGCCTCTCGCCTCCCTGCAGCACTTCCTCAACACTGGGACACACTGGTGTGAACTGGGAGCCAAACCGGGAACGGAGCAGGTGGTTCATAAAATGAGTAAAGCCAAAGTAATGAGTTTGCTTCTGTGATGTGGGAGACGACTGGGTTGGCACACCAGAGCAAGACAGAAACTGCAGAAAATGGTGTGAAACTATTCCCGATTATTCAGGCTCCATCAGAAATATAAACACACAAATCTACTCCTATGTCTAGAGGGAACAAGTCAGGATTTAGCACACAGGTCTCACGCTGGCTTATCCTCATGTATGTTAGGAATGGGAAAATTGCCCCTCTTGTCTGTGCACAATGCCCCTCTATGATTTATTAGACAGTCCTCTTTTTTTGCCTCAATTACTCACTTCAAAAGAGGGTGGAAATGGGACATTCCTAGCCCTAATACTGAATGCATGTAGTCAATAAAAAAGAAAAAACACTGAAAAATGTTTAAAGGGAGGGTGCTTAAGTTATTGCAGCCCTTGGGAGCATTAATGTATGTGCCAACAAGTTACTGTATGTGGCTTTAACATGCTTATTTATTCTGCTGTGCAATAAAACTCTCTCTTAAATAGTGCCAAAACCTGTTTGCCATGGCAACCCCTCATCACACGTGTTCCAGTAGTACTTACAAGCACCTTCTTAAAGAGAAATACACAGCAGGATGGATGTCTTGTGACCTTCAGGGCATTTTACAAAGTTTTAAGCACCCATGTAAATATTACTTTGGACTGAAATACTTATTCCAGGTATTTTTTTTTTCTTTTTGAGCAACATTAAGCAGTGAAGAAAATCTTGTTCCTTGCTTACTTCTGTCCAAGCAGAGCTCTAATGACTCGGACAAAGCACAAAGCCTGTTTTTTACCTGGTAGGACTCAGGTGTTGCCAGTTGGCTGGGGAAGCATGGTAGGGATCATCTGATTTTCTGTATTTCCAAGTGCACTGCAGCTGTTCCTGGTGTTCAGTCATCCTTTGTACTGTCACAAGAAAATAGAGGTTTTTCCCTCCTCCCATCTACACAAATGTTTTCTCAGTGTAGCCAGTGGCCTGGAATCCAAGCATGCACATGTCCACAATAAAGCCACTAACACTGCTATCACACTTCCAGTCCTGCAACTGCCCAGGAAAGGGGTCAGTCCTGCTTGCTTTCACCACTCTTTGATTTACTGCTGTGCCTTAACAAAAGTGGCAAGACCGGCTCATTTCCCACATCACTGGGCAATACATCCATGGGCCACTGCAGGAAACTGCATGGAGCAGGTCTGGGCTATCCTGCTAAGCCATCCTCCCACAACAGGACACTGCAGTGTGGGAATCTCTGTAGGAAACCAGGTTCCTTGGAGGGCTGCCCTGCTCACTGTCCAACCATCATCTCTCAGCTGGAGACAGCACTAAACAGAGGAGGTTCCTCAGCCTTTCCAGATACAAATTCCCAGTGACTCAACAAGCAAAACCTGATTGATAGTGGCCTTTTTTTATCATCATTGGCTGTTTGTCCTGTTGTGCACAAGCAGGAGCAGTAGAAGGGGCAGCCAGGCAGGTTCTGCCCAGGGAGTGGGGCTGCCCCCAGGGAAGCTTAAGTGCTAGGAGTTACCTTGTCTGCTCCTCCCTCTTTCCTTCTCACCTGCTTCTCTTTGTGGGGTTTCCACTCCTTTCCTTCCCATTTCAAAGCACATTATTTAGTATTTCCCAAACCCATCACAGGACTGTACAGGATGATGAAGCACCTTTATTTCCTTGGTCTGGAGAGGGCAGGGCTGGCTCAGCAAGCTGAGGTGGCTGAGCCCATCATAAATGGCTGGTGGAGCCTCCTGAGAAGCCACTCCCCAACAGCTACAGGGGCCCTGCATAACAGCACATCCTGAAAAACCCCCACAGCCCCAGGAAGGATTCCCAGTGCCCTCCATCCTGGAGGTGGTACTGCCCAGATGTGAGTTCATGCCTGGGGCATCCCTGAGGACATGTTCACTTCACTGAATGCTGCTAATAAGATTGCTAGGGAGAAAAATAAAAGATATTTTAGTCCTCTTGTATCATATAGAACCACAGAATATTTTAGGTTTGGAAAAAAAAAAATAAGATTATCAAGTCCAACCATTAACCTAACACTACCAAGCCCAGCACTAAATATCATTACTTTTTTCACAAAGAAGTTCAGTTTAATCTTTACAGAAAGAAAACCATGAACATTTTCAGCCTCTCCTGGGCCATGCACTTTCCTCAGAGCTGACAAACCTTGTCCACTCCATTGCCCACCTAAATTCCCTGTCCCAGGCCCTCCTGCAGACTGTGGAGGGAAAGGGATGGTCCCAGTAAGGCACAGGAACATTACCAGAAAGGGCTGTACAGACATTCCTTCTTGTAGCCAGCTCCAGCGAAATTCTCCCTCCAGCACCCAGGAAAGGAGTCCTAGGAAGCATCAGAAAACAGTTGTTTTAAAAATAAACAGATGTATATAAAGCAAGAAAAGAAAATTGTGTTCTTGATACTCCATTACTAACAGTGCTCAGGAAGGGATTTTTCTGCTTTTCTGGAGAATGTAACAGGCTTAAATAAGAATCCCTATCAGAGTATAATTTTGTAATTATGCAGATAAAACTTTCTTCTTGGAATGACAACAAAAACAGTCACAAGCTGCATTGCTTACACATTTCTGTAAATAGCAGAGATGTCTCTCAGGTTGCACTTCCACAAAGACCACAAGCATGTCACCCTGACAAACCACAAATCATTTAAGACTCCAGGCATTTAATAGTGTTGTCCTGTTGGTTTTAGTGAGGCTTTCAGCTGCTGGCTCCTGGCAGAATTCCTGAAGCAGTTGTGCCAGGCAGAAAGCTGATTTCCCAGCCATATGTTATTAATTAACCATTTCAGCACCAACTCAGGTGCATCCTTTAATGCTCAGTGAAGGCTGTAGAGAGCCAGCCATCCTGAGGGCATCCCAAAAAACCAATGCAACACTTAGAAAGAAATAAATCATACAATGGTTTGGGTTGGAAAGGACCTTAAAATATCCCATTCCACACCCTGCATGGGCAGGGGCCCATTCCACCAGACCAGGTTGCTCCAAGCCCCATCCAACCTGGCCTTGAACACTTCCACTGATGGGGCAGCCACTGCTTCTCTGGACACCCTGTGCCAGGGCCTCCCCACCTCCATGCTGAGGAAATACCCTCTTTTTTCTTCTTTATTTTCTCAGTGACTAACACAGAATACAAACACAGCACTTGCACGCCTGCAGCTGTGACAGGACATAACTGAAAAATTCCAAATGTACAGAAATAAAGTCTAACAGCTCTGTACAGTAAATGATTCCTTCTGGTAAACTGTGACCCACTTCTATGCTATCACAGCAAATATGTGTTTTACTGCTCTGGCAGTGGGCTCGATCCCTTCCACAGTAAGTGTTTAAACAGATACATGCTTTGCTGGAGAACTGTTTTTGGATCAACTCCATGAGAATTCAAATTTGTGCTGAAATGTCTAATTACGAACACTTCTGTCATGTCTTACAGCTTCCTAAATCCCAACTGGAAAATATCTTTATTTTATACTGGTGTCATCAGTTTAGACAAACATATAAAATTCCATTTATTGAGCTGCAATTTTGCAGTGCATTTGCAAAATTCAGAAAATATGTTAATGTGCGATTCCTCTGAAAGGCAGGCACAGAAAACACACACTGATCTACTTGTGCATGTGTTTATAATTATTTCTGTACATTACTGTGTCCAAATAGCTGTTAGAAAAAATTCCAGGCTAGTGTGGATATGTTTAGTTTTACCCAGTGTCCATAAATGCATAAGAAATCTCTGCTGCCTAGAGACTTCTGAAAGTCTCATTCTAGCTGGAATCAAATATCAGGAGTGATACCTATTACTGCATCTCCCTTGCCTATCCTATTATAACTTGGAGGCATGGCAATATTTTGTGTCATTACATAGTGCTGAAGGCATGAAAATTCTCCAGGCTGATTAGCATCTTAGAATTTCTCACACAAGCACCTAATCCATCGGCAAGGCCCGTTGGGTCTCAGCTGATCATTCATTTGTCTCATTGAAACACTATGACTCCGTTTTAAGAGCTTTTTTATAGACTCGTATAAAGGAGAAAGTGAATTTTTAACATGTTTGAACTTCACTAAGTCAATACACATAAAAAGAGGTACAACTGGGGTTCCTACATGGATATACAGCCCAGAAGTGCTAAGCTGGTAAAGAGATACAGCTACTAGCTAGGCAAGAGATTAACTCTATTTATTTCCTTTTCTTCAATTTGCTAACTTCTTACTAGAGATGCAAGGGACATCCAGGAATGTGACAGCAGGATGAGTCAGATCCCAGACTCCCCAGACAGATGTTTTATCCAGTACATTCATATGTGAATTTTTTTCCCTTCAATCGTTTTCTTGGAATAGTTTGTGTTACTCTGTGGGTTGTTTTGCTGCTGATTTTCTGTCCTTTGAATGCCAAATCCAAAAGCAGAGCAGGATTCCCAGAGCACTGTCATTCCTGCCTCTACAGAACCTTACATATAGCTCAACACTTGTCCATCCTGCTGCCTAAATATCTAACAATAGTTTATAAAGCATGCTGGGGTGTTTTTGACCATCCCATCTACTGAGAGCATCTCCTTCCCCCAGCATCCCTGGTTGTTGTTCAGATCATTCCCACACCAATACAAAGGTCTGAGTCATACAAGAGAGAAGGAAGTCAAGTTCTCTGCAATGGTAGTGTTGGAGGCACTTGCCCCCTCTCTGATGCCTATGAGATGCTAAGAAAAAGACTTAGAGGAAGCAAGACAAAGAATCTCAGCAGCTGAAAGATGCAGCAAACAAAAGAGACATGTTTTTTAAATAGAAACCATCAGTACCAATACAGTTGTCTATTGCACTTTGCCCAAGCGAATTTTTATTAAGCTCTGTCAAAGCTTCCAAATCTGAAACTTTAAAACCCTTTTTTCTGCTTAAAATGAAATTTAAAGTGGCAAGTTTTATTAAAAAACTAATGTTAAGGCAAGAGCATAGCCAAGAGAATCACTGAGATGAGTAATGTTACCAATTATCATTTAAACATCTACATCTTCATTAGTCATCCAAAACCTGTCAGAAGGAAGACAATCAGGATCTCCCAGCCAGATGGCTGAAACAGCACCAGCCAACACATCCCATGGACAGCTGCCTCCTTCATAGTCTCACTTCCAGAATGTTCACATCTCTGACAAAGTTCAAAGAAAAATGTTTGATCCAAAATTAATGACATAGATGTAGCACCATTGACTGCTCAGTGTGCAAGAACCTGTGTGGTACCCAGGAAAGTACCAGGAGAAAAAAGAAAGGAAAATAAGTAAACAGAGATTCAGAAAGTTCAGTTATTCAGAAAAGAAAACCCCTCACATCAGCAACACAATCAAAGTGAAAGTTGCAAGTTGTCTTGGACGGTTTCAGTCAAAGCCTTTCAGGTTGGGAGTGGGTTTTTTTTATTTCTTGAAAAGTACACACATTAGCCCAACCCTCTGAAGGGTAGTGAAAGCCACAAAATTCCTAGCCATTGCCAAGCATCATTTCTTTTCCTAAAAATACTGTTCTAGGCTGTTAAGTGACCAAAAAGTTGGGAACATTTAAACCAGAGTGAACCACAGGCTAGAGACAATGCTTATTAGAAACAGCCTCAAATTATATGTATGGCTGGATAGGGTGATCTTGAAGTTATATAACAATAATTTTTCTTGGAAGATTATCTTCCTGGAAACAAGGACAGAAATTTATGCTGCCCTCTCCTTTCTGACACTACACTGAGAAATATCCTGGCAATTCATAGTTTATTACCATGAAATGATAGTTTAAGGGAGGAGATCTGTCAGGGCAAGCAGACCTATAACTGCTGCATCAAGATAATAGATACAACAGAGGACAAGTGTTCATAGCTAAGTCTAAAACTTGAGGGAACCCAACTCTTTGCCCAGGTTTGATGCACGTAACTTGTTGTAATAGCCATAACTCAAGGGCATAACTGCTGCTTAAAATAACCTAGAGAATTATGCATTCATACTTGGGTAAATCTGGAGCTTCATGATGGCAGCATTTCCATTTATAAAACAGGGATGTAAACCAACTGGGACCCAGCAACCCCACTGCTGTGCTCTGCCAACAGCAGACAAGATTTCCGGTCCCAGGCCAATTTGCTGTGGGGGATTAGGGATGAGCAGAGCTGGGCCCCAGGAGCTGGATGACAGGCATAGAGAGAGCAACCCTAACACAGCCTCCAGTGCCCCACAGCATGTTCAAACACACCAACATCAGCTGTCACATATAAAAGGGAGTTGAGAGCACTGGCATGCAGAGTATTTTCTCCAAGTCTACACCAAGCTATAGTCTTGAAGGGAAATCTTGATTTATGTCTCTATATAGCCCATAATCAACCTCATGACCCAGGAATTAAGGGAATCTTGAAATAATTTCAAGCTTCTTATATAACTTTGGAATTTTTTTTTTTTTTCATTCCCACCCTCCAACAAACTCTTCTGCTTCTACATGATTCCACACCCTTCCCAACAACAGGCTTATTAACTTTTGATCCCAAAAGGATGTGAAAAACAAAAGGACATCAAGGTCTTTGGGTGCATGAATGCAGGACAGCAAGCCATATGCAAGCAGTGCTTGAGTGTTTCTGCTGTTCCCCTGACTCCCAACATTCTCTGAAAGACCTGGTGGAGCTCATGTTATGATAGGCAATTTGACAACAATCTGAAATATGTCCTATCCAAAATACAGTCTGTGACACAAGTGGTCAAGGCAGCAAATAAAATGTTTGCCCGTGTGTTATGATTCTATGAACATGTGAAGTAGCATAAAATGAGATTTTGAGATGCTTTAGAGTTTAACTCCATTACCTCACTCAGTGCCTTGTTAACTAGGTCTAATTTTAGTCAGCCAACAGTCCTAACTGAGCAGAGTTCTCTTCCAAGGGATGGTGGGAATGGCATCACTGCCCCATCGAATTTATTCAAGGTGCAGCATTCCTAGAGTGCTTGTCATCCTACAGGCTTTGTTTCAGAAACAACAAACAGCATGATTTTACCCAGCCCTGGTGAGTATGGAAGTACAATTCATCATACTTCTCATAACAGGACTGTAGGAGAGCCAAGTTTCTAAGTAAGAGCACTGTGACTGCTCCCATTTCACAAAAAGGTAGGAAGAGAAAGCCATCCCAAAGACAGATTTTAGGACAAAATACTCAGGCCTTTCAGTATTGAAACTGTTGATTGAAAGATCTCTAATTTTCATTAGCTCCATAAAGTAAATTTTTCAAGCAGCTCCTTACTTTTTTACTCCTTTATTAAAACAACCTATTTCCTTTTAATTAAGAAGCCAGTGGACTTCTGAGAGATAAAAAAAAGGGAGTGAGACCCCCAGCCAAGTGAACAGGATCCACTCTCTGATATGCAGTTTGTGCATGGTTAATGGATGTTGGGCATTAATATTTCTTACCCTTTTGTCTGTGTTCTCTGTAATAGAAACCCCTGTCTAGACTGAGTGGCTACTACAAGTAATCCCAGTAATATCCAATAAAATCACTCTGAAATGTGATAGCTATAGTTATCAAGGAGCACCAGGATTAACTTGATTGATTGAACAATGGACTTCTGGTTTTTAACATGATCTATATGTGTCCCAAAAACAAAATCAAAAATATACATAAGGTTGTAAAACCTTCAATGCTGGGCAACTTATCATAGTCCATAAGTGTAGTGACACACCCTGAAAGGAGAGGGATTTGTGCTGCTCCAAAATTAAAGGATAAATGGCAACAGTCATAAAGAAATACTTTCACTTAACCAGCTTCTGGAAGGACAGGACACATTACCATCTCACTGACAGCCAGCAAACAAAAGCATAGATACTCAATCTTTGCTTGAAAATCCTCTGCTGAAAATACTGCAAAAGTTCTCATTTGTGATCCAAGTCTGACCATGGGAACCACCTGCTTTTCCTAGTGGCCTCTGAAGTGTCTCAAGAAATACATCTTTCATTGAACAAGGAGAACTGTTTCTTCCAAGAAAGCACATGGAATGCATTTGCTGAATTTACATAAGTAGCAAAATACCTAAGCCCAGTTGTAGAACATCACCCACTTCTATTATGAGCCCACTATGACTTTCCTGCTGATCTAGGTCTGCAACTGTGCATCCAATACTTCTGCTTTGAGCTTGGTTAGTTTATGGTGAGTATGTCTGAGCTTTCTGATGACTGAATCACATCAATGGATATTTAATTAGCCAGAGGTATCTGGAACCAAAACTCCTGCACTCATTTCCAGCTCTGCTCATAGTCCTCTTTTTTAATTTGTTCAAAACCGTGAGTTCTTTGCATGGGCTGGTATGAGTCTGGATATGAAAAAAATGTTCCCGTCTAGTACAAAAGAGAGAACATTCGATAACTAAATGCATGCTTAAGTTGAAAATTAGTTGCTTCTCAAACTAGAAAAGTTTCAACCTTTAGGAAAGTTGCTCAATAAATCAGTTTAACCTAAGGAATCCCCACCTAAAGAACCACATTTTATTTCCATGCTTCATAGTCAGTTCCCAGGAAACTGAAAGGGAACTATCTTGAGTTTGCAGCAGTACACAGCTGTACAGCAGTACTGTAGAAAGGCAGCAGTATTGACACCAGGAATTGTAGTGAGGCACAATCTCTTAGGAATAGGTTTTGAATGACCTGGCAGCAAGGTGGGGTTTTTTTCTCATCTGTGGTATACCAATAAACAACATGTCTGCAAAGGAATAGAAAGCTACCAACCTTAACAAATTCTTTTGATGTTCAGGTTAGTTCTGCACCAGATGTGCAATGTCACAAAATATTCAGACACTGTCTCACACTGCAGAAAAAAGCAAACTTCCTTCCCTGGTACCTCTGCCTTCCCTTTTTATAATGCATCTGTGGATCACGTTTCTCTTGGTCCCTGCATTAAAATGGCAGAACAGGGGGTCAGGTTTGCTTAAAAAAACAATTAAAGGAGCTCTCCCTATACTGCCAATTGTTAAGTAGCTCAGCCTTACTCACCTGGGACTGGTCTGCTGCAGCAGGGCTGCTTGTTCCCTTTGTTCCTGCAAGTAATCCAATTTGAGCAGGGAAGGAAAGGGAATTCCAACCAAAAGTCCTTCACTCACTAATAATTTTTGTTTTTCTGCTGGAAACATTCTTGTTGCTGCAAGCTGGGGCTGTACCCACTGCCCAGCTTTGCTCAAATTCCAACCAAATCCAACATTTAAATGAGCAAGAGGTGAATACTTTCAATCACTTCCCAACCACCAGCCACTATGGAGCTCTGATAGTTTCTTAGAGAAGGATATGGTCCATGTCTAGCAAAATATGGTTAAAGAGCTCCCTTTGCTGACCTGACATTGAACCTTTCCCTGAGGTGTTCTCAGTGCAGGAAAATATTTATTTTATTGCAGCCCTACAGAACTCATCCCAGTCCAGGCACTCAGATTAAGACCAAATGTGTTGAGCTTACATTAGGTGAAGTTATGAGATCTGCATTTGGGATTTTATCTTTTTTGTAGATGCTGGTGGTGCTGAAAGGACACAAAATAGAAGAATTGCAATAATAACAGTGCTCATGGCAACGTGCCGGTTCTATTGGGAACTTCATAAAGGGGATAGCCCTATCCTGTGTCAAATGTTGTTTTCAAAGTCTTATGTAACACAAGTCTCTCTGAATTCTAAGAAATTCCTTTTACAAGGAAATTCACGAGGCTCTTCTGGCTGGCTGAGCAACATCAACCCTTCAAGTCTCAGCTTACGTCAGCACCCTGCATATCACAGACATCTCCAGACCCAGCTTAGCAGCACCACCAACCATCCCAACACCAGCAGGGAGGTGGAGGAGGGAACCTCTCCCCAGCCAAAATGGAAAGGTGTCAAGGTGGGGAGAGGTCACAGGGCACACGTGTCTCTAGGCATAACCCAAATCCCATCCTGGGAATCCTGCAACATGAGAGAAGGGACCATCTGACCTGCACTGAGACCTAATTCAGGGATATACATGCAGATACCAATGAACCACACTCATTTATTTCTGATTTTCACTGCATTAATAGCTATTTCAATAGCAGTGAGAGAACTGAAATCTCATGGGGTTACACATTGATGAAATCATTAAGGAGTTTTCTCACCAAAATTTCTTAGTAATCCATGTTCTCATAGTAACAGTAAAATCCCTGTTTTAAATATAGTTGCAAATATCCTGTTTCTTTTTATTGCTGAGTTGATATATCAGACCTGGGATATGAGATATATGATATTTCCATTACAACCATAATTTCTCCTTGGGACCTATATGGTGTCACTCCGCATTACCAGACTTCAAGAGTGATCCTGAATACAAGGATTTGATTTACTAAAATATCACATATACCAGTTCCTGACCCATCTATTGTAATACAAAGAAAATGAAAACTAATGAGAAATAAATGCTATTTCCAATATGTTAAAGCCCAAGTGTACATATCCACCTTTAGAAAACATGGTAGGGAAAAAGAGAGGGGGGGAAAAAGGTGTGAAATCATAAGTTCTTTTATCTGATCACAAGAGAAATGCCAAATTGATAGCATGAGGGTTTATTAGTGTCTCTGGGCTTGTTTCTGAGACTGTATGAAAGGAGCCTTTTATAAAGGAGGTTTTATTCGAAGATGCCCCCCAGTTCTCACAGAGATTTCCAAAACTGTAACAATAGATCACTAATACAGAAACTGAGATCTGCCACAGTGTTATCTGTCCATCTATTAAAAAGCAGCTTGAGAGGCAAGGAAGAGTGGTGAGGTGCAGATGTTATCAATTAGCCAAAGAAGTTAACAAAACAACTTCAAACCTCAACAGTTGTTCCAGCTGAGAAGGCTGAAGTTTGAAGTGGGTATTGAGCTGTTGCTGTGTGCTCACTGCTTTTGTATGTGCTGATAGGAAACAGTCAGACCACAGCTGTGAAATCCCAGCTTTGGGAAGCAGATCCTCACTTTCAAATCCAAGGGGCAGCAGACAAGGCTTGTATTGCAAAGATGCACAGTGCTAAGATAAAAATCACAGCTAAAACACAGCAGGGCTTGTAAAATGGTTATTGATGAACAAAAAGTCAGAGAGAGACAAAAGTAAACCCATTTCTGTCATAGCAAAAGCAGCAGTGATATGAAAGCTATGTAAATTGCTATTAAAAAGAATTCCTTCAAATCAGGACAAGTAGGCAAATGTGTGGATAATGATGACCAAGTCTAGAAATAAAGAGAAAATGTGCTTATTTCATGCCCTGAAACATCAGCAAGGGAGGTGCAAGTACACAGCTATTTGCAAACACTTCTTCACCTTTGGACCATGCTGAACCCTCGGCACCATCTACTGATCACCTGCTAGAAATCCAAACTCTGGCAGAAGGAAAATCAGGAATGTGTACTTCTTACTGACAAAAAATAACAGATGTCTAGAGCACAGGAGAGTCTAAGAACCTTCCTTCTCTAGGGCAGGACTCCCATCCTGTGTCTCTCTATGGGTTATTTAGTGCAGCTTGTGGCCATCCCAGCAGGCCCATTACCTCCAAGTAAATGTGGCACTGAAAGTCATCCTGCAGATGCTCCCAGGTGCACTGAAGTGACTGCACTGGCAGCAAACAAAGGCACTGCAGGTTCCAGAGCAGCCTGAGGACACTGCAGGATAGAAGGACAATGTTTGAAGCCTGTTGGAATAGGCAGTGGTGCTTTCTGTGGAGCCTCCATGGCCTGAGTGGAAGCTGTTCATCACCTCTGCAAGTAATGCTCATCCACACTGCATTTCTGACCTACTTCTGCAAAAGTCAAAGCAGAGTCTAACAAACGAGTAAGCTCAAGATAAATACAGCTTGCATGCAAAGTCATGATGTCTTGATTGTGACAAGCCTCCTGGGGATGTCCTTGGCCCAAAATCTTGGGTGGGAGACAGACACATGGTGGTGCTCAGCCAACAAGGCTCTGTGGTGACAAGATCACAATGCAGAGCTAACCAGGGAGGGAGAACCTGGGTTATATGGTTGGAAACAATAGGAGGCCAGAGCAACCAAGGGCAGCTGAGTAATTGATCTTACAAAAGTTAATTAAAAAATCAGTGTGATTCGGAAGAGTGCAGCCAGAGGTTTATAAGGTAGTGTACTGTGGAGGGCATGTGTTGGCCTGGTTTAAAAGAAATAACAGCAAGAAATACAACATTCTCTAATCCTGAAGTGACAAAAGAGAAACAATAAAAAGTTGCTGTACCTGCAGTTTGTCAGTGAGCTCTGCAAATGGGAGTGAAAGACTTTGTTTCATTGCCTTGGAGCACAGAGCCGTTCCTTTGTTTCCATGAGTCCTGCATGACATAGCCACTAGCCCAGAGCTGCAGCCTTCCCTGGGGTGTCCCTGGGATTGCATCTGCCTTGTCTGAGTCAAACACTGCCTTTGCTAAGTTAACTGGCAAGTGGTTGCAGCAGCAGACAAGCAATTTGAATGAGATCTGAGTCACGCGGCCGTGGCATCTGGTGCACCAGTCCTTGCAGAAAAAAGGGCTGAGAGAGGCCTCCTGGGTCGTCCAGCCTTGTCTCCTGCTATCACAGGCACCATGTTGTATAATCCCCTTCATAAACAGCAGCAGCTGTAGGAGAAAGGCCTGGAATGGCTGAGGATGCTGAAAGTGAGGTGTTACAGGGTCCTGAGTCAGGGGGATTGGGAGAATGTGAGGAATGCAGCTATGTGCTGCTCAGAAGAGCAACATGATATTTTATTAATGAAGCTGGAAAGTCATATATCCAGGGAAACACCCAGGACCTTAATTATGCCAGAGAGGCATCAGGGCAATGCAGTACTTACTTTCTACTTCTGGCCTTGAGTTCAGAGAATTATTTTCTTCTGTTTCAACATTTGGTTGAGCACAGCATGCCAGCAGGAGAGAAAAAAAAATGGTTTCCATTCCTGTGAGTACTGTGTCTGGTTTAAATCATGAGAGAAGGAGACTTCTAATGAGGCTGATTCATATAATGATGTATTTTACAAGCTATTCTTAGCAGATTCACTGCAATATGTCATTCTTTATGTACCATGAGAGATATATGAGCACACGAGCTTACGAAGGGTGGAGAAGTCTATGAATAACTGGCAAGTTTTGCACCTCGTGTGCTGGAGAAGGGGAAGTTCACACAGACTATTGCTTCAAAACCCTCCAGACCTCAGGTCAGCTGTGAACTCCACTCCAATAAATCCCAACATTACAAGACTCGTGTCTTAAAACTTATTTCCAAGGAAGTGTCTCATTTTATTGCAACACGAATAGGAGACTCTAAGGTAATATTTACTTTGGTTTACATTTCATAAAAAAAGAAGACTGTAATTTCATGGAGGCTCTAACAGAAATTCCTCTTTCTATCCAAGCGGAAGAAATCATGTTCAGGACCTTTCCCCGAGGGCTCAAGGAAAGCACATTAACATGGCAACTCCCACTTTGCTTTATTTGCAAGTTACCCTTGCAGGAGGATGAGGCTGGAATTGAGACAAGCTATAAGTGAACTAACAGGCCAAAGCCTGGGACATTAAGGGGTAGGCAAAGATGCCGAGAGGATAATCCCAAAGATGCAGCTCTCCAGCTGATGAAAATCAGAAGAGCCAGATAATCACTGAGATAGATTCTCACCTAGACAGAAGGTAATTGCAGTGGCTGTAAGCACAAGGGCGCGGTGGTGACTCCAGTTCTGCCTGTCACCCTTGCCACCGCTGACCTTCCCAGCCCTGTGTTTTGGGATGCTAGAGGAGGGGCTGAGGCCCTTTGAGTGACCTGAAAGGATGAGCAGGATGGCTGTCCAGAGCAGCGGTGGCAAAAGACACGTGCAGCGAGCCCTGAGCGTGGGGGAAGCAGAGCTGCAGCCTGTTGCAGACAAGGGAGCCTCTGGAGCACAGGTGACCCCAGGACCTCTCCACACTGAGCCTGAAGGAGCTCTGGCCAGGTGGGACAGTGCCAGTGCCACAGCCAGGCCGGTGCCCAGCTCTGCCCTGCTCCTGCCTTGGGACACTCGGACGCTCGGACAGGTGAGTGGCTCCTGGCCCTTCCCGGCTCTCGGGTGGCTCCTGGCAAGGCCCGGTGCTGCTCCGAGGGGCCCTGCTGCTGCCCTTCCCTCAGCGCCCGGGCAGCAGCAGCCTGAGCTCTGGCAGGGGGAGCTGGCTCTGGCCCCTCGCTGGGCTGGCAATGGACCTCCTCTTTCTGGCCCGAGGGGCCACCAGAGAGTGAGCCAGGCTGCTGCCAGCTCTGTCTGTGGGGAACCAGGGACCCAGCCTGGAGCCCAGGCCCAGATCAGAGCTGCTCTCTGCTGCACACCAGCCCTCCTGGATTTCCTAAGGGCAGGTTGCCCTTACTCACTAATTTTCTTAATTTTTTGTGGCCTCATTGATAACATAGTCATAACTCCAGAGTCAGCCACCAGCTGCTGCCTATTCCCACGGTATAACCTGCCCCTTCACTGTCTTTCCTTAAATGTAATATCTGGTGCATTTATGTCTGGTACTTTCTCTTGTTTCTGCAATTGAAATTTTATCTGTTCATGGAGTGCCCGAAATTCTGCAGAGACGCTTGGCCTGAATACTCATTTCATTGCTGAAAGCCAATACTGCTTTAACAGATGCAGTAAAATTGTGAGAATCTAAAGTTCACTTTTCTGCTTTAACTGCCCCAGATGAAAGAAGTCCACTCCACAGAGCTGAATGCCTCTCTTGCGTGCTGGCACATGAGATTTAAAGGTGTTCTGGTAGTTTTCAGTCCTCTGTGCTGCCAGAGTACTTTTGTCCAGATCCTCAGCTGGAGTAGACGGATACAGCTATGCTGCAGCCAGCAGAGCTATGCTGATTTATACTCCCAGGCACACTTTCTTGTGTGTAGATATCCTTAGAAAGTAATCACCAGGCTCCCTCAAGCTGATTCCTTATGACTTGCAACTGCAGTTTCAAAGTAGTGCTATTCCTGAAGCCTGAGTACCCCTCCCACTCTGTGTAGGAATCTGTCCAAGGCATGAAGGAATCTGGACCCACACCAGTGGCAAATTCCCAGCCTCTACACAAATTATCCTTCATCCTTAGACATGCTTGATTGTATAATTATTGTATTGCCTTGCACGATTTCAAACAACATTTCATGACACAAAAACCTCCAGATCAAGCTGTCAAATTATTTGCATTGCAATAATTTAAAAAATACAAAATCTGTCATTTCTTCACCTCAGGGAAATAAAACCAGAACGAGCCAAAGTTTTAACACTGCACACCATGTCTATACCCCATGTATTTAGATTCTCTTTCAATATAATTTCTGCTATGTGAGTTAGAGCAGTGCAGACCGGTTCCCTTCTGTGTTTGCAGCAGTCAAACACCCCATGGAGATGTTAGGCTCTGTTTAGTGTACAGAACTCACAGCCCTGAGTTACAGGGCTATCTCCATCCACCAGAACAGCCCCTCTGCTCTCTGCCGACCTTGCAGGTTTGTCACCATTTGAAAACAATTATTTTCCCCTGACTCGGCATTTTTGACTCCTACCCAACTCCTTGCAGGCACTTTGGGATTTATAGTTAGAGCTCCTCAAAGGAACAGTTATCTTGAAAGTTGAAATTATATCCAAAAGGCTAAAACATATCTTTCAGCTGAGTGTGGTTTTCCCTGCCAGAATTGCTTCATATGGATCTAGCCAATTCATTTTCCTTCAATTTAGGGGTTACAGGAGTACCTAAGGGCTGGGACAGAGGGAAGATTGGGGTCTCTTATCACCAGGGACTTGACAACAGCAGTACAATTTACTTCCCTTCTGAGATGCTTTGCATAGTGGACAAATGTGAATCAGACCTTCTGACTGAATTATTTTGTATGAAGAAATAATGTAGAATAAAGTAATTTAGCTGGTAAGTAAAGGTGATAAATGTTTTTAATGCTCACAAGAGAAGGAGAAAGGAAGATCCAAGAATTACGACCGGACCCAGGTACCACTGAAGCCTTTAGTTCCCAAAGAGGGAGACACTAAAACACAAAAATCCCATCCCTGGCAGCCTGTATCCCACCATGCACCATGAGGCTGCTTTGCCAATGGGAACACAGGGAATGGGAGCTCAGCATAAAATTACCTCAGCTGTACCTGTCCTCCAGACTGTAATCAGGATCTTGACATTCCTGCAAGCTGTATGGTGTTGAAAATGATTGTGTGTAGTCCAATGGACATCTGTATCTCAGCTTTCCTGGCTGGTGTTTTGCTGTAGGGAAGCCCAAGCAAGCCTCTGATTTTGAACAGGGGGAACTGTTTGTGTAGCAAAAGTGAGATTCCAGACTTGGAATTGATGCCATTTCCATAGCCAAGACTTTCCAGGCCTTGGTTTCAAAGGTGACTATTTGATAGATAAAAATAGAAATAAAATTATGTCAGTGTTTGTCTTGCAGTCACCTCTTACTCAGTGTAGTCAAGACATCTTTGAATCACTCCTCACAAACACATTAGCAAGAACTACCAAAAAATTAAAAAAAAAAAAAAATTAAAAAAATAAATTCATGTTTCTGGTGTACAGAACTTCTTTCCTGGGGTAAGGCCTCTAGCACCTCATGCTGTTCTCAGTTTTTATAGCTGTGGAAGGAAAGATGTTAAGCAAGACTTGGAATTTGTGCTTTGATCACTAGTTATGTCATACAGTAGAATATGCCAAGTGGAACTTTCTACAGTCTTTTTAGAAACACCCTTGCACAGATCCCAGAAAGACCTGGACCTCAGCCTGGCACATTTCTGACTTGCTGATTTCTGATGTTAAGAAATAAAAAGAAGCAATGCTTCTAGCAGCACTTTTGGATGTTTTTGAGACCCAGACTTGTCTGCGGGTTGTTCATGGTGCAGTAAGCTGGATGGCCTTGGTCAGGACTCCCAGTAAAGCTCCTCCTCACGTTTCTGCCCCCTGTTATGACACACTCATTTAACAGGAAACAAATATTTCAGTCATCCTCCAAGTCTGGTTTCTGCAGTTGCAATATCTTCTGAAGTGTTTGCTTTCACTTGCTTGTTAATAAAATGTGCAGGTGACTGTGGTAAAAGGAAGTGAACCCACGCATCTTTTCACTTTCACATTTTCACAGCCAGTGAAATTTCAGCAATTTTTGGTAATGACTTTAGCACAAAACGGATGAACTGAATGGTCAGTGTGATTTGGGTCATTGTGACAGTGAGGGTCATGCGTGGTCTGGAATGGAAATTGTACTTGACCAAAGAGGGTAACAGGAAACAGCATAAATGAAATAAATTAGTATCCACACTGGGTTTAAAAATTAGCCTTTTCTCTCTCCATTAACAAAAATATAACATCCTTGTAGCTGTTACAGAAAAAAACCTTATTCCAAGCTCACCTTTAAATAGGTATTTAACAATCTATATTACATTTTAACAGGTGGCCATGAGGAGGAAAGCTGGGACTACTGAACTATAACCTTCATGCTGCTCTATAGTTGTCAGGAGAACATTATCTAGGAAAACACTCAGGAAAACTGATCGGAGACAGGAGCTGATATAATTTGACACCTCTGTCTTCTGCAGAGCACTTAGACTTTCCCAAGCAGGTAAAAATAAAAAGCATATCAAATTGAGTTGAACCTGTTTTACAAAAAAACCATCCTACTCATATTTGGCCATACTTCATCCGGGGGAATAATAGGATGGGAATTATTCCTGTCATTCCTTCTGGTTATTTCTCCACACATCAATGCCCGAATGATCTCCCTGGAAAGCATTCCTCACAGGGAATGCCATCCTGCCAGGACCCTGCTTTGACTTATGCCAGTGCTACCTGCATGAACTGTGCAAGTGTTTGCAGTTCATTGGGACTCCTTTCCCATCTGAGAGATCGTCATGAAAAACTGTTAGTAAATTCTGTTTATAAATGGTTAAATCTGTTTCCTTAAAGAAAAATGAAACCACAAGCAGGATAAGAGGGTCAGAGGAAAATTCCTAACCCTGGAATCCAATGTACTTTAGAATAAAATACCATAAATTTGCTTAGTGAGTGACAGCAGCACTTGGTAGGAATGCAGTTGTAGCCCATCATTTATCAGAGCTGTGCTTTGCCTCACATCTTTATCAGACCGATTTCTTTGCAGAGTTTGGCTACATCATCATTTGAAAAGTTCCCATAAAAATCAAAGTTTGTTCTTACCTGCCTTTGCCCTCCTTGCAGTCCCTTGGTTTGCACTGGATTCCTGACACTCTTGCCCCTTGCAGACCAGAGCTCCATTAGTACAAGTTTTAGGTGATACTCAGATTGCTCTCGACACCCAGAGTGCTTAATTCTTCAGGCTGTCTGGAATATATTGGCATCAGTGGTGAATAATCCCTCCCAAGTCATCACATCAGGCCTGTTTTAGTAAATCTTTCCACTTATTAAGAACAAATTTAAACCATCTAAATATGCTTATATAAGGAGTCCTTTAAAAATAGTTCATAAATTTAGGAGCCAGCATACACTGAAAAAATACAATAAAAAAGAAAAAAGTCAGTGACATATTTTAGCCCAGTTTAAACTCAGCTGAATCCTCCCATCTTTCACAAAGCAAACAGGAGGTTTTGCATAAATGCAGCCAGCAAAGTCCTGCTGGTGTTAAGACGCTCTTTCTGAAATGCACGACAGCACTTCATCTGCTTCATGAGCCCAGGGCAGAGCTGGTATCCACATTCCTGCACAGGCAGCCGGGATTTAGAGAGGCACATGTACAGACCAGTGACTCCCCAACTCTGAGGGAGTGGAGAGGATGTCCCCTGGACCCAGCTGAACACTCAAGCTTCTAGCATGAATCTTTGGGAGAAAGAAGTCAGGGAGCAGTTGCTCACAACAACCTGCAGGCTGTTCATGGCAGCAGCGGGAAGCAGCGCCCTGTGTGCCAAGCAGTCAAGCACTGAGGCCAGGATACTGTAATGTTGGCTAGGAGAAATCAGCAACACTCAGGAGAGTAACTCAAATCTTGGTTGGAGCTGTATTTCACTGAAAGCCAGACTTCCTGCAGAAGAGTCCCTCTCTGCATCCTGCTCAGCCTCATACCCTCGCAAACACAGCAGCCACTGCCTGGCCAGGGGACCTTATCATGGGTCATAGAATGGTTTGTGCAGGAAGAGACCTTAATGCTCATCTCATCCCAGCCCCCTGCCATGGGTAAGGACAACTTCCACTATCCCAGCTTGCTCCAAGCCACATCCAACCTTGCCTTGAACCCTTCCAGGGGTGAGGCATCCACAGCTTCTCTGCACAACCTTCTCCTTGCCCTCCCTTCTGACACAAGGCACTGCCCTTTGACTGCTGCTGAGACCTATCCTCATTTGTGGGTGTGCAAGAGGAGGTGCAGGTCCAGCCCCAGGTATTATCATTCTTTGCCCTGGGCATATGCTTGAAAATGGCAGTGGTTTGGTCAGTGTGTTCTTAAATCGATGATCTTATTAAAAAAAAACAGACTGCCAGTGGATGGAGAATTCATTGGTATTGCAGGACTGTCTTTTAAAGATGCTCCCCAGGGCTGACTTGAAGCTTCTGCTTGACAGGTGTATGTAACGTTCCAGGATCCAGGGAGAAATCCTGTCTTGTCAATTCAGCTGAAATGAGGCAACGAAGAAAAAGGACAGAGTCGACAGGTTCATGTGTGGGTTAATTTACAGCATCTCTAAGTGTCTGCCAGTTCAGTACTTGGAAATCCTGTCACATTCTGTGAGATTGTATGAATTATAAATTCCCACTAATGGTTTCACACATATGGATGTTTCAATAGTTGTTCCTTATTTTTCCTTTTCTATGTAACAAAAAAGACAAAAGGAGTTGCAGCACATTCCAGGGTGATGCATTGCCTGATTGTGACAGAGTTGTATTTATCATTCAGGAAGGTAATCTTCTACACTTCCAATATAAGTAAATATAAAGCATTTAGCTCTGATTTTTATTCAGACAGATTTATGACTTAGATAAACCCCACTTCCAAAGGTACAACCAATACTTAGGCAAGTCTAAACAAAATCTTATTTTAATAAATATATAGTTTGGGGTCTGAAAAGGTTTTGCCTTTTTGCATCAAAATGTATAAACAGCAACTATATGTCTCGCAACATTTCTACTGAAAGCAAGCATGATTACGCTACCAAAAGGTCCAATCAAAGCAGAAAGATGTGTTTGTACAGCACAGAAAATGTACTGGGATATCCAGAGAAGATTGTGTTATCTTGCTGCCACACTTGCCTTTAGGTTTAAAAATAGAAATTCTGTTGCGGAGCACTGGGATTCCATCTCTGATTTTCAACTGGAACCTTCTGATGGAAAGAAAATCAGAACAGATGTCTCCCCTAATGGACAGTGGGGAATGGTGTTAAACTGACAGAGGGCAGGTTAGATTAGATATTAGGAAGTTATCCTTCCCTGTGAGGTGGTGAAACAGTGGCACAGGTTTCCCAGGGAAGCTGTGGATGCCCCATCCCTGGAAATGTTCAAGGCCAGGTTGGATGGGGCTTGGAGCAATTTCATGCAATTTATGTATTTGGGGCAAGGGAGGTTAATATTTTAATCACTAGTTTCCTTCAAAAATATCCTCCACAACTCTTTGATTACATGTTAAAATATTCCCCAACTTTTCTATATTCACATAATCCTAGATGCTCTGTATTAATTACATTTGAAAAGCTGTCCACACACAAGCTTCTGGTACCATGGCTGGTCTGGAACCCAGCCACAACCCCAGCAACACACGTCAAACTCAGTACATTTATTGTTGCTGTATGTGATCTTCTGGTTCTGCAGTGCAGGGGAGGGATGTGACACAATAAAACCAGTTTCTATTTCTTTTCTGGAGGTACATCCCTCTACTTCATTTCCTCCTGCCAGCCCCAGCCTCCACAAGGCTGTTGTAAGGGAGCACAACTCAGGAAATCTTTCCCATGCTGACTTCAGTATCCATTTCTTTGTAAAGCCCCTCTTGCTGTGACTGCATCAGTAAGCTGTGATAACAGCTCTGCTCTCCAGGGCCACATTAAGCTGCTTCAGGGCAGACTTTTTTATGTCCTCTTTCTCATGCCATTACGCATGGGCTTCGTGTCCAAGAAAATCATCTGTCACTTCCAGTTCCTGCAGCATTATTCTGACAAAAATCAGTCACTATGGAAGTCCTTGATGTCAGAGGTTTCATGAAAGCAAAGTAATAAATATTGCAGCAGTCAGCTTGTCTTCAGAGTCCTGGTGGTTTTGCCAGAAATCTCACTAACTCCTTCAACACTGATTTGTCAAAAGAATTTTGTTTGTTGGAGTTTCTCTGTTCTTCCACTGCTTTTACTTTTTTTCACCCTTTCTCCCTTTTCCTTTTATTTTCTTCCCAAGGAAATGGGGGCAAACATAAGTGAGATATTGTACCATGTTGATCACTCCCCCATCTGCAAATGGTTTCATTCCTCTGACAATTTCACATGCAACCTTATAAAACGACCTGGCTCACTTAAGCTGAGAACTTCAAAGATGTACAAAGCTGTGTTGGACCAGTCTGTGCTGGTGGAGCAGTTGATAAGAGGCTGTGTTTGATTTCTGTGAGAATCTCTCTCTGTATCAAATGGCTAACAGGTGAGAAAACATTTCTTCCAGCTGTAGAGCTCAATCCTTCTTCAAAATGATGGCAGAGAAAAAATTGGTGGCCAAGGGAGGCTAAGCAGTCTTACAAGCAAGGAACCTCTGAATTTCCCTCTCCATTCTGCAGAGAAGGCCATGAAAGGTTGGACTTGATGATCTTGGAGATCATCAAGAAACTTCTGTCATCCTTGCAAATGTTTCAATTTGATTTAGTATTGTCCTTTCCTCCTGTTAATAATTTCTCTGTGCCAGCAGTTTTGTCAAGTGCATAGTGCCCATCTTTCCCCACATCCTCTTTTCCTTTGGCTGGGGCAGTGGACAGCCCTGGGGTGAAGAAGCAGTGTCTGACTGGCCCTACCTGTCCTTCCACAGCTCCATGCCACTGATTCTAACTAGCTCTGCCATGCACTCACCCCTCCCAGCTCCCATTAAAAATTCCCAGGCTTTGTGGGCACTCAGAACTTGCAGCCCTGTGCTTGGTCTGTCCTGCTGCCCTGGAGTCCATGGTTCTGTACAAAGCCTTTGTACCTTACAGAGGGCAAATGAAAATGAATATTTTTTTGCCTCCTAAAGGCACCTTCCTGAATGTTCCTGTGGCTGTTTTCTTTACATGAACATTTTTCTATTTCCATCTGTTAGACAAGGTCATGACACTGCATTTTGCCCTGTGGAAATTTTAAACAAAAATAAAGCTATTTTTATTTAGATTTCCAGCTTCTCTGAATATCAAGGGAAAGTGAATTAGCCCCATTTCTTTCAAAATGGCTTTTTAATAAAAACATTCATGTTCTTCCTAATACTTAAAACATGGGTTTCTGTTCTCTTGAACATTCCTTGTTTTTCTTTCAAGTAGTTTTGATGAAAATTACTTTAGTTCTCTTTTACTAGAAAGTGTGCATGTAACAAGGCAGAACATTGCCTTGAAATGAAGAAAACATATCTCTGATTTTTATAAAAAGCCTGACTTTCCTCCCCATCTCATTGCTCATATTTTAAAAAATTATTATCAAATAGAGAGCAGAAAATCTTGAGTATTACACTTTGGCTCTGTGTTCAAATTGAAGGTTTTTAAAATTCTTCTTGGCTGTTCACAAGCCCAGAGGATTTCTTTTGATTTTTTAAGCTTCTCTAGAAAGTGCAGCCTTTTCTCTGGGGACAAGTTCTAAAAGGAACAAATCAGAGATGAGGAATTTTAGTAGTCAGTTCACTCTCTGTCTCATTCCTTTGTCTCTCTCCTGTCAAGCCACTTTGATTCTGCATCCCCCACATATCTCAGCCTTTTGAGGCATTTATAAATTATAGAAGTATTTATTTATTATGGGGAAAATATGATCATTCACTGAACTCGTGGTGAACTTTGCACACATGCTCACTCCTTCGGTCCTGAGATTTTTTTCATAGCAAGCAGCCCCCTTTGGTTTAGGTCTGCAGGCTGAGAGCTTGGCAGGTGAGCTGAGGCTCATTCTGCAGAACCCAGAGCAAGAGAAAAATGAAAAAATGCTCACTGTACCTACTCTTTTCCAAAATGAACCTGCAACTTTCCTTCATGTTTCTCCAGTTTGCCATATAAATACAGCAAGCACCATGTTGGTGTGTAAATCTCTGGGAAAAATTTACCCAGAGTCCCACACAGCTTTATGGAGAAATTTTTGTGAGATTTTCAGGTTTTTGTTGCTAAAATATAAATGTGTGTGAGGGTGGTGATGCCTTGGGAGGCTACCTAGGGCAGAGACTAGGCAGTGTTAAAGGAATAAAGGAGGTATTTATTAAAGGGCCTTCAAAGGATACACCACAGCAGTACAAGAGCCCAGCTGAGGCTACACAAAGGATGGACAACAGGTCACACATTCTCCCACTTTTATAAGTTTTAGTCCATTTACATATTGAGGTAATTGTCCAATTTCAGGTTATGAAGACCCATTGTCCCAGATTGCTCTCCTCAGTTTGCTGCTGTTTATAGTTTAGGGGCCTGAAGCTGCAATGGTGTCTTTGGCTCTGGGGCTGGAAAAGGATTGCTTTGTCTGACTCAACTGTGAAGAGAACTTGCTAACACTTTATATGAAGTTCAGAGTTATATACTAATGCAGCGCAGAATCTGGAAAATATGAAAGCTAAAACTTAAGGCATCAGTGGGATGTGAAAAACTTGTGAATAAAATTAAGCTGTGGTTTCCACTCAGATAGTATTGAAGGAATAAGTTGATGTGTATTGAACAGGCATTTTGTCATTCCTCCATTCTTCCAATACTATTAAACTGGACAGTTCAATAGCAAAGGATTTGGGATATTTGGGTTCACACCTGGATATCCCACCTGGGATATCACCTGGGAGATTGATAATTCTTAATCAGTGGGATCTGTTCCACTGCTGACTGTGCAGATACATGACTATCTCACGTGTTCTTTCATACCCTTCCTTGATTCTAAAAAGAGCAGAGCTCTCAGCATGTGCAGTTCCATTGCTGCAAAGACACTTCTCAGCACAGACACTCTGGATTTGAGCTCAAGCCCCCGGAGAAGGCCACTTAATTCCCAAAAACACCTTCAGTAGCCCCCTTAAAGACTCCTCACTTACTGTGTCTTCTGTGATATCTTCCATTAACGCTACCAGGGACCCAAACTCTGCCTGCTCACTGAGTGATCTGTTCTCCACCAGGCCAGAAAATGAATGCATTTAATAAGGATTAACCCCAGCTGGCACTAGGGAGCAATAAATATCATAGCAGCAGCATTGTAACGCTGCAGTTATCATTGTGTCAGCATTTCTGTTATAAACCAGGGGTTGCAGTGGATTAGAACTCAGCCATAAAATTTTCTCCAGGCTGAAACTTGGCATAAAAAAGAAATATCAGTCTATGATATTTTTTCTTAACCTTTCAAAAAAAAATCTTTTCAGTCTATTTTAAGTTGTAAAAGGAAAGAATATAAGACTCTTCCCAAATTCTTTAAATCATCATCCAGGTCTCTGGGGAATGAAGAAAGACTCTGGCTGTGGCTGCTTTTATGGGTGAGTTTTCAATGGGGTATCAGAAGTTCAGGGATTAAAGATGTTTTTTGGTATTTCTTGAAAGTCAAAAGCTTTGTCACATTATATTAAAGAGCTCAGTTCTTTAGCAATGGGGCTTTGCAAATATTTCTTGCTCCCCTTTTTGTTCCAAGAAGTGAATAATCTGAAACTATCAGGACCTCCAAACCACACTGAGTACCCAGGCCAAGCCCCAGGTTGGGGTCCCACTGTTTTTCCTCCTTGTGCCAGGCTGGAGTGGCTCAGGGGACAGACTGGGGAGGCTGAAATCAGGGTTGTTCAGATTTTATTCTCAGCTGAAACTCGAGGTTTTTATCAGAATTAATTCCCTGTCAGAAACCTGCTGCACAGGTGAGGGGACTGCTATGAAAGGAGGACATCCCAGTGCTGGTGGTGTTGGGAGGAGCAGGCACAGAGCTGTGCAGTGGGATGCCTGCCGTGACTCTGAGCCGCTTCCCAGAGCAGCATCCATCCCCTGCTCCTCACTCCCCACTGTCGGCAGCGCAGCGTGGGGCTCCTGTGGCTGCACAAGCTGCTGTTTGCAGAGAAGCACGGTTTACCCTGAAGTGTACAAGCACACACTGCCAGAAAGGTCACCACTGTTTTGTGTAGACCTCAAGAGAAGAACATGAATTAATTTGTTCCCCCCAAATAGCATTTTATTTTAGAAACAGGAGAGCTGTTGTTTTTTTTTTTTTCTTGTGCAGTCTGAGGTATAGTATTGAGTTCCAGTTTCCCTTAAGAGCTGAACTTCATCGTCCTACTAGGATGGTTTTATTTTAGTTACCAAATATTTGAGGTTAAAGTGAATAGTTCATCTTTAATGGGATTATCTCTTTCAATGTTTGCTTTCATTACAGTTTGAATTGCTCTGAGCATGAGAATCTAACCTCACCAAAAGCATATTTTTGTAATTTGATACAAACTAAATTTAACCTTTGACTCTCATCTATAAAGACGTTACTTTTTTCCACTGAAAAGCAGAATGTTAGATTAAAGATCTGCCAGTTTCAATTTCCAGGTTGCTAGCCTTCCTGTGATTGGGTCCTGCTCTGTGGAAAGCTGTGTATTCAGTGAAGGTATTTAATATTAACAGTAACGCTTGAGATGCTCTCATACCTGCTACTTTTAATGGCTAGCTATAAGTTCTTTACTGATTTTTTACATAGGCAATAATTTCCCTGACCTGCACTGTACAATACAGGAGAACACTTTGGACAGAGATATTTAAAATAAAATCTTCCCTTTGAGTCACTTTACCATGTCGTCATTGCTCTTTTGTTAAACAAATAAATTTTATCCAAGTGCTTTGCAATATTAGGCTGTGCTTAGGAAAACTAGATACATGTTCCCTCTCCTGAGGGCTTATTTTAAATGGGATACAGAAAGGGAAACAGTGTCTCTGTATTATTCTATATATTTCCTCCAGTAAATCATCAGGAAAAGTGGAGAGGACTGACTTCTTTTTAGGAAAAAACTATATCTTTGTTCTCTGCTGCGAGAAACCTTCTAAATACGTGGGGTTTTTACTTCTGCTTTTATAAGATGAAGTGTTGAAACTTTCACTGACAAAGCTTTTCAGATATTTGTCAGGAATTTAAGGGTGGGTTCTTTAGAAAGAGCAATTAAGTGTGAGTGAAAAATTATGATGTCTCCAGTCCTGGAGGACAGATCCAAAGTGGATCAGCTGTCAGACTCCTGGGGAAGGAATGGTGCTTCCTTGCCTCTCTGCAGTAATGAAGTAAAGGGGGAAACAGCTCAGTGCATACATCAGGACACAGAGGAATGTGGATGCTCACATTTATTTATTTACCCAGGAAAATTCACTATGAATCCTACAAAATCCTTTCACTTGATACGTTTCCTATTACTCTGGTTTTTACACTTCAAAAAGAAGTCCTTGTGTTTATACACTTAAGTTGCATAGGGAAGATTGATTTGGATACAAAATCTACACTGTTAAATCTGTCCAATCTGTAGAGGAAAACAAAAGAGGAAAAAAATCCAAAACAAAATAAAAAAGAAACCCACCTTTATTTTAGCTCTGCAGTCATCAGAGAAGAATACTGCAGCTGAAATTCAAATTTCAGATTGAACACATACTGCACTAATAAATGGTCAGCTTAGAAGCATTTCCTGTTTATACACTGTGTTAATAAGCATCCATCACCCGTGTCACATATACGGGATACCAAATTCAAATGTCAAACAAAATGTAAGAGGTCACACATTTTCCTTTGCTAACTAAAAGTGTAATTCATAAATATTATTGCTACCAAACTCTCCATCTACAGCACTTGTTTAGAAATATGCACATGTAATATAAATTGTGATTAAGTTAAATGGGTATATTATTTCCTGTATTAAGGGTGAGCAGCAGCATGAATTATGTTTTACTCAATAGGCATTTCAATAAAAACCTACAGCCTAAAAAGCTGCTATCATGCAGTTCAGCTGCACAGACTAACATGAGAAGGGACTTATGATCCACCACTGATATTTCAGCTGTTTCTCTGTCTGTTATTTATGCTGATGCAGAGAAAACACATTTTCTTAGCTCAAAAACCCTTCCCATTTTTTGCTATAAAAATTAACCTTGTTTGGTCGTAGGGTGTTTCTACATGCAGAATAAATAAGATAAATATAATCAGCTAATGTCAGTTTTTTTCATTTTTTACTGACTTAAGAAATGTAGGGCTAGAGGAAATCACTCTGTGAAAATAGTCAGCAAGTCCCATGTTTTGAAATTACTCGTTTTTATTTGTAGAAATAACTCAAAGGGACAAAATAATGGAGAAGATTTAGAAAGTACTTAAACAGATTTTTGAAAGTGGAAAATGTACTTTCAATGTCATGTATTCACTAGATTTTCTAGAATTTTTGGCTAGCCTGTGGTGTCTCTTTTTTCTTGATATTGAATTTTCAGTTAATTTGAAGCATTTTAGGACCTGATTCAGAATTCTCTGGGGTCATTTTAAAGGCTTGCAAAGCTCTAAGTAGAATAGATTTAAATTAATTTGAAGAAAAACCTGAAACTCTGATATTATGAATGATATTGTCACTGTGACAAAACATTCCCCCTTCAGGCTCAATGAAAGATCTTGCTCACAAAGACACAAAATAAAGATATTAAAATTGAATTAAAAATATACTAATTCCCCCACATTTACATAAAAAACTACTAGAATTCCTTAGCTATCTGCATGCAATTAAAGAATAGGAACAAAGGTACATTTTGCTTGGATTTTGTGTAAAGAGAGTCATTCCCACCAAGGAGCTGCAAGAGCCCCAGATAAGCAGACCCAGTTACTGCTTGTCTTGAAGCACTGCATACAAAATGCGGTTGCAAATACTGTCAAATCAAAGGCTTTTGAGGCAAATAAGAATGCCACACATTCCCAAGTTATCTACTCCTTTTTTTTTAAGCTTTGGGTAAAAAAAAAAAAAAGGAGGTTTACCATGTCACTGGAGTCTGGTGTTCTTTTAAAAGCTTGTAAAATGGGAGTCTGAATATTTTCTTTTATTAGGAGAACCATAGTGCACAGCAAACACAAAGAAGATTACAAAAAAGGAAAGGGTGCTAAGACCTTTAAGATTCTCAGAAACGAAAATAAGTTCCATATTCTGAAAATCCTAGGAAAACAGCCATATAGGAGCACTAAATTATATTTCAGATTTTTTTACTGTAATGTAAAATCTTTGATGTGTCCCTGTTTATAAAGTGAAGGAGACACCAAGGCAGATACTAACAAAAAGGAAAAATGTCATTCCATTTAGGTATTCCAGTAATGGAAAGAGATTCTTATTCATTAAATTTCAGCACTAATAAATAACTAATTGTATAAATCTTACCCTCCATGTTTTGGCCGCTGAATATCAGTAGTTAAAAACATAATAGAGTGAAGTTATTATCATAAAGATATATTATTGAGTGATTTCCTTGAAAATAGCCAACAAATACAAAAGAATTCCAAAATCCGTTTATAAATTGCTGTGTTGAGCTTGTTTTGCTGTGGGGTTATATTCTTTAGCTTTTTCATATTCCTGAAAACTTCCTGGAAGGAATTCCCAGGAGATGTGTCTGTTTTTACACCATACCACATGTGAGCCTGTATTGTCTTTCCATCCTGCAGTGGGAAGAGAAAGCCCCAGGTGGTCTCTGAGCCTCTGCCTCAGCTCCGAAGGGCAAGGCCGGGCAGCAGCAGCAGCACTGAAGCTGTAGGGAGGATCTGGAGGAAAAGGTCCATCCAGGAAGGAACCAGCCCACTTGGATCCCAAGGGATCCCTGGAGTTTGTGAACCACAGTTCAGCCCACAAGGGAATTCACAGTGACAGAGCTGGGGGAAGAGGAGGGGAGCAGCCACTGCTCTCCTGACTGGATGATGTATGGGAAAGTCCCCAGGCAAAAGCTGTCTCGGGGTTCAATAGGGCAGGAGTGGGGTGAAACCCAGGCCCAAGTTAGGATCCCCTGAGTGTTCAAAGGAAAGGTTTTATGAGTAAAGACGATGTCCTTCCCTGAGTGAAGATTAAACCCTTCCCAATCTTCCGTTGCAACAGACAAATGACTTAATAACTGTCTGCATATTCTCCACAAGATTTTTAAAAATAACTGAAAGGGTTTGTAGAATTGGTGTCTCTAACTTGAAAAACAGGTACTGATATAAGAACATATTTTCTTTTTTTTCCAAGAGCCCAAAATATTGCAGTTTTTCCCTTCTTCCCACAAGTAGTACCATATTCTTGGGAGATACAAATTATCCTGAGAACAGAGACAATGCAGAAGCATGTCCTTCTGGTCCAAAAGTGCCCTGTGCATGTTCCAGCTGATCCCAGGTAGATGATAGATCTCCTACAAAATTTATCCTTTTGTTCTGTGCTTATTGCTAAAATCCCTGTTCATTCTTATGTGAAGTTTTTGTACAATTCATGAAATCTGGCCATCTTCTAGATGTTTTAGGAATATACACTGAGAAGAAGAAGAAGAAGAAGAAGAAGAAGAAGAAGAAGAAGAAGAAGAAGAAGAAGAAGAAGAAGAAGAAGAAGAACAAGAACAAGAACAAGAACAAGAACAAGAAGAACAAGAACAAGAACAAGAACAAGAACAAGAACAAGAACAAGAACAAGTAGTAAACTTTTTGGAAAATTAACCAGTGTTGCCACCACAGATTACCAGTACAGTGATGTTTTAATGATGCTCCTTTACCATCCTCCACAAGACCAGTGTTAATTAAAATTAAACACCAGTAATGTTAATAGGTTGTAAAAGAGCTTTGTGTTGTCTTCATTTCATACACAGAATTTTCTAAAGCACCACTTCTACTGGCAGAGGCAATAGTGCTCAACTATCAGGTTTCCAATTCTTTTGGATTCCCACCTATAAAATTTTACAACTAAAAAGAGACAATACAACATCTAGCCACTGATACAGGAACACAGATTTTTAAAGGGCCTGAGGCAAGGATTTGGGAATATACCAGCAGTGAGTTCAGGAAAAAAGGAAATTCACTAAAGAACCAAACACAAGTAAACGCAGCAGTGATTTCTAACACCTACTCACGGTGTGCATTATTTCACCAATAATTAAATTTTAAAAAGTGCATTAACCACAGATACACCACACACAATTTCCCCCAATATAATTTGTTTTTCTGTATAGGTGTGACTAGCAGAGACCTCTGTGTCATTGTCCATCTCCCTCAAGGAAGGCAGGAAGTAGACCCTCAATAAAAACCTGATTTGTGCACTAAAGACTCCACATGTGCTGAAAGGTTCAAGATCTAAGGACTAGCAATGGACAAAGACTATCTGGAAAGGGCTGTCCTCTTTGAATCCCTACTACTCCTACTTTGACTGGAAAAATTAAAAAAGCCCACAAACGTATAGTTCTTCCTTCTGAGCCTAATACACACCAAAATGTAAATAATGAAGGACTCTGTTTATCACAGTCATTGACTGCTTAAAAAAATGTGTTTAAAAGCAGCCTTCAAAGAGACAGAGCAGATCAGAACAGTCATGGTGACCCTATGGCCCCACAGGAAAATGTCACTCTGTCACCTATTCATCTAACCTTGAAAAAAATGACACTTGGTCAATGCATTTTCTTACAGTTACAGGTTGCTTAACTTAGAGCATTTTGCCTTTGCTTGCACCATGAAGAGCAGGATATGGGGAATCTATCTGAATTCACAATTAGTGGCCTCTTTTAGGACCCAAAGCAAAGAACAGAAGGTGTTGAGCAAGGCTCCAGCAATAAGTAGATAGAGTGGGAAAAATTATTTTCCCTCTGTGAATGAGTGTTTGGCTGTATTATTTCTCACCAGGGCCCCAGAACTGCCCTGTATACTGCTCAGACAAGCTTCTCCAAAGTCATTTAGATTTATCAATTTTTGTTTCGCTCAAGGTTGTCTATGGAGTGTGTGCCACCTTCGCTTGCAGACGACAGTGAAGAAAGGAGTGCCACATGGGGCAAACTACAGTCTCTGGGGTTAAAGGTGATTCATATGTTACTGCTGGGTACATTGGTGGGAAAGCTGATCAGTCAGTTGGAAATTTGACTTCTGTACTTACAACTAGAGCTCAGTATCCTGCTGTGCCAGGACACAAAGGCTGAGCTAGAGCAAAGCTGGAGAGAGGCCATCTCCAAAAAGGAGCAACTTCTCTCCTTTTCCCAGTAATGCTGTGCTTCCTCCCATGTGTCAGAGACAAATGATGAATTCTGATGGGAGGAAGGCTGTGGGACACAAATTTTACTTTAAAAGCCAAATTATATTTCTTCCTGTTTATAACTGCAGAGCTCTGGCTCAGCAGAGCACCAACTCCTCCCAGGCACTGAACATGTGCACAGCAGAGACCTAAAGCTGCACTAAGCCCTTCGATGGCAAATGAAACACAACTGGTGGGTAATGAGAGAAATTTTATCCATCTATGGTCAATTAAGCTAATTTAATACCCCAGCAACTCAGTGTATAACATTTAGCCCTTTCCAATGCTTGTTTTGTTCCACTAACATTCAATCACTTATTTATCTCTGCTGCCAAAGGGCCACACCTGAGCTCTGGTTTATGGAGCACAGTTGGAAAGGAAGAGCAGCCAGTTTCACTGTTGATTATTACATTTCTGCTTAGAGAGTAGCAGTTTCAACCTGCACAGGTAACTTGGAGGGAAACTGGCATGGAACCTTCTGTTCTTCCACCTGTCCAGCTGTATCCCCTGCTTTTGTTTGAAGTGACAAGATTTTCTTGTCACCTGTGTGGACTTCCCATGCACTTCTGGGTTACCTTGCAATATTTCTTTCCAGAAACCAATGGAGGTTTTCACTTTCTGGCCTGTTTATTGTGCCTGACATTGGGAAGCCTCAATCCTCATGTGCATTGGCACAGTAAGCCCACTGTGTCCTGAACACATCATGTTTACCACTGGTGCAGGCTGTGTCTGCTGCTCCTGAGCTGAAGGTCTGACCATCCCCAAAGCACATTTGGGATTGCTTTGATCTACTCACAGACAATGGACAGAGCTGAAGTTTCAGGGTGGTCAGCAGCCTAACTGGCACAATAACCCAGATGGATTATTAAACATCTGGATATCCCCTCCTAAATTTAAAAAAAAAACCAACAAGAATCACCAAGTTGAACTCAGACAAAATTTCCAAGAGAAGAGGGAAAATGTGTCCAGAGAAACACAGATGTTGAACATCTAGGTTGGATGTGGTTTAGATTGGTGGTGCAGAGGTGAGGGCAATTATTATTTTTTTAATAGGAAAACAAGATTGTGAACCAATCTGAACCAGCAGTGGGCTTCATTAATAAATGTAGTTTTCTGGTTTCCAGCCCTGTTTGCAGAGGTTCTGAGCACTTATAATTCATATTTAAGGCAAACAGAGCTTCAGATGTTCAGCAATGTTATAGTCATTGAAGCCTATTGTGTCCCTTGAACCCCAAGACACAGCAGCCTTTTAACTGCAACTTCCCATGGCTCATTTCCAGTAAAGAAACATAAACATGTGAGGTCTGCTGACTCTCTCTCCATTTAGACTCTGGGAACTTGATAAATGCAAAACATTTGCTTACCTTATGAAGAGGAAGTCATGCTCTCTATTGCAAAATTTTGATGGCAGAATGAGGGACTCGTTACAGTAAAGCAAGAAAAATAACACAAAAAAAACGTGTTTTCAGACAGATTGTGTGGATTATTTTTTATGATTTCTGACTGTTTTGACTTGGCAAAGCAGGAGTCTAACAAAACAAGTGATGAAGGCTCCTGGCATGTGACTTCTCAAACATTTAGCAAGTATTTGTACATTTTATTAAGTCAAGATGACTCATCCATCTTGACTTGCTTACATGTATGTTTTGTGTTCTATGTTATGCAGACCAATAGAAAGTGTTAGTCATTTGTTTTATTACTGCAGGGTTTTATTTCAGCAAAACTATCTAGTTTTGATGCTGTTTATTTTCAGAGCAGCTTGGGGTGAATTTTGTACGTCTGCAAAACCACTGGCCTTTCTATCTTTTTTCCTAGGCAGAGGGGACATAGAAATGTGAAGTAGAATCTCAGTTTTCAGTTTAAAATTAGAAAAATAAGTTGTTTTCCCTTTTATTCAGGGGCTGCTTTCTTGGAAATATAACTCTGAATTACTTTTGTCAAAATTCTTCCACTGCTTTTTGCTCAAGTCCAGGTCTTCTGCAGCCAGGAAAAAAGAAACCTATAACCATAGGTTATAACCTACAACCATAGGTGTTTTGATTTTGGGAAAACTTCCATGGGAGTTAAAGCTTAGAGGAGGAAGTGACTATGGCACAGATATTTACTACTACTGTATTTACAGGGAATGTGGACATTTTAATCAATTTTTAACTTCAGTTTGTCCATCTTACATGAATTTAGTCTCTTCGGATCTGTAACAGCCCCTGGCTGCCTAAAAAACCCAACAACTGCTGGGTTTGCATGAGCCACCTTGAGGTATGAACTCAGTGAAGTCACTTCCAGAATGCAAATATGAGTTTTCTCAGCTAAAATCATATATAATAACTGTGCCATGCTATTGTGCAACCTTTGGACTGGGGCTGTGTCCTTCCCCACTATGGCTGCACAAATTTAGTGCTTCCATAACCAGTTATAAGTCTTCTGCTTATCACAAGTGAGGTGAGCAGTTTTTTGACCAGAAAAAGGGATCAGCCCCCTCTGAAGACGGCAGCATGATGTGATGAGCTGTTTCTCAGTCTGACAAAGGGGTCAGATTGTGCTGGTGAAACAATATGAAGTCATACAGGCTACAAGGCAAAAACTTTGGACATGAGTATTTAACATATGACATAAATGTAACTTAGCTTTGCTCATCTAGACAGATATTTGTTTAAGCCAGTTCTGAAATTTCTTTCTGAGGCCAGAAAACCACACAGCTAGACTTCATTAAAAAAAAATAACATAAAAGCTATGGGTTTTTTCTGTGGAAATTGTTATTCCAACTAAAAGAAATTCATGGAGAGTGCTTTTCTTCTGCTAAAAACTTCATCTTTTCACTGGAAAAAGGAAAACCTGGGTACTGACATATATCTCTTGAAAAGTGCAAATTTTATGTATTAGTTCCTGCCAACAAATTGCTCTTAATGAAACTTCTGCTTTCATCACACTTTTTTGCAGAAAAATCTTGCCTAAGCTTTTATCAGCTCCACACATCACTATTTTATATTTACAAAGTCTATGCTACTTTTGTGTTTACTGTTGTGTAAACGTTTTTGTTATGTTTTCTTTTGGAGACCAACAGCACACCTTCAGGAAAGGGAATAAGGGGAAAATAACTTATCACTAAACACGTCTTTTCCATCAGTAAAAGGGAACAGATGGAATGACATGTGAGAGGTTCTTGAACTGAAAAATATGTGGTAGATACATAATATACATGTCTTTAAACCCATATATAGGAACACATGGGCACATGTGCATGCACAGATGACACATCAACATTATGTAGACTCTGCAAGGTAAATAAATGCAGATGGAAACAGATTTATGTTCCATAGCCAAACACATTTAGCAGCATCCAAAAGAGCCCAGAGAAGGACACTGTAGATGTATATTGTATCTGCAATAGCAATCTACCTAATCTATCCTGGGTTTTGGCTGGTGTCTCAGGGTTCTCTAATGTTGCCAATTGTGCAGTAAATCTGCTGGGTCACATTACCAGACATATCAATACCATTCACAGTACAAACCATTCACGGTACAAATGAGCCATCAGCAAACTGCAAACACCAATGCAGATCATTTCCAAAAAAAAAAAAAAAAAAAAGACAATAATAAGTAGGACTGCCCTATCCCCTTACAGCCCTAGGAGTGAAAAATGAGTTATAATGCAGAACACCTGTGCCACTAATGAAAGTCCTGGAAAGCAGTTGTGGCCCAGAAAATCTGCTCAGGAGCGTAACATAACCCTTCATCCACCATCTAGGAACATAAAGGCCAACAACCAAACCCAATACAGCTCAGACCAGACACTGCTTTTGCCCAGGAGTTTTTCTGATGACAAAGAAGCAGAAACATAGTTCAGTGCATGGGGGTGGTTGGGGCAAACCCTGACATAAAGCCTTTCCCAGCTCAGTCTGGAGGTGAGTCCTAACACAGGGAGAAGATTTGCCTGTTTGCCTGTCCTGGAGATGACACAAAAAACAGGGGCTCCCCTTCTTTTGCTCAAGTCAATTGTTCCTTCACCAGGGTCTGCAGCATGTGACAGAGCCCCTTTATGGATTTTTCCAAATAAAAGATTTGGAGGGGAAAAGTCTGTGAGAAGAGTTGTTTATTCATTAGACCAAATACTGTTGGAAAACAGTGGAGAAGCTTCGGGGCACAAAAGCCCTTGTAGAAACAGTCAATGTCAAAAGCAACACAGGCTTAGAAAAACCATTTCTGTGGTGTATAATTATGTTAGTCGTCATGTTAGGATGATTGGAGCTCAGGAGATGAGGAAGGTGCTGAGGTTTAACCCTGTGGGACAGAGAACTGGAGTTTTGGAGGGTTAGCTGGAGAAACGGGTCTTGTGATGAAAACCCTGAGGGACAATAAGACAGAGTTCAAGTGATGAGACTCTGTCATGTCCCTTGGGAAACTGTTTTATTAATAGATTACACTGTGTTTAAAAGTTCACCTCTTATTTCCAGGTTTGATTTTTCCTTCTTTGACTTGAAGACAGAGGATTTTGTCTGCCAACCCTAAAGAGATTTTTATTTGTGATATTTAAGGATTGGTAGGATAACCCAAAATTTAATTTCCACTTAAGCATATTCCTTTCAATTTAAGGGTCTTTTGAGTCTTTTTCTTTTAACCAGTGCTTCCTTTTGTATCAGAAGGAGTCCCTAACTTCACTCTTCAGGAATCACACATAATACAGCACAGATTGGGAGGGAGGCTACTTAGAAAGTGCATATGAAGGGTCTAGAGATACTGAGAAAGCTATAAAGCCCTGCAAGGAACATGAACCAGAACCAGTTCCTGGAAGCTTCTAAAATAAAACTGCTGCTTTTAAAAAAATTAACATTTTAAACCTAAATCTCACTTTGAGTGGCAAATACAGAATAAACCCAGCAAAACTGAGAAGTAAATTGGTTTCCAGGGGGGCTAGCCCTGCATGGTCAACACACTGCTGAAGTAACTGGGGGTTTATGCTGTTGTAAATAGCAGAATTGTCCCCCTTATCAGGAGATTTCACTATTATGTGCTTTGCACTCCTGTTGTTCTTTGGAAGGTTTTTATGTAACATTACTGATTGTCCTGCAAAAATTGGGATTAACTTGGAAGACATATATTGCAGATTGGATTAGACTTCAAAGAGGTGTTGCCAAAGAGAACTTTTAAAAGGCTTTAAAAAATGAATCGCACCGATACAGGCTCTTTTCCTTTGAACATGGGGGAAAAAAAGGCAGAGTTTAATATTACTTAAATGCATCCAGCAATTAAGTTGCTTGGTATTCAGGCAAACCACATGGGGAGGTTTTCAAAGGAAAGAGGATATTTTAGTGACTTTTCAATGATTCCCATTCTCCACATTTCTCCTGTGCCCCTGAGACAGCTGACACCCATCTTAGTGCCTGTGTCTGAATCTGCCCTCCATAGAGAGCACCACAGCCCTGTCAGCCACCCAAAGGGGGAATGGCCTCAAACTGACAGAGGACTGCCTTAGACTGGCTTTTAGGAAGAAATTCGTCCCTGGGAAAGTGGTGAGGCCCTTTCACAGCCTGCCCAGAGAAGATGGGGATACCTCATTCCTGTCAGGATGATGGGGCTTGGAGCCACTTGGTCTAGTGGAAAGTGTCCCTGCCCAAGGCTGGGGGCTATAAGAGGAAGATTTTTAGTGTCCCTTCCAACCAAACCATTCTATGATTGGCCCAGGATTCCCCTTTCCTGTTTGGGTATAAAATGCCCCCCTTGTTTTTTATACTTTCTCCTCAGGTTGTGCTGCCTATCTCAGACTCTGTGAAATGCACTGTGGCATGATGGACACACCTGCCTGTACCAGCACCTGTGTCTCTGGAACACCACAAAGTGTTTAAAATGGGGATATTTAAAAAGTGATGGGCTAATTTCTGAACAGTGCCTGCCCCAAAACCTCTGCACATGCCTTGGCTCAAAGAAGCTGAGGCAAAGAGAGAGGAGTGGTTGCTTCACGCTGTCCCACGTCCCCCAGCCTTGGTGCTGTTTTTGCTTGACCCTCCCCCTGCCATTGCTGGAGAGGACAGCTCAGCATGCTTCATCCAGGCAGCATTGCACAAGGGGTGCCACTGGAGTTCCCAAATGAACATTTATGAGATGATGTTGAGATTTCAGTGGTTTTGGCCAGGCCCTGCCCTCGTATAATGGTCAGCTTGGAAGCATCAGGCATAAGGAAAACATGTCCAGGCTTCAACAGCTGCTGGACACCAAGAGGTGCTGCCCTACCTGTCTGCTCCCAGTGCTCTGGGGGATGGCCCAAAATGTGGCTCCAGCAGCTCCTGGGTTTCACATCACATCTTTGAATGGTTTCCTATTCTTCTCCTATTCTCCTATTCTCCTATTCATCTATTTTCAATTTCTTCAGGGTAAGAGGATTTATCTGTCAGTAAGACTTTGGGGAAGTTTTACTGCAGGGAAGGTGAAGCCCTGACTGGTGGATGAAGTCAAGTGCTTTTCTGAGTGGATTTGGGTGTTTTTAAGGGCATGTGGAATGCAGGGCGGGAGAGCTGCTGTGATAGGGACCTTGGCCTACTGCAGATTTTCTATTGGGAGAGTAAATACAGAGGGTAAAATGTCATTGTTTTTGTAAAACACAATAGATCTCGTTCTTTTTCTCCAAAGAAGCCTGGCAACTCCAAACAAATTTGGTGGCAGTTTTATTAAATGAAAATATTCATGCATTAAGCTAATTTATATCTTTCCAGCCCAGCCCAACAAAAGGTCAGTTAAACAAACTACTCTCTCAGGAGCTGGGGAGGAGTTATGAGCTCACAGTAATCCTCCTAATTGCACTCTACCTCGGTTTTCTATTTCGTTAATCAGCGGCCAACAAATCCCGGCTTTCAGAACTCATTATCAACCTGTTCTGTGCTCTTACCCCTGCCCTCACCCTTTGGATACACATTCTGCACAGCCCTCTGCCTTAGGCATCCTCCAGGTTTCCTTCTGCATCTTTCTGGTGCACAATCATAACCAACTTTTGAATATAAGTCACTATAAATAACTGGATGGATTAGTGCCGATGCAGCAGCAGAACAGAATGAGCACCGGTGGCCAGCTTTGCTCCTGCTGGGAGCTTTAAAATCCAGCCTGGGTTCCAGAAGATCTCTGCCAGTGGAAACTGCCCAGGCCCAACACTTCATCACTGTATCTCCTGGCTGGATCCACCCCACCCAATGTAAATGTTTGACAAAATTTTACAATTGGAAGCTCATGTCAATTTCTCACAATCTGCAAAATAAAAATACAAAAGAAAAAAAGTGGTTTGAATTTTCTCCAAACTTTACATGACCCTTCTCTCTTCCCTTTGGAGCAGATCTGGCAATTTCCAGGCCTAATGAATTTTCCAAGTTCTAGTAAAAGGGGAAGCTGCCTGCAACCCTGACTACAAACTTTCAAGCCTGCCAGCTCCTCAAAGCTCAGCAATGCTTTCCACTGTGCTGCCTCTTTGTGGTATGTGCAGTAAAGATCTACGATTCCCCTGGACTTCCTTCTCCCTCCTTTTTTTTTGTTACTGTCTGCTCAAACACATTAAAAAAAGAGGATTAGAAGTGGGGTTTGGACGAAGAACAGTGACATCTGTTCTACTGCCAGGTGACTTCCATTTTTTCAGAATTTTGTGACAAGTACATTACTTAAGAGTATGACTAGATGAGAATCATGTCCCACCTCCATCCTTTGTCCATATGTTTGAGTTTGTCCTACAATGGCCATGAAATATCAATCTTAGCTGCTCTTTTGGTGTCTGGACATTACAGCACATACAAGAGTTACCCTAGAATGAGGTCAAAACACCATGACAGAAAGATTCAGGGGGATTTTCTGCCCCCTTATCTGCATGGGCTTGTGGCACAGCTGCATTGTCATACTTAAGAGAATGGAGATACTTCGATTCCTTACACTGGGGTCTGGAGCATTATAAGTGGCCAGTGTTGTCTGGCTTCATGCTGGCTTCACTGAGCAACAAGACCTGGGCCCTGCAGTGTTAGACATGTGGGGAGAACCTGCTCCAGTCCATCCTTGGAATGAAGGTGATGGGAATTCCTCAGGAGCTGAGCATCTAAAAAACTCACACAGATTCATTGACAAGAGGGAAATACAAAGCAGTTTTTAGAAGCAGATGTCTCTCTACCACAGCTAAGCAGCCACAGACACTGCACGGTCATATGGATCCCTCTGCTACAATCCAGATTTATGTACATGGAATCTCATAACAACACAATGCACAGACCTCCTCACCAGACCTGCTGTAGTTCCTCTCAGAGACTTTTAACCCAGGCTTTCTCCACCTACAAATCTTCCCTTGCTTCCTGCCTGTGGAGACTGAAATAAATAACCACCTGCAAGAGGATTCACTGAGCATCTCCCAGAAGAGCCTGCAACATGCTGCATATTTGGAAATACTCCTGCAAATCTAAACACACCAGTGTTCCCTTTCTATATGTGACAGAAAGGTCACATTGCCATATGTTCAAAGGCAAAACAAATTCCCCACCTTGCACACAGAAGGACAGACCTCACTCTTCTCACTTTTGCTCCATTTTGATTCAGATTTTTACCATTTTCTCAAGATGCAGGTAGAAGTCTGAATAGGCTGTTCCAAAGCATCCCTGTAAGTCAAATACCTTCCCCAAATCTCAACAGCCTATCTGCTGTTGAGGAGCTGCCTCTATCAGAAAGCTGCCTTTGTCTGTCACTTCTCTTTGGAGGCTGGTGCCATGGAGGCCATGTCACTTGTCACCTCATTTCTTCACCAACATCTGTTGCACCACCAGCCCTCAGCCCCCACCGTATCACATGAACTGCAGACTCTGCACCAGAGGAATTACGTGAAGCTTGAGGCAGCCCTGATTTATGTTGCAATACAAATTGCACTGTAAGTTATGCTGCCCTCAAAGGCAAGGGATTCTGACAGAGCACCTGTTGTCCAGATTCCTCCCTCCTCCTCAAATCAGGCTCTTGCAAGGTCGAGTCATGGCCAGCATGGCTTAGGATTCAGGACTCTGAAAGCTGAAGGCATTGAGATGGTTTTTTACCCAAATTTTACATCAGGTATTTCAAAGATGCTTAATTTAAAGAGATAGAGGGATGATAAAAATAGTAATGGCTAAGAGTATCCTGTCTGTTTAGTATTAGTGTCCTTGAAAAGAACAGAAATTTTAATAAGAGATACCCAGTAAGCAAAATATGAAACAGATTACCTGTGCACATTAATGACTTACTGGTTCTTAACTGCTGTTTTTCTTAGTTGCCAGCACATGGTGATGTACACAGCAAGTTGGCAAGGCAGACTTAGAAAATGTTTTTCCAAGTTTATATAATTTACTCTCACAGTAACCTTTTCTGCCTGTTAAGCTTTTTTGCCAATACTGGTGACCAGTTCAGATCAAGGAATCAGAGATGAGCAATGGTCAGCTACAACAGGAGAAGAAAATATTCTGTTCTAATGAATCTTCTCTCCTTTTCTCCATCACCTTATGAGAGAGTTTAGCTCTCATCAGACTGCAAATGAGGACAGTTTCTCTTTTATTTGGCTGACTTACATCTCACCTACATCACCTGGAAATGAAGAAGGGAGATGACCAGCTGCAATGTTCCAGTCCTCGCACGACCCTGCAAACCAAGACCTCCCATTCATGCCAGAATATCAAAGGAAGGGAAAAGTTTCTATGTTTTTACCATATTATGGCCTCTTTTGTCCCTGGGAACTTTCTGCTTGGGCAGAATCTGAGGATATTTTTTCTTTTGAATTTCTCTGACATACAAAGTTGAATGAAGTGAACCTGCTCCTAAAATGAACTGTTGTGGTTATTAAATGCCCAAAGCAGATATTTGAGTTGTTCGGTGCTGCTGGTCCAGCCTGCCCTGAATGCACTGAGCTTTGCAGTGTGCACACCTACTATTTTTGTCTGGTCTGTGGCACCCAGAAGGACATGACAGCACAGCAGAGGTGTGACAGCACTAACAACTGCATTGAGATGGGATGAATCTTAGACTTTGATCCACACCAGTGTCCTTTGGACTCCCCTGTTCATTATATGCCTTTGCAATGCACAAAGACTCATACCTTGGAGGGAAACCATAGGAAAAGGTGTGCTGTATTTGTTCAAAAATTAATTATTGATGTCAGTCAAACTCCTTAGCCTTGAAGGTGTGAAGGGGAAACATTAAACCCGTGCAAAGGTCAGCTTTACCAGGACCTGCCTATTCAACAAAAGGAACTAAGGCAAAATGATAAATTGCCAATGAGTTCCTGTGTGTTCAAGCAAATAACAAACTATTAACCTGTAAAACTGAACATTGCAATACAGGAATTCAGCTTTGGGATGGAGTCATCACTGAAGTAGGTAAGCAGAAGGTTTTGTGAGTTGAAGATTAATAACTGAGCATCAAACATGGAGAAAAAAAGATCATGCAAAAGCAGAGAGCGCTTTTGCAGACTAATTCTGCTTTTGGTCAACATAAATATCTAAATTCCTGTGAATGAACAAGAAAATGCTAATGGTATATGCAAAGAAGAAGTAAATGGATCTTCTATTGCTCAGTACTGGTCTATCAATATGGAACCATTTGCTGAATCAGGGTAGTAAAGTACTCCTTTGCTTATTATCCTCTTGTTTCAAACACAGGCCACTTGTAAAACAAATATAGGAAATATCTTGAGGTCAAGTCTTTTTCTGAGTTATGCTTATAGATTAAGTACAACTAAGCCCAGTTAATTACACAACCACATATTGGTGTGGATGGAGGAGCAACTTAATAAAAAATGGGAGTTTTGACAATTATGTACTTCAAAGCCCTGAAACTATCACTCTTCCCAGTCTCCTAGTTAATGGGACGAAGATTCTTTCATTAATCTGTTTTTTCCACTATAAAGTTGGAGCATTTGTTAAAAGACTCAGAGGCTGAAGTAATCCACAGCCAGCTGCCACATTTCCATGGGATCTATAGTCCCAGCTCATGGAGAGTTTTAATGCAATGATTTTAGAGCCCCAGGGCTGCCACACTTCTTTGGCTATGAGCAGACACTGACCCACTTGGCAACTTAGGAACCTAAAATGGACCAGACATTTTTTGTTTAAGTCCTTAAAAGTTGTTCCCTTTATTTGCTTTCTTTAGTAATCCATGAGTGTTGAACATCTGGGACTCATCATCTGTTTTGTGATGACTATGAGGTATCTCATATTTTAATCAAGCCCTGTAAACCTTGGTAGGTTTATGTCAGAAAAAGTCAGTGGACACTCCCATGAGCCTCTGGTCATCCAGCTTCATATGGGCAAGGTCTACCTGCTTGCGATGGGAAGCCACATCTATTCCAATCTCTATATGCTTTTGGTATGCAACTGCTGACACTAACTTGATCTAGGACATAAGTGTACACCAACAGACTCACAAAAAGCCAAGAAACATTACATTTCCATGATAAAAATAAATTTTCAAGATGCTTCTTGGAAATATGCATACATTTTAAAAATAAACCACACCAAAGAAAGCAAACAAAGTAAAAGGCTCTGCTACTTTATGATACCAATTTCAGTTCAAAGTGAATTCAGATCTATGACTTGGGCTATGTCTGCTCTAAAGCTCAAGGTCTGTCAGCAGGCCAGTGTTAGGCAAAATTTCCTGTGTGTCCAGAGAGAGAATTTGCAGGCACAGCTTCTGCAGGTTCCAGAGTAACTCTGTGCCCTCCCCCAGAGTATGCAGAGCTCTCAGTCCCCAGACACTGTTTGTGCAGGGTCCAGCTGTGTGCACAGAGGTGGCTGTTCTGTCACCTCACGCAGCACCCGCACCGAGGCTCCCAGGCAGCAGTGCCTCTGAAGCAGATTTTGATGCAAAGCCAGGCCTGAAGGACTTGAAGGGGAGATGTGGGTACTCACCACCTTGTTAAACATGGTCCAAAACTATAAAAAGCAAGAACAAAAATATTTCCTATTCTCATTAGGGTCTGCAGGCTTGGCCTGCCTGAGAACTGAAATAACTTACTGCATTGTGGCTAGAATTGGGTTGCACACAGAGGGCGATACTTGGGCCCATACTTGTATTTTGCACCTTTTGCAAGTACTGATGATTATGAGGTTCAGCTTAGTTTGGCTGTAGTAGCAAACAGAAGACCCAGTAGTAAACAGATGCAAAGTGGGTAATGCCACTTCAACATACAGTTCAGCACAGGCAAGTCACCTGAGTCAAATTTATTCACATGTGTTTTTAAAGAGTAGTTCTCAGCTGAAAGCTTGGGACTGAAGTGCTGACACCTTTGGTGGAAAGACAATTCAACTGGCTACAAATAGCAGCGACTGTATTTGCATCTGTCATCACAAATGTATTTCGGCTTTAGACTGGGGGAGAAGAGAAAACAAACACAACATTTTCTGGTTAAACAGAAACAGAGTATGGAATCACTGAGACCTTCTGAAGGAGAGTTTATTTAATTTATTCTTCCGTACACACAGCTAGTTTGCTAGGATATTATAACTCAACTCATTTCTCTGGTGACCCATGGCAACCTCTGGATCAAAAGGATTACTTGTGACTCATAACTTACCTTGGCTAAATGTAAATATAGGGCTTTAGGTTAAGTAATCTAGGCCTTAATCAATAAAACATTTAAAGTGACAGTACAAGGAGGGATTTCAAAAGTCATGCTATTATAATGTTAACTCTTAATACCTGAGTTTCTGGGGCTCTCCTTTCCTGGTTTAACACAGATGCCCCACATCAAGTATTTTCCATGCATTTTGTGTATACAAGTACAGCTGCACACCATTTGAATGTTCTCCTGTTCCACTGCAAACTCATGCTCGTTTTTCCCCACAGGAAATCCAAGCAATTGCCCCTGTGTGCAATGCCACAATTATGTGACCATAATTGCATACTTAATAAGCTTGTATATGTTATAGTGGCAGTTTCTCAGATGTGGCCCCCTAAATGGATATCTGACTCTCACTTTTGGGGGTGAGATTGAGAAAAAAAATGTATGAAGGTTTTAATTCATATACTTAAATTGGACCAAATTTTAATCCCCAATCCTTGTTTAGGTGCCTGTATTTCAATATCAGATGTTACGTGCATATCAACCACCCTGTGGGCTATTGTTGGCAACCTTGAGATGGGAAAATACAAGTTGAGTAAAATATGACTCCTTTAAAAGGAGTGTGGAAGCTTTCCAAATAACTGCAGGAATGTAAAAATTTCAAAATTATTTTTCCCCAGCCTGGAGAATCTGCAGGGTCGTTCCTGATTATAGCCATGGTGACCACTTGAGTGAAGTGGTTGCCAATCCATGGTACCAAAGCAATGCCTGTGCATCCAGTGAGCAGAGAGTGGATGTAGGGCAGGACTCCCCACTCCCAAGGTAATACAGCTTCTACACCCCAGAGATGGATGGGGCAAGGGGCAGTTCCTATCAAACCATGCAATAGTGATTTTCAAGCGTACAGGCACCGATAGATTAGACTTGATATGCACATTTAGGAGGTAACAAGTTAAAAAATTGGAAAGCCTCTGTGTTTATCTGTAATTATTTTAGTATTATTGACAAGCTGGGTTTTCAATATTCTGTCTGCTGTCCATAGTTCCACTGATGCCAGTGGAGGGAGTTTGGACTAACACACTTTCTTCAGAGTTATACAGTCCAATTTATGGACATAGAGAAACTACTAATTTCAGGTATTAAATAACTACATTTTTTCCTTTCTGAAGTAAAGAGCCAAATTTGTATCTGGCTTTTATTCTTGCCCAGGTTAATGGAAAAGAGAAGATGAATTGCAGCCTTACAAACCTTTCCATGAGTTCTTCAGTATGAATTATTTTATATAATTCACAGAGAAGGTGACATGATTTACATCAATATATACAGTTAAATTGTTCTATATTGTAAACCATTAGCAAAGAGGGATGAAGGGCTTATGAAGAAGAGTGGAGAGACTACACTGTTATGACAGAATGAAAAATGTCTGGACATGCAAGAAGACATCATACTGTCTCCATTGGAAGACGCTTGTGTATGTTTCCTACAGCAAATATAAGATCTTTGGCCTATGCACTGGAGACTATTCTTTGTTTATTTTTGTTATATACCAGAAAAGTTTGGATAGAAGAGAAGGCAGATTGTACTTCAACTCACAAAGTACAAGGTGGGGTCAGTTGTGGAGGTATGTGTCAGAGGGATGTAACTCACAACTGATGGCTCTTATCCAGCCTACATTGTTCATGAAGTGGTATCAGGAGAGGTTTAGATTGGATTCTTCCCCCAGAGGGTGACTGGGCACTGAACAGACTCCTTATGGCATTGGTCACAGCCCCACACCTGCCAGAGCTCAAGGAGTATTTGGATGACAGTTTTAAGACATGTGGTGGGATTCTGGAGGTTGTCCTGTGCAGGGTGAGGAGTTGGACTCGATGATCCATGTGGGTCCCTCCCAATTCAGGGGATTCTGTGATTCTGTGATCCAACTCCTCATCAATGCAAGCAGGACTTTTTTTTACAGCTCAGGCTGGTGGTTGCCAAGGTTTGAGGCACATTTGCCCCATGTGTCTTCACTCTCAAATGAAGGAGATACCTCAGCAAGCTGGTCCTCAAAGCCAGCACTGCTGGGGTATGAATCCCTTGAGCTGAGGGATTAGGAGAGAGCAAATCCCTCTTCCTCCTTTTACACAAGATCTTACGAGCAGGAGCTGCATGGTGCAGGCTAAACAAACCAGACACTGAGGTGGAATCCCAGGGGTGCTTTTGCTGTAGGAGGTTCCCACAGGAGATTGTGATCGGAGGAAAGGTGCGACAAACCCACCAAATGGTTTATTTTGAGAAACAGAACTCATCCTGGAGAAATATGATGGGAATACTGTGGCACTAGGAAAGGAACTGCAGAGGGACTCTCTTGCTGCCACAACTTTGTCCTTTTTATCATCTAGATTTGTCATCTGCTACAACTCTAGGGACAGGAGCATTTGCCAATCCAACACAGTGTCTAATACTCTTCATCTTAGAAGTAGCTTCAGCTTTGCTCTTTTGTTCTTGTTTTCTGTCTGGTGCTGAAGATTCCTGAGGAAAAATAGTTTATCTCTCAACCATTCTTGCATCTGTTTTGAGAAAAATTCTTGTTTTCTAAAAAGTGTTTAATTTCCCCCACTATGGACCCATTTGACTTCCCTTTCTAATCTCCTAACAATCTGGAATGAGGTCTTTAGTAGTTCTGCTTGTTGTGAAATAGCTTTGGGAGATAAGTCCTAGTCCATGTTAACTACACTTCAAATAATCTTTGTCTAACTGTGATGCAAACCCATAATCTCCCAAGGCCCGTTTATAACCATTTTAATGACTGAGACTTAAGGATGTTATTGCAGGATGGGCAGGGAGAGAGGGGTGAAGAGCTGACCAAGGAAGCACAGTTCAGTTTGTCTTCCAAACAGCCCAGCAACATTCACAGCTTTACAAGGATGAAGTGACTGGTGAACAAACAAGGAGGCCTAATCCCAGATAAAGAAAGGGGGTCCATTCTGACCAGCAGCCTTCTCTGGAAGGTCATATAAGCCCATACGTGTTTCTTTGCAGTGACAGAGGCTTGAGTTTCATAGGACTCAACACTTTCAAACATAAATGAAACGTACCCTGGGGATAATGAATATACCAAGCTCTGATGTCTGAATGCACACACAGAGCAGTTGTGTGCTGTCCTTGGGGACATAAGAGGTGAGGGAAAAGAGTGCTCAGAACTGTATTGAACACTGGAGAATGTATTGCATTAAACTGTTCTTTAGACAAAGTCATTCTCTCACTACCCTCGTTTGAGCTGCCTTTTGGTAAAAGAAAATCTTCAGATTTCAATGACAGAAAACAGATTGGGATTTAAAAATGGGATGGTTTCAACATCCCTTCAAATAAGTCTCCCAAAAATACAGCAAAACACACAGTAACATGCAGGGGCAGAACTCCTTCCAGAGGAAGATAAAAGCCTCTAAATATTATTTCTGACTACTTTTTGTTTGCTCAATTGCTTTTAATTAATCCACACTTGGTTTGGGGAGCCAGCCAACGGTGGAGAACAAAAAAGGAAAGCAAGAAATCCAACCCCTCAAACCTTTCCTCAGTGGCTGAATTTTCCCAGCTTTAAGGCATAGTCTTTCTCCATGAAGGCTCAATGCTTCCCTCTAAACCTGCTTGGGAGAATTTATTATCCCTCTGTGCAAGTCTTTGAAACCATGATTTTAACGGTAATAATTTCTAAGCAGTGAAATTTGTGAGAGGCTGTAATGTAATGCCAAGTCTATCCTATTATGGTTTTAATTGGAATATGCATTTTATGTGTTATTAGAGAAATGTATTGTCCTTCTTATGCTTAATACTATATGAATAGCTAAAGCCCTCTAATGACCATGTAATTTATTGTCCCTATAGTTATGGCATTAAGCTACAAGGCACCTAATACTTGCAAACATTGTAAACTCCAATTACAGCTACACCAGTGATCCTTCTGTCAACTGAGCTAAAAATGACTGAATGATAAGGTTAAGCACTGAGCCTCATAACAGAGTTATCTGGAACTCAGCACCTGTACTACAGAGAAATGTCCAATAAACTGCACTTAAAGAGTTTTCCATTCTTATCAGATATAAGTATAGCAAATACATCCAGCTTCCAGAATGATGCTGATTGCTCTGATTCCACCAATCTTTTATGTATTTGTCAGCTTTAACCTAATTTTCTGTTAGCAGTAAATCAGTGATTCTCAAGAACTTGAGAGATTTCACAGGCACCAGAGTGGATTCTGCTCAACCCTTCAGAAATCTTGGAATTTCATGAAAAATTGCCAGCAGTTTCTATGCAAGATGGGGTCTTCTTTTCAAACATCCACAGCTGTTTGAGAAAGTACCAAACTAAATGACAACAGAATTCAGAGAACTGGAAACAGGTTAGACTGCTTTTGCCTTTCGAATGACAGGGAGTAGGTGCCATCTGAGGGTAACCTTTACCTCAAAGGAACCTGGCCTTAAATTTACCACAATTTAACAGTGGTAAATTGCCAGAGTCAAAAACAGACATTTTACATTAATGCCTTTGACTGGCAAAGGAGTCAAGAGAAGTCAGTGCAAAAAGATAAAGACCAACCAGAAAAAGCCCTCCAAAATGAATGACCTCAAATATGATAACTGAGATATCATATTATGAGAAATATCTATCTCAGATATCATATATCTGAGATATGTCAGAAGACATGTAAAATATTGATTCTTCATTGGCTTTTTCTAAACAGAAAGAATATAAATCTAATCCTCAGACCAGGAGAACAGCAAGATCCATGCATGGACTAAATTACCTTCATACAAGGTTTGTTATCAGCTCAAATGGCTCTTCAGATTTATTAATAATTCTGGTTTTCTTTGCTTATAAAAAAAAGCTGGGTGGAAATAAAAGGAGCTACATAGACTGATCTCCTCTCTAAGCCTTTCTGTGCCCCATAATTTTTAAGAGGTTTCCAGAATCCTGACCCTAGTTTTAGCTTTTCAGACTTCTGTATTCCAAAAGGAGACTTGATGTACAGCTTCAGAAGTAACCTAGGAGTCCACTTGGTGTCCCAGAAAGAGAAAACAATTTTAAAAATTCTCTGCATTCAGATACTCAGCACTGTATTCCCAAGTGCCACACCTGGGTCATGCTCACTGTCATTTCTGGTGAGGTTGTAAATTAAACAGAAACACACACTCTACCCTGGGTACATTCATTCTGTTTCTATGTAGAAAAGCCTTTCCTAAACAGTCTATTTTAAAGATTCCTGAGATGTGCTGTAAGGCTGAGGGGGACTCTCCCCACAGTGTTGAGTTTTATTTCCTTTTTAAAGGTGGAGATGTGTGGGAATTATCACCTGTATCATTGACAATGTCATGCTTACTTACCTGCAGTCACTCCAGCTGCCCAATTTGCTACTTGTCACATACTTCACAACACCATGGTGCACAAAAAGTACTGCAAAACCCCATTATATTTCCTATAAAATACATATATTATATGTGTGAATACATATTCCCATAAACTGTAATTTGTATTTGTTTTGGAGAGCTTTACACCACACAAGAGGTGATAGTTAAACAGAATCCTGGCATCAGCTCCATTAAGGATATTAAGACATTTGCAGAAATTATCTCCTGGATGATCTGTGATGTCTGTGTAATTCCTCTGGCTAAGCATTCCTCTCAAAAGAGTACATGTAGCAAATCAAGTGCATGAAAAGGATAAATCACCTTTCCTCACCTGTGATTTGAGATCTCACTTAATCCACCTAAAGTTTCTGCAGTCCAAAGAGGAGAACTAAAACCTGCTAAAAGAGGAAAACTGCAAATCACACATTTCAATGACATTTCAAACTACATCTTGGAAAGGAATGAGCACTCAAGCTGCATTTTGTGACACATTTGAGATTTGTGTCGCTTCATACATTTCCCATGACCATCCAAATATTCATGAAGAATTAATAACATGGTCTTGCTTTTAGCAAGTTCCATCCATTCTTATTTGTATCTGGCTATAATCAGCACTGAGACCCCAAATAGTGGATGACTGCATTTGATTCTTGAGTCCTTTTCTTTTTGTTTATGTCAAAGCAAATTAGCTGGAAGGAGACTGATGAGGAAATCGAGCAAACTGTGGAAGGTCAAGAGGGCATTTCAGTGAAATGTAATATAATAAGTACAATTTAAACAATGACAAATCCCGTTCACCTCTTTTGTTTTCTTGAAATGTTTAGAATTATTTTTAACCATCTTTTTAATAAATAAAATTGTTCTATTAGTTTGTTGTACATTTGGATTTCATTAATTTTAGAATATTTTCCAAGCATCTAAAATTAAACAGATGTCATTGGGCTCATTTAGACCTCAAATAGCCCTTGCAACAAAACCAATTATTCAAGGGTCAGTTGGAAGTTGGAATTTTATAATAAAGGAAAGTTTAAAAGTTAAAAAACAAAATGAAGAAGAAGAGAAAGAAGAGGAAACAATGCCAATTTCATGTCAATTCAATTGTTAGCACAAAAACTGAAGATCTGTTTTATTGTTGGGGAGATGGGTGGAGCCAAAGAGCGAAAGTTCAAGAAAGCTGGTTAATTCCCAAAATGTCTCGATTATTCCCTTTCCAGTGACGATTAGTCCCAAAGTGTCTTTCCCAGCTTTCTAGCTCTACCATGGGGATGGAAAAGGAACAAAGATTTGGCTTTGTTCTGAAAGTTGGTCCTGTTGGTCAAAGAAATTTCAAGAACATCATGCTCATGTCTGGCAAAATACAATCCAAGGACACACAGCAGAATGGACAAAGGCAAAACCTGGGATCTTGACTACAATGTCACACATACAATGTGTCATACTACAGCGTCATCTAAACAACCTTCCACTTAGAGGGTGGAGGGGTGTATTGTTTCCTTGTCAGCACAAATTGTAATTTGTTGGGGGGATTTTAGGCAGTGGAAAAGGTTTTCAAGGACAGCTGGGAAACAGGCTGGATAATGCACTGCAGGAGTGTTTCCCAGCAGGTATTGCAGGGACAGTGCCAAGCCAGTCCAAGGTGCTTAGAAGGAACAAAAGACTTCTGTGAGCCCTGTAGAAAAGGAAGCTTAAAAACATGGTGTATAGGCAACTGCTTTCCCCTTCCTCCCACCTTGCCAAAGAGGGAACTGGGCTCCCAGCTCTATAAACATGTCCAGATCTATAGGGGTGTGTCTGAGAACAGACACAAAAAATCCAACCCTTGCGATTCCTTGGTTGAAAATTAGGAGCTGAGGTTTACTTTACTGAGCAGGAGGGAAAATGAAAATTGCTTTCTCTGTAACCTGAGAGACTTAGCAGAGTTCTCCTGCCAGACTGCAAAGATATGCAGTGGTCCCTGCCATAAACTCTACCGTCCTACTCAGCTGCCAGGACTGCTAAATGGAGAAAAATGAACAATGGATTGTATGAAAGCTATATTACCATAACTACAAAATCCTGCTGCTGGGGGCTGAAGATCTCTCTGAAATACTATCAAGCACAGTGGAAAGGGAGTAGAGGGCTAGCACCCAAAGAGAAATTTAATCACTGACCTCTGAAAATCATGGTTTAGGTTTTTCTTTTTCTCTTTTTTAAGAGACAGTAGCTGTAACTCTCCTTCTGACCCAACATTAACCTTCTGCAAGTTATAACAGATGATTTGTAAAAACACCCCTTTATTGCCTTGACCTGTTTTAGGGCTGCTCCATCCTCCAACACAGCAGTATCCTGTGGTCTCAGTTAGCTGAGTAGACATGCTGGATTGTTGCTTTGGACTGAATTGGATAGCTCAAGTAATGCAGGTTATTCTCAGAGAGGCACCACAGCCCAGCATCTGTCCCATGTTGGGGGGTTTACACTTAACATAAAAAAAAAAAAAAAAGATTAAGGGAGATGCAGCGGAAAATTCACCTTGCTGAGCAATGGGTAGAAGGTAATTGACGGACCTGGGCTGTTCTGCTCACAACTGAGGAAGAAGAGTGTTCCATTTTGAGGATCCTTCCAGACTAGTGTCAGGGCTCTGCCATCCCAGCTATTCTGAGGACCAGCATCATAAACAGCAAAGAGGAACTTGCAGCACAGACAGATGCAAAGTGAGTAGAGAGCTCCTTAAAACAGACACATTTCTGCAGAAGCTCTTGGGCACAATGAGGAACCTGAGCATCCTGCCTCTTAGATCTCCTCTCCAGCAGCTGAAGGGGTACAGGGTCTGCCCTCCCTGCTGGCTTCTGCCTACCCTGTGCTTGGTTCCAACATGTAGGGCTGGGCTCAGCTTTGGAAAGCCAAATTGCCCAAAGGCATCAACAGTGGGCTAACCTAACCTGCCTGCCGGGTCTTTGCTGCTGAGCCAGCCAGAAGGTTTGCTTGGGGAAGACAAAAGGGCAGCCAGGACATACAGGGAAAAAGAGTGAGTGTGACAAGGAGCACCACTGGTTCTTTGTTCCTGGCTGCTGCCATGCTCCAGGGCATCAGGGACTCTTGGCCCTGAGGATAAGTGGGTTCAGGCAGTCCTCAGCTTCCTCCACAGAGCAGATGGCAGCCAGCATAGTGCTGGGCTTCAGGTGTCTCAGACCTGCTCAGCTGCCCAGTTACAAAGGAAAACCAAACATCTACAACAATAATAACTTCCTTCTCCAGGATACTCTTTCCACTGAGAGTCCAAAGAGCAGGAGAGGTTTAAGGAAGATTTCATGGAGGGGGGTCTTGGGTGTCTCTGTTGGCCTGTGAGGCTGCAGAGCTGCACAAGAGCCCTTCTACCTGGAGCTGGGACAAGCACAGCAAATCACAGCAGATCACCAGCCCCAACTGCTACACCCAACACCAGAGTCAAAGGAGACTTTGTCTAGCACAGCTCTGATCAAGTTATCAACCCATTGCTTGTAAATAATCTCCAATATTTACATCTCCAAGATGGCAACAAAACAACGGCTATTGGGAACTTGTACTGAGTTTATCTAACAATAAGAGCACCAGACCCATTAGCAGTTTGTTTCACTCAATGCAGGAATTGCTGCAGCAGAGACAAATGCATTGCACTAACACCAACCTCCACAAAAAGCAAACATACTCCTTCGGGTTTCAGGTTTTCAGCAGGGTTATTTTTTTGGTTTGTTTTTTACATTTTCCTCCCCCTTTTACTTAGTGCTTTCCAGGTTTAAAAAACAAAGGCTGCTCATAGTGGAGGAGCAATAGTGGCTTTCATATTTAATAACTCTTAAATCTTGCTCAACATGTGGCAATTGTTAGGTAGATTTGGGCTGCAATTAAAGAGGCACCCTTCTTTCTCTTCAGCAACAATATAGGCTCTTAATCCGACTAAAACCATCATATTTTAAGAGCTGAGATCATCCTGAGGCAAATGGTATCCAACTTAACATGGATGTTTTTCATGGGGAAGTTTAAAAGTTAAAGTTCACTTTCCTAAAATCTTCCATTAAAGAGACAGCACCTCTGAGCGCTCTTTTCAAGTACCCACAGGTACCTGTATCAGGCATCAACATCTGGGGGATGGAGGGGAGAGGATAATTACTGAAATTCCTTTGCTAAGTCCCTTTTTCTGTAAGAGTGTGAGTTGGGACTCTAAATAGAAGAAAGGTGAGGGGGTTTGGTTGCCTGATTATAGATTTGACTGCAGATAAAAGCCTTATTTGTGTGACTCAGCTTTCGAAGTGTTCACAGGTCTGATGGGGATAACTGATAAAGGCTGTGAAAGACAGGAATAAACACTGATAAAACAGCCGAGTGCACTTTGGCTTCAAACCAAAACACATACTTAATAAAACCTGCACAGCTGATGGAGAGACATTTGTGTTTCCTTCTGTGGTTCGGAAGTAGTTGTAAATATCCACAAGGAATCAGGGTTTCTAGCTGGTTTTTGCTGTCACTGTAGGCTGGTGGCCAGGCTGGCAGGCTGAGCTGTGCTGGCTCTGTGGTAGCACTGGGCTGGGGTCAGGACACTGGGCTCAGAGGTCCAGCTGGGTTTGCAGCTTTGGGGTTTATTATTCCTTTTTTGTTTTTTTCAAATGCAGCATGAGAAAATACCTGCTGGGAGACCACAGGCTAGAGACCAGTGGAGCTAAAAGCAAGGATGATGTACATACCAGGGTCACATAAACTCATCAACAGAGGGAAAATGTTTCCTTTTTTGGCCACAGTGAAGTTCACTTTGCTTCTCAGAGCAATACTTCAGGTATCAGATTCCTTTTTTCCCACAATAACTTCCACTCCCTGTTCAGCTGCTGTTCCTGATGCTTCACTCCCTTTACCTTTTCCTTTCTCCATTTTTCACAGACCTTACACTCCAGAGTAATTTTAGCAAAGCCTGACTTGCAGCCTTCATCTCTGCAAAGGTAAGAAAGCCTCAGTGACAGCAGCAGTGTCTTTCAGAGGATCTGTAGCAAGAGGTATCTATTAATATCCACTAGTCCTGCTGCTAAACCTCTGCATCCTCCTTTGAAAAGGTAATCCTGTATTGTAAAGGCTCAACAAATGAGAACACCAAGGGACTTCCCTCATTTATAATACCTGCAAATGATTTGAATGAAAATGCCTCCAGAACTATCAAAGTTTGTGGAGGGAACCAAATTGGAGAGGGAACAAATAACGAGGAACAAGGGATTTCAGTCCACTGGTTGCCACAGCCAGTGAATGGAAAATGCAGTTTAATGTACAGAAACATAAAATAATAAGTCTGGGACCAGCAAACCAGACAGAAGGATATTATACTGAATGGTGATGCATCATATTGACCAGTGAAGGGATTTAAAGGTCAGTGCAGAAAAATCCTTGAAGCCTTAGACTTGGTATATAGATAAAATGAAAACAGCTCCAGGAAAGCAGCACAGCAGTGGAAGCAAAGGGAAGGGACAGACCCTTCCCACGCAGTCTGTGCAGCAAAATAGCAGCAGGGCTTTGCTCTAATATTTGCTTGGCATGATATCATCTCTCAAGGGGTGTAACACATAGGCACTGAAGTCCCCATGCCCCACATAAGCCAGGTCCTGTCTCAGCACAGGATGCCATCCCAACAGCTGCCCCTCCACAGACAGAGGAAAAGGCAGCCCAAGGTGTTCCCTTGGTACCAGTAAAACACAGGGGATGCTGCTCAAGTTCACTCCAAGGCTTAGGGATGCTTGTTGTCAGGAGTGCAGGATCCCAAACCCCACAGCTCATTTGCTCTTCTGCTTGATCTTTGCTTTTGGCACTGACAAGCAAGAGAAGCCAAAGCAGCAGAGCCCAGGGCCCCATGGACACAGCACATTCACCTATGTCCTGGGGTGACTTTATGGTGCTTGTATCCCCAGTTGTGTGGTCTGTTTGTGTGACATATCAGTTCTGCACTTTTCAGACTGGTTCTAGAGTGAAGGGGGGACAGAAGAAGCCACAGTTTGTGCTCAGCAGTGGCGCTCACAGCCCCGCAGGCTGCTCCGGCCTGTGCTGTCCGCAGCACGGACAGACAGCGGGACACAGCTCTCCTGTGCTTGCAGTCAGATCTCAGAGAGCTGAGGCACAGAAGTCCCCCAGACTGGTTTTTTTCCCCCTTTTTCCTTGGATCTGTTCAAACCTGCTCTGGACTGCAACCCCAGACAGACCCCAGGAGCTCACCCCTGTGGCCCACCGGGGCCTGGGCCTCGGCACTTTCCAGAGCAGGAGGCTCTGATGAGAGACTGAGCAGGCCGAGCTACACCCCATGAAAAGGACTTTTCTGGATTTGCCATCTCTTCAAACAGTGAAAAGTCTTATTGTTTGATATTTACTATAAATAAATTTACTTTCTAAAAAAACCCCATTCAGAAGTTTTCTCCCAAATTTACCCTAAACCAAGATAACCTGTCTGAGCACAGAGCAGCTGCTGAATCCTGCAGTCACCCAGGACTGGAACATGTGTGCCTGTGTCCATGTGAACAAACTGATACACCTGTGTGGCCTGTCAGACATGCAGTAGTGATAGAAAAGATGCAAAACTGAAAAGGCAATTAATTCCCTTCCCAGTGTCTCTAATGAGCAGTCTCATTTAGTCATTTTCCTTCTCCTTGCTCAGCCAGAGTACTTCATGTCTTCCCTCACAGCTTCCCTGCAAAAACATCAACTGAAATTGTAAAACCTACTCTCCTCCCAGTGGGTTACATGTCTGAACCAACACATTCTCCCATTCCTTCTTCTGCCACTGTAAATACAAAAAAACAACCTTCAAGCTTTGCTGAGATGAATGATGCTGACCTGCAGGTGAAGGGCTCCATAAGATCATGAACAATATCCTAAATCCTGGAGTATCCAAAATCCCGGGAATGGTAACCTAGGGCATACAAGGGACTATACAGCTATACATGGTGGAAAATGGTGAGCAAATGCAGCATCGTCTCAATCAGCAGCTTACACACACACAGACACACTGACACACACACACAGACACAGACACAGACACAGATACACACACACACACACACATTCACAGCCTCTGTGATGGATTTTTCAGAAGGACCTGACGGTGAAGTGTTTTCTTGCCTCTTGGCTGCTGGGCAAGCGCCTTCCTTACCTCTCCCTGCTGCTCCTGAGTTAATTCTGGCTTTTCCCACCTGGGGGAGCAGCAGCAATTCAAAGCCAGACTGCCAGAACAGGTCCTTTCTCCATCAGAAGCCCAGACAGGGAAAAGAGGATAAATACCTCTGGAGTCACAATGAACATCCACAGGATGCAAGTACCAGAAGTCCCCATTACTCGCCCCCCTCTTCCGTCCTTCTTCAACTCATTCCCTTTTTCTTCTCCAGCCCTCCCCACCACTTCTGCTCCCCAAAACCTGCAGAGGACAGGGTCATGAGGAAGAGTGGGGAGCAGGCAGGTCCTGCAGCTGTGAATGGCAGAGGCGCCTGCTCCACCAGGAAGGACAAGGCTCTCAGCCAAGTGAGGATCTCACAAGATCTGTGACATCTGGCAGTCACTAGCACTGCCTGTTCCTCAGCTACTCTGCCTCTGGCTGTTTTCTTCTGAACAGATAATCTGGACATATTCCAGCTGAATTAGTGTACTCATGATGCTCAAAATGAACCTGGGGATAGAAATACTTTGCTGTCCTATTATGATGCCTACAATACAAGACCTGGAATTGCTTCCATGTCCCAGGCCAGATGCCTCTCCTGGCTCTCACCCAGCTCCCATGGCAGGTGAGACAGATGTCAGACCTGCTTTCTTGCCCTCCTCCTATGCTTCCATGGGATTAAAAAATAGGGCCACAGGCCCAAAACCACAGAAAAGCCCTAAAGAATTTATGTGGCCACAGTCCCAATGAAGAGACCTGCCCACAGCTATGGTAAAGCCCCAGAATAATCCCCAAGCTCTAGATTATACCATGCACATTACATGGAAGTTCTAATACATACCAGTTGATAACCTGTCAGTTTGATCAATAAGAATTTCTTGTTGAATAGATTCGATTTTCATGCTGTCAGTACATTTTCTTTTCAGAGGCAGAATGATTTGTATCCTGCATGTGCATAAAGGAAAAGAAAATGTTTGGTGCCAAAATACTCCATCTCTGCCAGCTGCCTTGTTTGATACTCTGTTTCTGCTATCACCACATTTGAAACCTATGTATAGCAGCTCAATTCATTTTTTTCTTGTTCCTCTTTACTTTTATTGTGTTCCATCTTCAGCAAAGACTTGTCACCCATCCTTTGCTACAGAGCACTGTTTTCCAGAACAGTCTTTAAAACAGGAATCAAGAAACACAGAAAGATGAGATTAAATGCAATCTTCTGTACTAAACTTTCAGAGGTTTTCTAAAAAAAACAGTCAGAAAATACTTAAGAGCATGCAGTTATTTTCTGTGCCTACTACTGATCCCATCAGGAGCTTAAAACCAGCCCTTAAGGTGCTTTACTGTCTTTGCTGTCATTGCAATAGCAGAGCAGAGATGAGCAGTTTCAGCTCCTGCTCTTCCATTAGTGTACAAACTGTTAAAAGACAAGAAAAACTACAATAATAAACATGAGCTAGCTTGCTGCAGCTGTGCTTGTCAGCTCCAGACATTAGTGTGGCTAATTCCAATTGGGAACAGTTCCTGGGCTTGGTGATAAATTAATCCCAACTCTGATAGTACAGAAAGATTTCTGTATGCATAAGCCAAAAGAAAACTTCCCAAACTGCTTACAAAATCCTCTTTACAGTTATTTTGGTGACTACACACCAAAATATTTAGTCTGTGTATCTTTTTTGGATACAGTACAATCTATTTTTTATTTTGATTAAATGATATTAGAATAGGATATGCTTCATCCAAAAGACAAAAAGAATTTATGCACAGGCTTGCACTGAAATTGCAGAATGATGAAGTACAACCGATGTGGGGTTATGTCTGTTTTCCTGGAGATACACTGCAAATGCTTTGTAGGAAAAGAGCAGTGCCACTGAACACCTCTGAGAGCAGCCTGAGTTTTATTTCAGATCACCATTCTTGGAAAAATCCACAGGCTGACTGCTAAAATGAGAAAACATCATACCATTCACTGATCTTTTTTTCCATCCTTGCTGTGTCAGTCTTGGTCTGTTGGCAGAAGGATGTGACCCAGAGGACAAGGGGAAGATCGACTGGCTGTATAAAAATCTCCTGTGCAATGATTCAGCATGGCCAGTGCCCAGGAGAGACATAGCAACAAGGATGCTGGAGCAGCAGAGTCTTGGACACTTGGACATCTTCTGCCAGCTGCATCCTGCACTCCACCTTCTCAAATTCCTGTGCCTTCTCCCAGATATTCAGGCTCACACACCACATTCATCATGCATTTGATTTTGGTTGCACTCCTGCAGGAGCACTGGGTTTCAGGAAGCTGTTCACCTGGGCAGTTTCATCTCAACCCTGATGAATAACTTCATTCTGGAATAACAAATATATACAGAGGGAAAGCTGCTCGCCACAAGGATTCCTTTATGCTGCACCATGAATTGTTGGCCAGTGGCCATTTAACATTGAAAGGCAAGAGCCACCTGTGTCAGGTGTGTTTAAAGTTCATATTGACTCCTGCCCACCAGTATTTGCATGATGGACAACATCAGAGAAAGGTGCATTTAGTCATTAATTTTTGCCTGACATGGGGAACGGAAATGAAAAGGAGCTCTTTTCTTCCAGGTACAGCTTTTGTTTCCCAGTGTGATCAGTCAACTACAAGCCCTGTGACACCCAGCGTGGGGCAAACCCAGGTCTAGAGTGTTGGGGGCACTTTGGGGTTCCCTCCTGCCCTGGCAGCCCACACCCAGTGGGACCACACATCCATGTGGTCCCGACACCCTCCTCTCTGCCCCTTGCTGCCTCTGACCTTGCTGGATGTTAAGATCCGCTCAGCCTCACACAATGCAGCTTCCTGGGAATGGATTAGAAAGCGAGCTGTGTGGGATATTTGTTATGGCCATGCCTTTCATGGACAAAACTGTGACTTCTAGCAGTTTTTGTAGATTTTGTAACCCCAGTCAGCCTGCTACTGATTCCTTCATGAATTTTTACAGCTTTGGCTCCATTTGTGAGTGGTAGAGTAGAGATCACAGTTTTTAGTGGGTTTAAGTTATTAGTTACGTATTACCAAAGGGTGTAACATTCTTTATGTTGTAAAATAAAGTCCGTTTGTCTTCTCTCCATTTCCCACAGCACACGGCGTTAAATACAGTGCACCATTGTTGGGCTTCTCTCTGAAGCTGGCTCTGGGCAGTTTTGGGTCGTGCCAGTGCATCAGCCACGGTGGCAATGATTGCTGTGGGTGCCGGAGGACACTCATCCCATGTGGGAATCCCCTTCCCATGAAAAAGGGGGGACCATAGGTGGGAAAGTGCATGGCATGACTCAGTCAGGAAGGCTGGAGGGTTTTGGAGCTGAGGGCTCAGAGATGGTATGTGCCGCTGGAGGGTTTATAAGGTTTTCTTTCTGTTCCCTAATGGGAAACTTCAGCAGGGGGGAACATCAGGATCTCAACTCAACTGGTGTATACCTCCACTGACCAAACCTTCCCTGGCCTACACAATTCCAAAGTGGGAAAATTTGCACTGTCTGGCTGCAAACTTGGCTGTGGCCTTTGTGCAGATGTCGTGGAGGGCAGAATTTCCTGGATTAGTACAAATACCCTCTGTAGGCTTGGTTCAGATGAGTGCAGTGTTTGAAAAACAACCCATTTTGCTTATAAAAGGACTAACAGCATAGCCAAAATCTGCAGAACATATCTAGTTTTCTCAAACAATTATTGGTGGGTAGCCAATATTTGTTACTTTTCTCCAGAACAATGCGTAAACTACAGCACAGAGACAACTGGCCACACTCATATCAGACCAGAAACCCTGTGCTCTAAATTACTGAAACCAATTTATCTTCCATTTAAAAATAAAGACAGGGAAGAAAAATATATTTAAGTTACGTTTGATACCACCTAGAGTACTTTCTAGTGTTGATATCCATTGGAGCTGGGAGACAAATCCAGCCCTCTTTCATAAATCTAGGGTTTTTTTATAACTGATACAGATTTAGGATTTTTGTCTTGTGGTTCTCCTGACTTAAATTGTCCTTTTCTATCTTATAACAGTTTATCAGCCAAGCTGCAATTCCAAAACCTCGGGTTTTTGCACAATAATGTTAAAGGAAAGACTCCTTCAGCCCTCCTACAGCTTCTCCCCAGCCATCATAAACACAAAATCAGGCCTTGCAGAAAAAGCAAAGCTCTGTAGGGAAAGGACAATTTTATGGTTGTTGTCTGTCTGTAATGCATAGGACTTTTAGGGACTGACTTTTACATGTCATCTGTCATTTGGAGACTGAAAAGAAACAAAAGAAACCAGGGAAACTTTCTCCCAAATAATTCCAGGCTGATCTTGGAAACATTTATTACGGGGCTTTGGTGGGATTATTCCCCTAAGCAGTCAAACTTCAGTCCCACCGCCACTTCGGTGTGCATTGAGCACTGCAGAGCTTGGCATTTGCATGGATTGTGTGAAATCTGGGGGAAGCTCACCTACCCAGGGCTTCTATGTGTGCTAAAGCATGTCCCAGCTCAAGGCACCGTGTGTTTCCAGAGCTGCCCCTTCCACTTGGAATGAATCCACCTAAATATTTACTTGTATTTTGCTCCTATAGTAACAAGAATATTGCAATGGTATGTTTGACATAAACGTGCTGGTATATTCTCTGTTGATTTAAATAGCACGGGAGGCATGTGTGCAGTGTGTGCTATGTGTGCAGTTCCTCCTTCACAAGGAAGGACGGGCTAGCAGGAAGCATCCCATCGACTTCCAACAATTGGGGAAAAAAAAACATGGGGAGGGCAAAAAAGAAACAAACAAAAAAAAAACCCAAAAAACCCCCAAAAAAACAGGGAAGTTAAAAATAATTTTAAAAGGGGTTTTTCGAGTCTGCCTGGGTGGAAGAGCAGCCCCAAGCCTGCAGCTCCGGGGCCGCGGCCGGCAGGCGGCAGAGCTGCCGGGATGGAGTGGGAGCCGGCGGGGAAGGTGCGGGTCCTCCACCGGAGCAGAGACCAGGGAGAAGGAAAATTTCCAAAAATTAACATTGATCCCGTTAGTTCCGTTAAGTGGAATTTTCAGGAAAGCCGGGCTTTGCCTGAACAGATCAGGAATTCCCCTATTCCCTCCGAATCTTGCCCTAATTTAATTTGGAGGTTTAGCTTGCATTATTAACTGCACTTTTCGTTATGGATTTGGAAAAAAAAAATTAAAAAAAGCCTGTTATCCTGAATATTTCCAGGTTTACTCGGGTAAATCCTGTATCTCTGCTAAGAGGAGTTGTGCCTGGATACAGTGGTAAAATCAGAGCTCTTCTTAAACTGTGGCACAAAGCAGAGTGAGAACAGGGGAGATGTATTTGAAGAAATGCCTCCTTTCCCGGTGCAGAGTCTGAGGGGTAAGCTGGATGTTTGTTATAAAGTTGAGTAAACTCCACAAAACCATTCAAGTTTACAACAAGCTAATTTGTAAACTTATCTCTGCTGTACTCAGTCCCCTTACTGACTGACACTGCCATGGAATTAGATGCAAACACTGAGGGGGGAAAGGCAAAGAAAATTTCTGAAATTGTATTTGCACAAAGAAACCAAACCAGCTTGAATTTGCAACAGTAAATGCTGAAAATAAGTCCTGCAAAATAAGACTGGCATAAAAAAAACCCCAAAAAGGTAATATAACAAATTAATTTGAGAAAATCACTTTTAATGCTTACCAAAGACAAAGCTTCAGAAAGAACTGCTATTGTCTTACTGAATTCTGATCCTACAGCCCTTATACAATATCTGTCCTGAACACAGAATACAGAGTACAGAATCGAGTCCATCATCCACTGTGTACTAAAACCCCTTACTTTTATTTAGGTGGTTATAGATCTTTCTCCTACATAAAATTTCATGCTTTTATAAAAGTAAATTCCAAAGCAAATGTAACTCTTCAGAGCCATCATTACCCAGGGTTTTATTGCCAGGCTTGTTAACTCTCTTGACAAACATCCGGTCCAGCCCCTCCACTCTGTGGCTCCTCTTCAGAGGCTGGTAAGATTTATTTTACAAATAATACTAACAACACATTGCTCACATAGTTGCTCTCTCAGTGAAACTCTAGAAAAATAAGTCCTCTCTTTTGGTGGCCTTACCTGGCATTTTACAGGTGTAAGGGAGAATACCAAGAGCCCCACAGTTGCTGAACAAGGGAGATTTTTGGCTTTGCCAGGAGATAATTGCTCCAGTAGTGAGCTGCCGTTAATCCCAGGCTGTGTTCTCGGTGCTGACCTGCAGCCCTGCTGTTTACATCAGTGGGATTTTTAGGGCCAAATTTTGCAGTTAATTGCAGCAGTATAAATCTGGATTCCTGAATCTCCCTTCCCAGGCGTGGAGCTCCTTTGGATTTGACAGCAAAACTCAGGGCTGATCCTGCAGCCTCTGAAATCGGTGGCCTGGTCATGCAGAGAAACAGAGGAAAGATCTGGGCTAGGCCCTCTCCCAAATTTCCTAATGGCAATAAATGTGAGCAATTAGGGGCTCTGCTTGCTCTGAAGAGCAAGGACTGCCTTATCTCTGCCTGCCCCAAGCCTTGGGCCCACTGAGCCTGGGTGGTACGAGGAGGTGTCACTATTAGAGCTGCTCTAGAGGGGATTAATACCGCTGTGAGCTATATTATGTCCTGTCAGGAATCTCTGCAAAAAGAGCAGGAGCTAGAAATGCAAGCTTTCAGCTTTAAGCCCTGAACTTGGGGCTATACAGCAAGATTAAAGCATTGGTTTTTAATGTTTTCCCATCGAGAAGTGAGAAATTTCCATGCATTTAAAGGCATTCCCTGCTTTTTAAATAACCATTTGAGTCAAGAGACTCAACTCAGTATGTCAGTGCTCACTGCATTCCCCTGTTTTATTCCCCGAAGTGCTGCACCACACTGGCAGCTGCTGAGTGGGAGGCTACAAAACCTCAGCAAAAAGGGGTATGGACTGACAATTACAGACCCAGGGATCACAGCCCGAGCTAGATTCCTTCCCCAAGTCTTGCTGAAGATATTGTAGGCTATGGTTTCTGCAGAGGGAACTGATTTATAAAAAGACACTGCAGCAACATGGAACATCAAGGAAAGTGTGGATTAAACCGCTCTGTCGCTGAGAAATGCAAAGAGAAACAGACAGTGAAGTGATGAAATAATTCATTAGAAGGAGTGGGTTAGTAGCTCTGTGGAATTTCTTCATTTGTTGATAAATCTGCTTTAGTGTCCTCACCTTTGCTGTCACCCACCACAAAAAGAGTGGACATGGGAGTGTTTTGGTTACAAGTGATTTATTCGACAAAATGCTAATTCTGCTATGAATGTTGTATTCACAATCACAAATTTGACCCCTACACAGAAAGCAGCACAGAGAACACAGGTTAGCTTTATCTTCAGCAAATTTTTCACCTAAATCAGACACACTTACCCTTACGTGTGGGGGATGAAATAAGAAAATCTGGAGGAAGAGTTTCAGCCCTTATACCTTGAAACATGGTGTGCTTCTCCCCAGCTGCACATTCAGGTGCACATCAAAACAGCACACAACTGTTCCAGTGATGTACTTTGGATCAGCTCTGTGTTTACTTAACATTCAGAAAATGCAGCATTCAGGAAAAACTAGGTATAATTTTAGATGGCTCGGATCGAGTTCTTTTTTCCTATGGGCAGTTGCTGTCCTCTGTAATATTCAGTGCTAAAGCTGCCACTAAAGAATTAAAGAAAGTGCAATTCCCAACCACACTGAAAGTACGTGGTAACTCTGGCAGGATGAGATTACATTTTTTGTCACTAAACAGATGAAAACAGTTTCAGTCAGAGTGAAGCATAAAGGTTAAAGTCAAAACACAGTATTGAAATTCTCAATGCAAGAATTTGTGGGAACAAAGGACAGAAGTCAAGGCAATGATTTCCCCTTCTTAATCCTTGTGAAAACAGCCTCATATTCTTTTATATTCAATATACTCATGCAGAATATATGCACATTTTTATTTTGTACTTATAAGTAAAAATACCTCCAGGAGTCTGCTTTATAAGAGAGCAGAGAGGAATAATGAATCAAAAAATATAAAACAAAACTTTCTTTTACTAAATAAATAAATAAAGGGAAAGTAGATTTGTTAGTTGATGTTGCATTTTAAGTGTGTGTGTTGAGCAGTTAAAAAGGATGGAGACTGCAAATAATAAAACCATGTGCCCAGGATCAAAATAATGGTCTATTATTTTAACTCCCCCTGAAAAGCAGATTACTTCAATGAAATTACCTGTAGAGGTAAAATACAGAGATAGGGCTGATTATCAGAGCACACAGAATTTTCCACAAGTACATGAGATCATTTGTGATATATTTAGCAAGTGTTAAGTTAAAGCTCATGTGCACACATTTACATTTACATACACACACACACATATATATACACACGGTGCATTATGTTTAATTATGGTGTAAAATAGCTCAGAAATGCTGGAAAACTGACACCTTTGAATTATTCCATAGCATTTATAACAGCAAGGGCTTGGTCTTGCTCCCATTGAAGTTCATGTCCCATTGACTTCAATGACAACAACATCAGCCAAAAATACACAAATATTTGTCTTGCCTTACAGACTACAAATGTCCCTGGGAAAGGTTACCTATGATATTCTGTTGTTACTGTATGCAAGAGATGCTGTTGGCTCTGTAGGAAAATACAGATCTGTAATTAAACCCAACAAACATACCTTCTAACTTTAACCAGTATTTTTTTCACAAAAAAAGAATTTAAAAATCATAAATTAATATTTAGTTGAGAGGTTTAATTAAACAAGCAATTAAAGATGTCTACACTCCCAAGCCCTTTTGTTTTACTACTATTTATTTTTCTCTAAGAGAAATCTTTATTTCCCAAAGGTTTATCCTGTGGAAAATCACTGCTTTAAATTAATTTTCTTTTCATCAGGTGTAACTTATACTGTTGTACAATGATGTCCTGTGTGTTCTTTCAGAAATAAATATCTGCTTCCTTGGGTTTGGGGTTTCTTTAAGTACAAGTTTCAAGAGAGGAGGGAGATTTATTTAAAGAGAAATTTTCCTCCTCGGAGAAAACTGTTTGAAAAGCCACACACACACATTGAGTCTTTGTCTATCCCAGCATCACAGAACTGCTGAGGGTGTTTAACAATCTGAAAGGAGGACAGCATAAAACCTAAAGATGCTTTAAATGTGCATCCTGGCCAGATTTTTCAAAAGCTGTTTTGCACCTAAATGAGAAATTTCAAGTAATTATTTTTTTTTAACATGTTGGTCAAAAATATTGAGTTTTTTTCTCCGTTTATTTTTTATTTTTTTAAATTATAGCCGTAGTAGATTTTTCAGCCTGGTTTTTGCCATAAGGGGCACCTGGTGAGTCCCAGAAACTCTGCAGTGGTTTGAGCTCCTGACTCTTTGCAGTATCAGGAGCCTTAATGAGCTCTCAGTGGTCTGATCCTGTTAGCACTCTCTCAAGTAAGAAGCTGATTTTGGTGATATTGCTTGTATGACTGAAAATAGTAGTCAAATTAAAAATTACCTTTAGCCTTTTGGAATTACCTTGGGTATGAAACTGCACAATTTTCTTTCAAAAAGCAACAATAACAGGGAATTAGGGATGGCTGGGGAGTGCAACTTTTTAAAAGCAAATAGAGGCAAAATCAGCACACCTGAGCACAAATTATATCAAGAACTTAAAAAAATTTAACAGGCAGTGGTGTCCTTTCTGGAAGTATTTAAGCTATTACATAGCAGAATAATAGATTATATCCCTGCAATGCAATTTTTAAATCAGCTGCAGGATTTTATAGAAAACTGATTTAAACTCTCTTAAAATCTGTAGCAGGACTTCTCTGGGCATTCTAAATGACCTTCCAGAGGGGAGATTTTGGTTACAGACAGGTTTTAATTTTTGGATCTGACAAACCCTTAGTTACCCATGAATTCCTTTCTGGAGTAATCCTATCAGGTTGTTCTGTGAAGGGTCTGTCCTGCCTGCACAGCCCTTAATTGTGCCCAGGGTCAGCAACTTGCACCCACAATGCTCCTTATCCAGACTTGCAATTTATAAGATTGGGCTGTTTATTAATGCTTGCTTTTAAAACTGCCTCAGAAAGGTCATACATAAAACTAAAGAAACCCATTTCAGGAACCAACTTGCTTCCTTTAGAAGCAAATGAGAGCTGCAGCAGTGGAGTCAGGAAACTTTAGTTGGCCATCAAAATTGGGTGCACAAAAGACGTGCCAGCGTGGCATTTCCTACCTCATGAAGCCACTTTTCTCCTCAATGCAGTTCTGCAAATACAATAGTGCATTGACTGAATCTCAAATTCACCAGACTTCAATAAATTCTGAAAGTGTATGAAATTCAAATTGAAGCAGGGGACACACAGAGTGTTAGTCCTTCTCAAAATAATAACTTGTTAACTCTCCAAAATGTATAGCGGTTTAGGAAAGGCAACCCAGATGGGAACATATAAAATAAAGCTATAAAATTTCCTTCAAATGTATTTTAATCATTGTTAAATATTTACATTTAATAAGCACAAGGTTTTATTGCAAAGAGAGATGTAATTACACTTATCATTCATGGAAAAAATGGAGTTTTAATAGCCTGTTCATTGATTTCCTAAGATGAAATAGTGTCCTAAAAATATGTCGCTTGCTCTCCCCTGGGAATATGTTCCATATGTGAATGTAAAACAGATGAGATTTTTTTTGTCAGTGCACAAACAATGTCAACTTAGTTCTCATTGTCCCTGTTACATTTAATGTAAATCTTTTCCACTGATGTTTTGCTTATTAGAAGCACTTTATAAGTGTTTTACTGCCCTTACTAACAAGTTATTTATTTGATAAATAATAACAGGAAGAATAACCTTGGCATGGACTCTGGGGAAGCTGTTGGTGGAGGCTATGGCCTCACACAATTTTATCAAAAATTTGTGGCCACATTTGATGCATCAAAGACAAACAAAGGTCAAAGGGATGACACATCTCCAAAAATTATCCTTTATTTTTATATTATCATTATTTGTCTGCCTTTTTTTTTCCCTACATTTTTTTTTCTTCTTTTTTCCCAGGTTAACTGCTCACAGGGGTCTTGATTGTCAGGAAGTTTTATGTCATCTCCCCTTAGCCAAAACAGCCAGCACTGCCATAGCTGCAGCTGCAGGAAGGACTAGACTGGAACCATCCATCACCTGTAATTCTGATCAGTTTTTTTCATCATGAAACCTGTAGTCATAAAAAAATACCTAATACAGGAACTAATATAAGAAATACCTGAATTTTAGGAACTGATGGCACTGTAGGCAATGTCAGTACAGGAAACTGCTTGACCTTGCACCTTTTGAAATACTGACTGTAGCAGCACCTGGAAGCCTTCTGTCTTGAAAAGATGTTCAGTGTTTGTACTCCGTAGGCAGGCATGAAAGTCTCTATTAACATTATTTATTGTGACTGAAAAACTACGGAGTTTTTTTAATAGATTATAGCTTTTCAGGTGAACTGCAGAAATGAGGAGGAATAAGCTTAACATTTGGTGGGCATTTTGTTCTGTTATGGCACTTTTGAGCTCCACATTTTCCAGCAGAAGGGTTCTGTTGCACAAATACATCAGAAAAATTGCAGATAAATGTGGGGGAAAAAAAAAGAAAAAAGATATATTAAAAATTAACCATATAAAATGGTCTCTTGGACTCTGCACAGCACTACAATGCCACTCAGTCAGTAAATTGATGGGTGATACATAGAGTGGACTCAGGTTAGCAATGATTTTATTCCCACCCTCTACATGGGTGGCCATGGTTTTAGTCCTCATAAGTCAAATTTTCCAGGCAGGGAACAACTTTCTTGAGAATTAAGTTAACTAAAGCAAGCATACCCAAAACTGATCTATTTGTCTAGTGCAAATGTGTACCTTCCACACTGCGTAGTCCCAAGCTCTTGTGTAAGCCAAAATCCTCATCCTTTGCTCCAACTCCACAAGAATCAAGGTGAGGCACAGAAAGTCAATATATTTGAGCATATTAATTACATTAATAGCAGGAATACCCACAGTTTATTGCTAAGCTCAGACCTCCAAAGAAACTATTTGCTGCTGCACAAGTTCATGCACTTGGGGGATCCCATATCCAGCATTTTTGGATAGGCATAGAGCATTTCTCTGTTGGAGCTGGTCATAGCTTCTGACATAAGGTAACGATACACCTGAGCATAACACTAGACAGGTAAATGGTGGCACCTAGCATGCATTGTTACTTCTGCTGGTTGTAAGGTACCACCATTTGGAAATACTAAACAAAGCAGACTGGTGCTCGCTCCCAGGTGAAGGTCAATTGTCTCTGCAGCCATCATGCACATGTGCTATCTATTACAGCCTTGTTCTGTCCATGTTCCAAGAGTGGCTGCTGCAGTGAATTGAGGAACTGCTGCCAGGAAATGTCCTTCTCTAAATGACATAATTAGAGTCTGGGGGAGCCCAGTGAAAGCAGATTAGGGGCATCACTGCTGTTCTTGATGCAAGCAACAATTCAAAGCACATAAGCAAATACTTAGACTGTGAGGATGATTTAGTGTTGATTAAACTCTGATATCTGAGAATCCATGGAAGGTAGGTACAGCACACTGTAAGGAAAACAAAGCACCAAGTTCACATTTTGTATTAGCTAAAAAATAAAGTGTTTTCATTGACCTCACTGACCAGAAATCAAAAATTAAAACCATTACCCAAATTAAAGCTATTGTTTTGGCTAATTAAAATTGCTGGACTCTCTGACAACATTAAAAGATGGATGGTTAAATAAACTCAAAACTTCACCTTCAGTTTTATTTAAGTGTTCTCAGTTTCTCTTGAAGTTGCCCAGCTATTTTGGGTATAACCATAGATAAGGTGAATCACAGATGTGCCAGCTGAGCCCTGCCTACACCTCCAGTCTTGTTTCCACTCCTTTTCCTAGCCAGTCCTCAGTTCTGCAGCTGATTTTGGTGATGGAAACACATGGCAGGTAGCCAAGAGGGGAGTTTAGTTGTGCCAACACACCCTCCTCTGCCTTGTTAGCATGGAGGTATGTCGATTTTACCAAACTATAATTTTGGACATTTATCATTTAGGCAAGAAATATTCAACTTCTCCATGAAATAAATGATAGGCAGGCTTCCATTTACAGCTCCATTGAAACCAAGAGATCTGCAGACATCAGGCACTTTATTAACTCTACCTTCAGATGCAGAATCATTGACTCCCATGGGAATGCCCATGGGGTGACTTGATTTAGGGTTTAGAGTCCCAGCACCTACAACAGCAGTGGAACTTCTAAACTCTTTGCTTCTGTGCTGTTCTTCTACCTCAGGACCTTACAGCTTATTATTCAGGCACTTTACTCAATGCCTTGTGCATTTCCCCTTTGTTTTTTTTTTGACTAAATATGACAATATAGGAAATTGATATGAGCAGGTACGGCAGGATTCTCTACCCTTTCTATCTGTTTCTATGTTCCAGCATGAACACCAGTGAACACAAGTTCTGACTTGGTTCTTGGATGCTCTGCTGGTACAGAATCCTTTTAAAATATCATTTGTTCTTGTTTTAAATGCATTAGTGCACAGTGAAAGATCAACCTAAATAAAAGTGGGTCACGACAATGGTAAGAACACCTTTGGCAGAGTTTAAGACATGGGATACTTTTGCAGGCTTGTTTGGCTTTTCTGGTTAGATTGGGGGCAGCTGAGTTCAGGTGTGCACTTGTCTCTGCACATCCCTGTTTCTCTCCATTGCTCTCAGATCCTGTGCCCATCCCCATCCCAAGCCTTTCATCAGCCTTCCCAGTGCTGCTACAGATGGTCACCACCTTTGCCAGGAAGAGCCTAAAGTGCTCAACACCAGCATTTGGCCACTGAAGTTGGAGCTCTCTGTACTGCCCCATGCCAATGTCTGGCCCATCCCTGAGAGCCCCACGACACAGCAGAACACAAGCTGTGGTTGCCACTGCTCCAGGAGGAGGTCAAACACCTTGGCTGGTTTGGAAACAGACAGCTGCCCAGGTATGTCATACCCTTCATGCCCAGCTATGCCATGAAGTTTTGGAGTTTGATGTCCAAAGATTCCAGTTTCTGGTTTCTTGCATGTTTTCCTTTTGTAACCACTCACCACCCTAATTGCAGCATTTGTTTGGTGCATACTTTGCCAATTATATTTCCTCCCGTTGGCTGCAGAGAAAGAGCAATGCGTGAATCCATGAGAACAGCAGAGCTGACTCTTCTCACACCTTTCAGATGCCTTCTTCTCTTTTCCCAAAGCTGAGAGCAGAGTGCTGCCTCCACACTCTGCCCCAAACTGCTGTTTGATGTAAAGACAGAAATAGAGCAGTCTCTCAGGACAGCAGAGAAGCTCTTCTCCTTCCTGCAACCTCCACCACCAGCTTCTACTGCTCTGGGCTCCAAGCTGTAAAGACAAGTTCCTTCCCCTGAGGAAGGTGGTCAAGTATTGACCAAAATTCCCCAATGACCAGCAGCATTTTTCCTTATCTACAAACTGCTGCTGTGCTTTAACAGACTGTCTCTGATAAGCAATAACCACCTCCCCTAGATCCATGGGAAGAGCATCTTCTACAACCATGCAATGCAGATGCAGCAGCAGGTTTGATCCAGGCACGCAGAGCTACAGCAAAGTGGCCAAAGAGGTTCATTCCCCTGTGAATCATTGCTTTTCTTTGCATCTTTATCACATTCCTGGATGCAAACCATGTTCCTGCAGCTTCTTCACCCTTGATTTTACAAGAAGAGGGAAATGGAAAAACAGCTGCAATATCCTTGGCAGAAGCTGTTTTACAGTAGCTCTGAAATTAAAGTATCTCTGTGAGATGGCTGAACCCCTTTGCTGTTGCTCTGACAGCAGCCAAATGAAATTCTCGTGGGGTTTAGCTGATGTTTCCTCCTGAAATCATCAGCCAAGTACATGTGGGACTGGAGGAGCACTAATGGGGCTTCCTAGGAGTCCTTTGACCAGCACAGGGAAGCAAACAGCAGGTCTCACATCTCAAATCTACACCACTCCAGCTTGTAAGCAATGCCACCATGTGCTGACACGGTCTGAGTTGAAAAACCCCAGTTGTGTTCAGCAAAGGGAGCCTCAGTGACCTGCGTTGCTCCAGCTCTGCTCCCTGGCTTTTTCAGGTTCCTGCCAGGCTGCAGCAATGAGCTGTGTGTGTGTTTTGTATGCACTAAAATTACTTAAGTGATTTCAGTGAAGCAGGATAGAATCAGCAGAGCTAAAAATAATACTCAATACAAATAATACTCAATACATCACTGAAAATATCTTAATTCCTTCTCTTTTTCCACAGCTCCCAGGCACAACCCTTCCTTCCAGTATCCTTCTGTCTCTCACGATCCCCAGACTGAAAGCATTGGCTCAATTCCATCTCTACCATGTGTCATCTCTCTTAATTGTACACAGCAGAGTATCAATGGCTTATCTGATACGGAGCTATTTGACACTGAAAGGCCTGGAACAGATTTGTTGTGTGGGAATATTTTCTTTCCTCATCTCCTTGCTCAGGCTTGGGAAGTTGGAAGGATGTTATACCAGAATGAAGATGTGCAGGGAAAATAAAATAAGAGTTCTCTTGAGGAGAAAGCACAACGTATAGCAACTTTAAGGGATTATTCATAAAGTAGAATAATATTTACCACTGAAATCGACGCAATCCCAGTCAGAAAATGCTGATTTTCAAACCTGTCAGAGTTTCTAAGAGCTTGTGTGAGGCACATTCTACTTTATTTCAGTTTGGTATTAGTTACTCAGCTCATAGCCTTAGCAGGTACTATTTTATCTTTCACTTCAGATGATGTCAAATTCACTTTGCATGTCAAATGTGTGATTTCTTTGCCTGTAGACAAAGTTAGATAATTCTGAAGGATGCTCTGCAAGCAGAGTCCTTCAGACTATGGCACTGGGAGCTTAACCAGTACCAGTTTGCTCAGGCAGACAAAGATGGTGTTGGCTTGAGCACTTCAGTGCAGGGCTTCACACAAAATACACACCCAAAATTAACTCACCTTCATTGCAATGGTGATTGGGTCAAGCTTTCACTAAAGCAGGGAGCTGTGGTGCAGGCACAAGGCAGACCCTGCAGAAAAAGCATCTCTGTGTCTGCTCTACTTTGCATCTGCAATTTTTACTGAGGGATTTTTTATTTTCAATTTCTGTGATATTTATTGGTTTTACAAGACAATTTCAAAGCAGCAAATCAAAATATCCTTTTCTGGGGAAGTAAATCTCCCAGAGCTTAATTCATCATTTTGAAGTAATACAAAGTTTAAATTTGTCTTTGCTGGAGCTGCATACGAAGTATTCAAGCATAAATAAAGAAAATATAAATAAGGCAGTCCTGAATCTATTTCACTGTGTTATTAAAATTCCATTGTTTGTTCTGCGGGAAAAGACCTCCCAAAATGACAGTGGTAATCTGGGCAAAAAGCAGATTGTTGCCAAAGGGTTCAGCTTTTAAAGGGGGGAAGCATTTTAAAAACTGCCAAGGAAAATATTTTCATTCATGAGTTCACCCAGCCTAAGCACGCACCTAATCCTCCCAAACTGACAGTTCAAAAAGGCAGCCACAGCTGAGACAGGCAAAGTGTTCAGTTCAAAGGCAAAAAAAAGGACCTGGGGATTATTAGCATTATCACTTTATCACGAAATGACCATAGGCTCTGGATGTGCAGAGCTCCCCTTCCCAAGCCCAGAGACTTAGTCCACATCACATTCCTAAAGGGGCAGCAAAGCCCTCCTTGGTGATTCACCACAGCAAGGGGAGAATCTTCAGAGGGGTTGGGACTTGCTCCCATTTGCAAATTTAAAGATTGACACAAATGGAAGTGAAGTGTCCCAAACCTTCAGAACTGGAGTAAATGAGGGATCTCAAATAGTGCTGCTGCTCAAGGATCCCTTTTTCCTGAAATATTCATTGCACAAACTGAAAAAGAAAAAATTTCCACAGTTACTAGATATGTAAATCTTAGTATATTTAGCAAAAAAAACCCTCATATTTCTCTATTCTACATCTATTACTTTAAGAATAATAAATGGCTTGACCAAGGCTGCAAGAACCTGCAGTAGCAGAGCTGGGAAGTGAACAACCAGACCTCTAAAAAAAACCTACAGCAGCTTTAAATTGGGAGTCTCTTGGAAACATAAACCTTCCCAGGAAATTGAGAAGATTTATCTCTTTTGTTTGTCTGTTGGTTCTTTGATGGTTGGGTTTGGTTTTATCTTTCTTCCCCCAATATTCAACCTTGCCAGCCCAGTGTGAAACCATCAGCCCTCTCACCAACCAACCCATTTCTCATTCATTTGCAGATATTAAACCTGAGGTCCAAGTCAGCCCAAGTGACACAGACGAAGAGGTCTCACAAATGCTGAGTTCCCACAAACTCTGCTAAAATGGTCATAAAAGACTTTGAACATGTGGAAAGACAGAAGTGTGGGCCTAGCTATATCCTAAGATACCAGAATATTTGCATGAGAAGTTATTGAATGACCCAACTGGTGGGGAAAAAAATAAGAATATTTTGAGTTAGGTACAGATCAATCCAACCAAGAGAGGCAAATTTCAAAAGTTGACTTCAAAAGGCCCTGAACTATTTGATGTTGACATCCACAATCCTTTGCCTTGCAGCAGAGACTCGAGGGATGGGAGACCCAAGGGAAGCGAGAAGTGCTTTTCAGTCACTGTCCCTCCTCCACCCCCTACCAAGAGCAGCTTCTCATGGCACAGGGGACAAAAGCAGCCAAGGACATGCACTGGAGCTGAGCTGCTCCAGCCCATTCTCCTGGCTGTGGTCACACCACAGCTCCCCGGTGCTCCAGCCAGGGACCCCACATGCTCAGCAGCCAGAAGAGGGGACAGAAGAGCTGGACCCATGGGGTTATCAGTGAAACATTGCCATTTCTGACATGTAAAATTGATCATAGCAGCAGAAACATTGCCCTGTCCAGCTAAGGGAGGAGCAACGCCCTCAAAATTGCTCCATGCCATGAAGGTGCCCTCCAAGTCCCACACCTGGGATGTGCACCATGAAGCTGCAAAGCAAACAGCCACGCAAGAGCAACTGCAGAAACATGTGAGTGACCAGCTGTAGGCTGCTTTTCTTGGCACTTATCCTCAGCTGAAGATTTCCTTAAAAATCCTTCCCAAGTTAAAACCACAACAATGTGTGCTTTAAATATTGGCAAACATTTTAAATGGCTGGCAAACCCTCAAAGCTGCCAGTCGAGCCACGGCTGTGGCTCTGGTCTGCGATGGGCTGCTGGACTGCAGGAGCACACAGGGCTCAGCGCTCCCATCTGCTTCTAAAAAGAAAGAAGGAAAAAGTGAGTGAACATTTTCAGCAGGCTCCTTGCTGCAGTGTCTTCATCACTCCCTGCCTTCCCCAGCACAGACTGGACTCAGGGTTTCCTTCAGCCCCTCTGTGGGATCCCTGTGGGGACACCCTGATGGCACCAGGAGCCACCTCCAATGAGAATCACCAGAACAAATGAGATGACCATAGGACAACACATTGTTCTGTACCCTTAATTTGGCCAAATACTGCACATCAATCCCTTTGAAAGACAGAAGTATCTCATCTGAAACCTGGGTCCTGTGAAAAACGTTCTTTCCTCCAGGAGAGGATGATGATGCTCAGCATCATGATGCTCAGCATTTGTTTGAATGTCAGTGTCTCTCCAGTGCTGTGAACTCAAGCACTGAGCTAAGAGCTCTGCTCATGTACGGCTAAGCACAACACTCATAGAACTCATGGAGAAGGTTCCCAATGACAGTGGCAACCTAACAGATCCTGACACAAAAAGCACATTAATGAACCTGATGCTGTTTTACCCCAATAAATATCAATTTTTGGTGATGAACCCCAAAGAATTTCTCTGGTTTATGTCTTGAAAAAAAAGTCCAGACCAAGCAGCAAACATTTAATAAGACTGATCTGCCCAGCTTCAAGCTTCTTCAACTGTTGTGTTACAATCTGAGTTTAGTAGAGGCAATTACCTTCCAGCTTTGTGAGCCTTGGTGTTATTTTACTTGTTTTATTTGCATTTATTAAATGGTTGCATAAATTAAGTGCTTATGGAAAAATATCTCCAAAAAACTGTGACCACAACACTATGGGTGAGAGTCACATGGACATGAGCAGCCAGTTGTAAGATACCTGAGCAAGCAGGTACCCAACTGCTCATCCCTCCTGCTGGAAAAGGACCACTGGAGTTTTAAAAGAGCCAGGTGAATAATTGCATGTGCTGAATGTTTATTTTGTTTGAAAACATATTTGAAATATCTTGCCAAGCATGACAAATGCTGTCAGGCAGCTCCAGCCTGTAAGGAGTTGAGTACAGGTGGACCTCTGTCAAGGCTTTATTTGGGAAGCACCGGCTCCCAGAAGGAGAAGCATTAACCACTCTATTTCCAGGATCATTCCCTGAGGTATCTAGCACTGACCAGTGACTCTGGGATCCTTAATTGTCATTGTAGGTTCTCAGCACTCACACACACACACACACTCAGATTTGGCTGGAGCAAGCTGAAGAGCATCACCCAGTTTACCAAGGAAAACAATCCTCTTAGCAGCAAAATGACATTCAAGGTGCTACTGCTACGCAGGCATGCACAAAATACACACATTGCTCCCCAGCTCAAGACCTTAAGCCTCTTATTATGCAACTGCTTGGGGGTTTTACCCTATTTGAAAGTTAATTCAGATGACAACAGGATTAGCCACTGTAGAGCTCCTTAACCTCACGATGGGCAACTGCTTGGCAGCATTCCTGTTCTCACCAGTCACACTTGATACAGATTAATGCTATTTTGACTGCCTTTACGCTTTAACAGTATATTATGATTGTATCAGATTATCTGTCGCCCAGGACGAGTTGCAACAAGGGAATATTTAGATGAGCAACCCACAGAACACCACCAAAGTGTCGTGTGATTTGGTAAACTCTAGGGCAGGCTTATAGTGAAGAGTTACCACAGGATAAACAGATGGGAACGCAGCATCCTCTGCTAGATCTTGGGGCTTGATTAGAGTCACATCAGTACAGAGCTTCTAAACTGAGCTCAGTGTTAGCTTTCATGTATTAATTTTATCTTCCTTCATGTAGGCTTGTGGTTATTAGCATTTGGCAAATTGAATATCAATAAACAATATTTTCAAACTGTATGGACAACCAGATTTCATGTGTTTTAGGAAAACAATGGAGCAGTAAATGGGAAACTTAGCTTTCTTCATGTTCTTTGAATAGTTTTATAGCACTCTACAGAAGGCCAAAGCTGTCTATTCACAACTTTGAGGAAGTTCAGAGGAAGAGCAGCACAAGGATAAACAAGATCTCCATAGGTCTGCCTCGGGCTCACAAGATTTCCTATTAATTTCCTATTAATTGGGGTCAATTGCTCTGAGCCTCAGATTTCCACTGTAACTGTTTTCAGTTTAACTTAAAAACTGTAAAGCAAAACCAAATTTTACTGTTCTATTTACGCAATGCACAAACAGCAGGATTTCACCTGGCCCCTCACTGTTGCTGTAATATAACTCATAGTAATTGCAATATAACCAAATCAAATCATCTGTGAATTATATGCTGTCAAACCTGATTTTATTGCCTATTAAATTCCCCAAAACTTCAGAGCAGCCCCATACTATGTGACTATCTCTCCTTTCCATGCGTCAATGCTCCTGTCAGGAAGCAGGATATCATGGACATCCTTCCTATGGGGTGTCCAGAGCATTTGGGGATCAGCCATAGTGCAACAGGCCTTGGAGGGATCACAGATCTGAGCACTAGTGCCAGGTCCTTCTCAGGTCCTTGGCAAGCCTGGAACTCACACCCACACACAGGAATCCAATTTATCTCAAAGAAGTGGCAGAAATTTTTTCCTTCCCTTTCAATGTCTCCACTTTCCTGACCTGGCAGAACATTTTGGCAAGAACAGAGGTAACCAGAGAGAGCCCAGAAATATTGAGATGGACACTGCTATGATCACAGGTTCTCACCAATGCCACTAACAGTCCAAAAAAAAGATTGTGCCTTCAAAAGTAAAATAGAACATTTAGCATCTGAATATTCTTAGTGTGTCTGCAATTTCTATGACTTCAAGTCACTTCAGGGACTCTTTATTTGCACAGACTCTGCAGTAGTCATTAATGCTCAGAGTTGAGATGGGAATTGAGTACTAGTAATAAAGAAGATAATTGTGAGAGTTGCTGCTGAAAGCATGTCTAGCTCATGACTCTGGCCATCATTTCTACCTCATCACAAAGGTATGCTGAAATCTAGGAATCTCTCAGAGCAACAGGTTTCATGGAGTCAGTAACATTTTTCCACATGTGACCGGTGAGCTAATTTATCACCCGCAGGTTAAAACCTGCTGCAGTGACTGCAGGGTTGCTCAGACTCACCTTCAGACAGACACCCTGAGCCTGTCCCAGGCAGTCTCCTCTCGATCCAGCTCATCAGCTGTGGCTGTCCAGTGGTGTTTTGGCTCTTATTTCAGCCAGTGCATGGCTCAGCCATCCTGTTGGATCAGTTACTGCTGTGATTAAAGACAATGCCCACTGCAGATATCGTTTCCATAGCTCAGTCACTCTGGGGCTGTTGTGGTTCCATCAGCTGTGCAGCTGGGACATCCCTGGGACAGTGGTGCACAGCTGGGATGGGCCAGGATCAGCCATCCCCACACAGCACACCCAGGGTGGAAATGTTCCCTGTTGTCTCCCAGGACTTAGGGGTGACAACAGGACAGCAATTTTTGGATATATTTACAAAAAATGCCGATCTCAAAAGCACCTACTTGGTCTCCCGTTATGGCATACATGATGGTGAGGGATCTGAAGGCCATTTTCCAAGTGAAGAAAGCAATACACTATGACTTTTACGGTGGTGATTTATTTCAATTCACAGAGAGAAACTACTCCCATAACTCAAAAGAAATTGCAAAGAGGGAAAAAAAGAGGTGTGTGTTTTTTATGCTCACAAAATGGAAAGAAATAAAACCACTGTTTTCTGAGACATGATCCAAAAGAGTGAGTTGATTATTTTCAAGGTTTTTATGGGGTTTAGGTTTTGGATTCTCTTCACTTAAAGTATACAAATGCTTCTGAGAATGATATTATTTTCTCCATTAAAAAAAAAAAAATTAAAAATATAGATGAGTTGCAGATGCAAGAAAGTAACTGGATGGGAGATGACAGCAGGCCGAAGTCAGAATGGCTCATTTCCCTCTCCAGCCTGGGCATGTCCTCTTGCTCCACAACAACTATAGACCTCAGACCGAGGTGAAAAATTTCCCTCACAAAACTCCCACTCATCCTCACTTGTACTACAGAGAAAACATGGCTATCACTGCTGGGCCTCGTCAGGACACCAAGGCTGGACTGCAGAGATGGACATAACCCAGACAGATTCCCTCAAACCTCTTTTGAGGGTGCTTGTAGAAGATGGTGTCTTTTCATGGAGATTCAAATGAGTCTGGTTAGCTTTTCCCTTCTTTTTAAGGGATCATATATAGTAATGAACACAATGCTCACAACCCACCAGACCTCCTGCTAAGCAGAAGTCTGTAGGCTGGGCTATTAAAATAAATGAGAAATCACCATTGGTCACAGCATGAGCAGGATTTTCCCAGGTCTGAATGACATGAAGAAAAACGGAGATAAAATACAGTCATGTATATTAAAGTGAGGCTGCTTAAATAGTGACTTTCCTGGTGATGCCTGTTTAGTCCTTTACCTTCTAACATACTGGTTTTCTTTTCTCACAGAATAAGTACAGGTTGAGGCAATTTACATCAAACTCCTTCCCCAAACCTGACACTGGTAATTATTCCAAATAACAAGATTTGACAGGAGCCTGAAGAAGTGGCACTTAACTCCACTATAGCATTATGTCTTTTCATTATGTCTTTTTTTTCTTTCTTAATCCCCTTCCTAAAAGCAGAAAAATGATACGGCACTCAGGTAGAAAGGAGTGACTAAAATATAATGCTGAATATGAAAACATAGCTGCCATTACCATTTGAGTCTGCTGCAAACAGGACTACAATTATGCACACTTGGACTTCACCAGTGGTCCCTCAGGCTCTGCACTGGGGTCCCTGATCCCTCTGCTCTGTGCACTGCACAGAGGGAGATGTTGAGTCCTGCAGGCAGCCCAGGCTTGGGAAATCTGATGAAGCTGAGTCACTCATCCTTATTCCTACAGCACCAGATTTGCAGCTCACAAACAAGTTTTTATCTTCATTATGGTCACACCCACGTGCCACAAGATGGGCCAGCGGGGAAGAATACCAGGCTGGCTGAAGAGACAAGTGGAACTCAGTGAAAGAAAAAAGGGACTTTATGACCTTTGGAAGAAGGGGAAGGCAACTCAGAAGGACTACAAGGTCATAATGAGGTTATGCAGGGAAAAAATTAGAGGGGCCAAAGCACAACAGAAACTTAATCTGGCTACTGTAGTAAAAGACAATAAAAAAAAAAAGTTTTTATAAATACTTTGACAACAAAAAAAGAATCCAGGTGGGGCAGTCCTAACACAGCTGATGGAATTCCTTTCCTCTCGGGAATTTGTGTGGACAGCAAACCCGGCATGAAGTGGATGCACTTCAGCTTGAATCCAAGCTGGGAGCTGATGGGACCCCCCAGCTTGGCAGCAATCTCCACCCATCCCATGGGAGCCTGTCCTGGGAAGGGCTGGCATTGCTCAGCCACTTCCAGAGCCTCCAAGGCAATGGCTCATTCCAGCACCACTGGCTTTTCTGCTGCAGCACCACAATACTGGGCTACTATTACAGTAGCAAATTGGCCCATTAAGCCTCAGGAATAATGACTGCTGTTGGTAATTACACCTAATCCACTAATGAGCTATTGTTTGCTTCCAGCATTAAGGTAAGCTTAATGATGTGAAAAAAAAAACAAAATAGACTTGCCTCAAAACTGCTAAACCAACTTAATTGAACAGATGCTTGCTTAGCACCTGCATTGTCATGCTGATTCATGGAGAATTGTTTTAATTGCAAGATGATCCTCAGTGGATCGTGTTTCCTTCACCTTAGGGTAGGTTCAGAAGTCAGAGAGCAGGAATTGATTCATTTGGTAACATTAGTATGAAGGTTTAGCACATGCAATGTGGCTTTTCATCTAAGCTGGCCAGCACATGGATGATAAGGCCCAACAGCAGAGAAAAACCTCTGCAGCAATAATAGGAGAACATTAAAATCCCCTAATAGGAACTGCAAAATTGGAACCAAGTGTTGTACAACTTAATTTCTGTGCTGTATGAATTATATACTTATTAAGTAAAAGAAATGCTAGATGAAATTTATAAATTATTACAACAGCACTTGTGTAAAACAAAGTTGTGCTTTGTAAACTTTTGAATGCCAAGATTGATGGTTTTCATGACTTTCCCAAGATCTTGCAAATTTGGCCAGGCCACTGTTTTTTGCAAAACTTAGTCAGTGAATTTATTACTTACACAGCCAAATCAGTGCAGTTCATTACCAACATAAGAACTGCAAATATGTTATGAATTAGGTGAAAACAGCTTTCCTAGAAAGATGAGACATCTACACTGTTTAAACATAACTTTTTCTTGTGGAAAACCACAACAAATTCAAGGTCAAACATCAATATTCCTTTTTCTGCCCCAAACTTCTAAAAATTCTTCTATCAAAACAGGCAAGAGGACATTTTGCTTCTCCTTCCCTTAATTTATATACATTAAAACCGAATGCTGCAATTTTCCTTCAAATACTGTGCTATTGAGGATATTGCTCTTGAATAAAATGTTCTTGTTTTTATCTGCAGTAGTTCTTCATCTGCTGTCTTTGAAATGTCATGGCAAAATGTAAAGAGGAAGGAAAAAGCTGCATAAAATACCCAGGACTTACCTTTAGGGAGTGTAAAAAATCCCCCTTGAAGTAATCTTTGCACCCTCTTTGTTGCTAGATTTCTTATTGGTTGAAATACATTTATTTCTTCATTGCATTAGAAAAATAAGCAAATTTTATGTGCAAGATAACTCAGAAGACTGCTATGATTGAGATTAAAATACTTTTGGGGGACACTGCATACCCATATTCCAACCTGATGTAGCACTAGGTTTCTTATAAAGCATAATTCATGATTTGTTCATGAGCATGCTTTCTTCTTCTCCCCGTTTTGGAAACTTCAAATAACTGTTGCAAACTTCTTGAGCTTCCAAGAGAGAAAGCTTACCTTACACACCCAAATAATAATTCATATTCTTCAGAGCCAGTGTGGCACACACAGGGTTTAAATACTTGTCCCAGAAATGCCTCAGTTTTTTTCCATCTCTCCCCTCAGTTTTTGGCCACTAAATACCTAAACACTTGCAATTCCCAGACTTCTTTCTGGCGCTCTTTTCTCTTTATGGGCATTGGAGGAGTGGGAAGGGTTCCTCTGGGAAAGACAGCTGGGGAAAACCACTGAGAAGGAGGATCAGCACACGGCTGCTCATTCCACAGCCAGAAGCAGCACCCCATTAATTTGAGTATGATTTCTCCTGGGATGATGCAATCAAGGACATTTTTCTTTGAATGAAACACCATGTCCTCATTGGGTGCTGAGGATGTCATAACAGCAAAGTCAGCCAAAACCTGGGACAGAGGTCTGAGCACTGAGCCTTGGGAGAGGAAGGGTAGGAACTCTTCTGGGACCTCCAGGCAGAAGTGGCCATACCTGTAGAAAACACCACACTGCTTCTGCCACACTTGTGGGAAAGAAGGTGGGAAGAGAGGCTCAGGTGTTGAAAATGTGGTTTCTGATCTGAAAAACTCAGCCACTATTCCCAGCCAAAGGCTCTACCCAATGCCACTGCTCAGTATCCCCCTCTGTAGTTGTGCTTGGTGTGAAAACCAGTGCAGCACAATAAATCCATAGCTCATATCTCTGCAAAACACCCATGGGCACAAGTGCTAAAATCTGCATTGTTAAAATCCAAATTCAAATCCATTGATATTCTGCTATGTTTATACTTTCTCAGTGAATGGCCAACCAGAACACCATACAATTATAATTCTATTTGCCCCCACCATTTCCTATACAGGTGCTTTTTACCAGACCAAGAGGAAGAGTTTTGGGGGTTGCTGTTGTCATCCTTCAAGAACAAGGTAACAAGTAAAACAGAAGATGTTCCTGGCAGAAGTGCAAGCTAGAAATAAAATGTTCTCAGGTAAGTATCCAACTCATGACTTGGCATTTTCTTACAGGTGATGTTAAGCTCACTGCTAATAGCCATAGGAAATAGGAAAAGTCCTATTGTTTGCCCTTTTTGAATCACTTGATGCCAACTCTTCCTGGCCCCACCACCCAGTCTGATTCTCAGCTTTAACTGGGACTGATCTGTCAGCTTCCCTCAGGGATCCTGCAGTAGATTCCTATACCGAGAATTGATAATAACCCAAGCAATTTAGAAGTATGTGGAGTACAAGATTTTGGAGTAGCAGGAGGTGAAAGAGAAACAATATTTCAGAAATTCTGCTCCTGTCATCTCTCTTATCCCCTGAAGCAGGCTTAGAAAGGGCTTTGCATGAAGGAGGCAGAGAGGGAGAGCTGCTCTCCACAAACATCACTTGTGTGAGCCTTTCAGACTCAGCTCCCAGCCCTCCCCTGCCCCGTGGCAACATCCCACCACAGCTCCCCTGCGTAAACCTGACGTCAGACTTCAGAGCACTCCGAATTCCACTGAAAAACCAATTTACACGTCCCTCTTCCTTAAATTCCTTCCAAATCCCCAGTTAAGTGCTAAGTGTTGCAGGGTTGAAAATTTCGCCCAAATGTTATTTATATATCAAACATTCTGATGCAAAGTGTATCCTATGGTTGTGGGACCTCCTCTTCTCATTAAAACATTCCATGCCATAATAAATCTGTCTTATAGGAGCTAATGTATGTCTGAGCAAATGATTTCCCATTTTTTTCAATAGTATAAATGTTTAGATTGCAATATTTTCCCCTTGCTGGAGGTTCTGAGCCTACATTTAGGGGCACAGCAATTTCACTAACACATTTTCAGGTATACTGCTTTCACTGTACCTGGCTGGCCATGCCAGTGGGCTCCTCAGGCCCTGGTGAGCACATCTATCCCATGGCAGAGAGACATGACAACCACAGAAATAAAGGTTACATTTATGGAGTTGGCAAAGCAAAGGAACACATTTTCATGCAGCTGCCTAGAAAGGCAATTGTGTTCTTTCATATGAGCTGGGAGAAGGAAAGCTAAAAAGAAGGAGTGGCCAAGGTTTATTCAAGGAAAAAGCAGCATTTTCTGCATCAAGCTCATTGAAGTTTGCGTGTAAGGGCTGAAGACTATAAACTCTGGTTGTAGCAGATTGCCCTGGACGGATTTTACCGTGGACTAGGAATGGCAACACTCCTTGGATCACAGCCAGAGCTAATGTGGAAGATATTCTTTGTGGGATGATGTGAAGCCTTCTAATAAGACTTTTCCTGCACTTAAAGGCAGTTTTTCTCCTGCATGTTCAGTTCCACACTCTCTTTGCTTGTGTCCCATGTGCCCCAAACTGTAGGTCTCCTCTGGACCCTGTTTCATGGAGTTCTTGCTATGTTGGACCCTCATTCCCTAAAAGAAAACAGCAGTTGGGCTTTTCCATGGCTCTGGCCAGTCATCCCAGCACATGACTGTTTTATCCTAACAGAGAGGTTATTTTCTCAGACAACAGATCACAACCTCATTTTCCCTTTCTGAGGAGATTTCCCAACTAATAATACTTAACTATGAACAGAAAATTGTATGGGATTATCAAGGATTTTTAATTCATTAATTTGAATACATTTTATGTGCAGAATCACCAGGTATTCAAGCCAAAACTGAGCTAGAACCACACAAATATTACACATCGCCTTGTTAATGCCAGCAAAGCCCTTTTTATTGCATAATTCTGCAGCCTGTCTGTAGTTTTTATTTCATTAATTTTCATCCTGATAATTGGAAGCAGCTTCTCTCCTTGCTTTTTTAAGATTTAATGAGCTACATAACTTCATGCCTCCCACTGAGGGGCTGTAGGTCACTTTGCACTCTGGAGAGCTGCTACACCTTTCCCTACTTCTCTTTTTGCTCTCCAGCAACACAAGATAATGTTTATTGTCTTCCAGCAGAGATGTTTGTGCATTCATGATGTGTCAGGCTGGTAGATATGATCTTCTCTGCAGAGAAACACCAACTCCTGAGATGGGGAAGATTCTTGCAGCAGTAAGAGTGGGACATGATCCTGGAAGAGCTCTGGAAGACCTGGATTCCTCTGCTTGTTGTGCCTCTCAGCTGTGAACTCACAGCAGCACCTTGGGTCTCTGAAAAATCCTCACAAAGTGACACCAATACCTGGACAGTGTTCCCTGGACAGTGATTTTTACAAAGCAGTGTTTTCAGCATCTACTAGAGAAATACTGGAGAAAGAAGTCAACAGAGATGGAAGTGTAGGTGTCTGTCTATGGAAGGTAGATTCTTCTGGCCTTGGGTACAAGAGCTTATCCATATATATGGAAAAACACAGTATTGCATCTTTTTAGCATCTCAGAATAATGACCAACCAACCATGATTTTACTTTAACTCAAAATGCCCTGGATAATTTGCCAGCTGAGGTAGGACACTGTCTTTTCACAATCCCTTGAGATTCAAGAGAGAAAGATGTCTTCATCCAACAGGAAAGGCAGCAGGAATTGGACTGAAATATCTTTTGGAGCCATAAAACCAATGGATTAAATGTTCATAAGCATGTTGTGTACCTTGAAATATCCACAATAGCTATCAATTCACTTCACCTCATGTTTTCTTATTTTTACTGATTTCTTTCTTGCAATCTGAGAGCAATTCAGAAATCCTTGAGCACCATCACAGTAGGATGTTCATTTTAAAAATACTCACATTAAATTCAGAGAATTCTTAGTGTTTTAAGAGAAAAAACATTAAACCCTTTTTTTTCCTTGTTGTTGACAATTGCTCTTGGAGTTTGTTTTGTTTCATTTCTAAGGGACTTCTAATGGCTTCCAAGACCCCAGAAAAATACTGTCCTAAACCAAAAATGGGCTCTATCCCCCTCTACCAGTTTGACAGACACAAACCAGAGCTATGAAAAAGCTACATGCACATGTAAGGTTCAGCAATTGCCATCTGAAATGCAATTATCTTGAGACCCTTTTTCCAAGATTTTTAACAGTCCCAAAACTCATTAGATAAATGGATACTAACTAAATAAACACACAAGCCACATATTCAGGTATGTAAAAAGGCATCCTAAGTTGTCCTGGTTTGCTCAGCTCATCTTTAATGTGTTTACAATGCAAATTAAAAAGCAATCATAGCTTTGCTAGTTTTTAAGGGTGATTTACCCTGCACAGGGGAAAGACCATGCACACCAGGAGTCTCAGTCCTAAAAAGCACGTTTTTGAAGCAAAGTGCTAAGTGACCTAGAAAAGCACACAACAAACAGGGGTCTTGTCTATACAGGAGCTTTGCATTGTACTGTGGCCCATAGCTATATATGGATCACATTGAATAGGAAGCTATTTACTCATTTCAGTACATAATTCCTCCTAAGATGAGTCAACAGCCAGTGTAAATAGGAGCTTTATTACCATTTGTCACCTGAAAGAACAGCCTCAAAAGCTGTCATTTGAATTTGGAAGGCAAATGGTGCTCTGCACATGGAAATGAAAGCCCCTGTGTTTTCTGCCTACATGGCTCATATTTAGTTGTCATCTTTTTACATCAAGCTTAACATTGCTCTGCCCTGGGGGCACACTCTGCTCTGTGTTGTGGGGGGTCCCAGTGCACAAACCTGTTGGTGCAGCGAGCGCTCAGCCCCGAGTGGCTGCTTAGAGACACCCACCCCCAAGTGGCTTGGGAAGGCTTTCAAATCATGTTTTCCCCCTTCTCTTTGTCCTCCTCTTCCACGCAACCCCCTCCCACAAGCCATTTCTGGAGGTGAGGTGGGGATGGTCCTTGCTTTGGTTGGAGTTACAAGCCCCTTTTCAGCCGGTTAATGGGCTGCTCCCTGCAATAGGGTTTGTCCAGGTAGCAAAGATTCTGGGGGTCTGTGTCAGTCTTCTGAGCATATTCCAGGTCATGGAACTCTATATGGTGGAGTCTTGTCAAAAACACACAAAAAGAAACCCTCTGGGTGATGTGTGAAATCTCTGCTGGGTCACATGGATGCTGTGCTTGGAGGTTCTCAGCAGCTGCCACCACCCTCTTGTCACCACCTGGTACCAGAGAGACACACAAAGGAGCACAATGTGTATGAGGAAGGGCTGCCACAGGTTTTTCTCTGTATTTGTTTTAAAATTCCAATTTGCTGAGGGAAATGATCATCAGAAGAAGACATCCAGTTAAGCTTGTGTGATTTCTGCAGGAAGATAAATGCCCTAAAGTAGTAGAATGCCCTAAATAATTCCCTGAAATTGGAGGAGCTGCACATTTGCAACTGCATCACAGAAGGAACAGTAGCTACATTTGAGGAATATCCACACCCTTGTTTAATTTAGTTTTTATATTTCTTTTGAAAAAAAAAAAGTCACAACCCACAAGCTCAGTGCTTTTGGATTAATAACATATACTTGTCAGCAAACAGTACATTAGCTGGCTCTTGGCAGCTCATCAAAACACATCATGGAATGGAGCTGCTCGTGTTTACAAAGCAAGGGAAGGGCAGGACATGCTGTATAACGGGTAGCAACTCATTCTCTAGTCCATACAAATGGGCTAAAAGGCTCAGAGGAACTATAGCATGAATAAGACAGAGGAAATATTTTTTCAGTTAGTCAAAATGGTTTATGGACTGTGATTAATGAAACATCCAGCTGCTTGTTTGTGTTAACAATAGCTGCATCCATCAAGCAGAGTGCAGGTTTCCAATTCAGGCTACTGGTGTAGGCGCTGCTTGAACAGCGTCTCCTCCCCAAAACAGAGCAGTGTCGCAAGAGAGGGACCCAGCCCATGTTGGCAAATGACAAAGCAGGCTGAAAACCCTTCCATGAAAGGATGAACAGGCTGTTACTAAAGGCAGGCAGTGCACAGGCTTCCTGCCCACTTTATCATTATCATTTGTGCAGATTTGCACAAGCAGGATTTTCCCCATGGCCATCATGCCACTTGTCCCCAGTCTGCACGCTGAAGTTACATCACTGGTGTAAGGGTACCTCAAATAAGGAACCACAGCATCATCATGCTCAGGGTGATCCCAAGCTCGGACAGAGAGAGTGGGTGTGTTTGACTCGATGACAGCATTCAATTCCAGTGTCTACATTTCTCATACATCTGCTTGGGATGTAGAACTCATGACTCGTCCATGTTGGTTCTGCAGCTTTTAGAGCCAACAAGTGCCCAAGCTGTTTGGGTCCAGGAGAGCAAGCCAGACCCCAGCTCTGACACCAGTTCCTTGTCTGGCCTTGGGCAAGTTCTGCAGCCCCTCCTCATTCATTCTCCATCTTAACAGTATTTGCTTACCCACCTCATAAGTACAGAGAGAGTTTGTTTATATTGTAGAGCCCTTTGAAGTTGTAAATCCCTGTGAAAATGTCAAGCGTCACTATTATTTTATACTTGGTTGGTATTTCAGATTGAATGAGAGCCTTAGTACATGTAAATTGAATGCATATTAGGAGGTTTCAATTTAAAACATCAGCCAGTTATTGTAGCCTGAAACATCTTGCTCAACTTAAGATAACTATACACTTAAAGCAGAAAAGACTGCCAAAAGCAAAAGATGAAAGAGGTTAGAATAACACCATACACTGCAAAGGTGAGGAGGCAAAGGCGGGTAACCTTGAGGATCAGGCGTGTAGTGGGATGGGAAAGCTTCCTCACAGTGACTCAAATGTTTTATTAGCTTCATCCAGCAATAACATCCCAGTGCACGGGGCTGTGCCATTCATCTGTGCACACAATAACCACGGAGCAGGGCAGGAGCAGAGGTGCTGGAGGTGTTGCCCTGAGGCAGAGAGGGCAATTTTGCAGGAAACCTGCATTCCTGGAAAGGCAGGTTGGGCTGGGACATGCCTGCGCCGCTGCTGTCCCCACTCCACTGGATGTCAAACATTTGTTAAACGTCTTTTCTTTGGTAAGTGCTGGGGGATTTTTGCTTTTAAAATGTTCAGTCAGACCATGCATGCACGATGGTGGTGGGGACTGGAAATACTTCTAGAAAACTGGACGTGGCAAAAACTCTACTGCCAAAACAAGAGAAAGGTGTGGAACAGTTTGCAGAAGTTAATTTTTTTTTAAATATAAATAGGTTGTAGATAATGCTCCTCCCAGCAGGTCTCTGAACATTATTGTTACTTGTCTTTTTCTGAGGTAGTGTCCCTTCTTGATTTCTTGATTTATGTTGTATATAAGAATGAGTTATATGTGTTGTCCAGGAAGGTACAGTGGCTTTTGGAGGGGCAGAACTGCATCTGCTGTTGCTTCACATCTAAGGCAAGCCTTGTGCCAGCAGGCTTGATGGCCACTACAAAGATAAGCAAGGAAAAAAAACAAAAGAAAAAACATCTATAGCAATAATGATACAAAAAGTACTCTTAGAAAAACAAACAAACAAACCCAAAAAATACAAAAAAAACCCAAACCAAAACAAAAAAAAATTAAAAAAACAACAGAAGAGGGCTCAAAATGGCTCCAAAGAATGAACTTGTTGAGAGTGGCCAAGAATTGGCTACAGGATATAAGCACTTTGCTAAGAAGTTTGGGCACTGGGGACAAGGGTTTGCCAGACATCTGTGGGCCCATCAATCCCACAGTTTCCAAGTCATTTCTATTGTTCATTTTCCTAACTCCTAACATGCATACAGTGGTTTGCAAATTAATAAATCTTCATATAATCTACTTGTAGCACACCTGAAATGGAGTTCAGAGCACCATTAAATGTCCATCTCATTCTATTCATATATTTCAGTAGGATCTTCTCCTTACAAGAGCAAGTTTGCTCTTGCCCTGTTTCATCCTTCAGCAGCTCTAAAAAGTCCCCCTGCTCCTCAGAAGAGAAACAGGGACATTTGAATGGCAGCAGCAAAGGATTCAGCAGAAGCTCTGAATGGGAAGTGATAGTCATACAGACTGTTACAATTTTATATAATAATTTGTTTCCCTTTAAGCTCCAAGGAGAAAAATCCCTCTTGAAAACACTTGTCCTCAGGAGCAAGTAGGAGATCTGGACCATGACTAAAGTCAATGAGCTCAGCAGCAACCTCTGTCCATGCAGGACCAGCACAGCCTCTCCTTTTCCTGTTGTGACCTGGAAAAGCCAGTAAATTACCTGGTGCTGATTTTTCCCCATAAAGTGCAGAAAAACCAGAAGCCAACCTGACCTGAGGTGATAGCCATTGCTGTTGTTGCATTGAACATGCAATTTATTTCTGCTGCTGTCCAAAACTGCCTCTCCTGCCCATGGAGATTTCAAAACTCAGGTTCTGGGTGGTGTGAAGGGCTGATCAGCCTTTTGGGTATGGGACAACTTCTCTGCAGGGCAGCCCTGTCTGTGTTTTGAAAGACAAAACTGTTGGAGGAGCAAGTCAATACATGAACTTTTTTGGAGAATATTCTCCTTCACCTTTGACTCTCATCTTGTGGGATGGATTCTCAAGCAGGAGCTTTTATTCCACTCCCTCCCACTCTCACTTGTGTCTTACAGGTCTCCTTTCTGTTTGCAGGCATGCAGGCTTTGGATGCACAGCAACTGTTTTGATCTAAAATTCCAATACAGGGTACTTTGCTGGGAGGCATTCTAGCTGGGAAGAGCAAAGGGTAGAACCAAACCCTCCTTATTTTGAACCATATGATCTGGCATAAAAATTTAATCCCTGTTTTTTAATGCACCTCTCCAAACTGGAACGTCTGCAAAGGAATTGCATTTCTTGATGGAAATCAAAGCTTTGCTTTTGGTTCCAGCTCAAAGTGATGCCAATTTTGATTGTCTCTTTCCAAGGGAAAAATGAGGACAGAATAAAACTCTGAAACCTAAGTCCCCTTATGTCTGTATAATGAGGCTGATGGGTGTCTTTGATGAGCTGCACTAAAGAAAGAATGTCAGTCCTTGCTTCTCCTAGCCTTGGTAGGAAACTGAAACCTGCATTTGAAAAAACTCCCCAGCAATGTTTTTTCTTTACGTGGGCATGTTCATGCAAAAACAATCGCAATTTGATGAAACAGAATTTTCCAACCCATCCCCCCAATCCTATTTTATTGGATAGTTTCCACCTGTGCTTTGCATTGTGGATTAAGGAGGGTTTCTCCTCCCTGTCTCTGTCTTCATAATCCCAGAAGTCCATCAAAAGACAAATTTGCAGATAAATTCCCAGCTGATCTGCAAGCAGTTTTCATTTCAAATTCATCAAGTCCTTGACATGTTCCTCTGCCTAGCAAGAAAAACCAGGACATTTTTGACCAGCAGTTAAGCAGGTAGGTGGAAGCATGGCTGCAAAGGAGAAATTCCCAGTTTTCTTCAGTGAAAGACTTGGGTTTGGCTCTCCTGAAATGAGGTAGGAGGGGGCACACTTACAGCTGCTTAGGAACATTGGCATTTACAGGATAAATTGATGTTGTCAGCAAAGAAAGAATCACCATAAACAGATGTATTGGCTTTATCCAACAGCTGCAAAAATTAAGAGTTACAAACCATGTCCTTTATTGGATTTTTGGTCTATTGGGGCATTTAGCACTTGGCTCTGCTAACGAGATTGTGACAAGTGTTTCCAAATTATCTACAAGGCAGGACTTTTTAAAATATGCAGAAAAGGAGGGGTAGGGGGAAAAAAGAAAACGTTTTTATCCTTATTCTGATCATCTGGAAAATAAAAAAATTCTTGTTGGACCAGAATTAAGAATTTTAATCCTTTGAAGTCAGTAATGCTCAGGACAAAAGTAGATGCAAAAGAAAATATCTGATTAAACTGGAAAAGATACTGCCTTCTGTTTGCAGGAAGGGTATAATAGGTCTATACTAAGGTACATTTTTGCTGACAAATAAAGATGGAGAAACAAAAGCTTTACTGAATTTTTAAGTAATAATTAATAATCCATAGCTAAGCCATGCAAGGGGATATTCTTTAGTCAGACCACTTAAAATAATATTCACTAAATCCCTCTCTCCCACTGATACAATTTGGTGTAGCCTCTCTCAAGTGTTAATAAAAGTTTTGACCTTGGCAGTTTTTCTGATGATAATATTACTTGTATAGTCTTGAAATCAATTTCTGTATATTCTTTTCACCCAGACATTCCATCTTTTCTCTAAGTCATGTGGCAGTTCACATTGCCTCTGAAGACAGGAATATGATGGGATGCCCACGCTCCAGGCATTGATAATATAAACAGAACAGTCACTTTTGCTTGTTTTCATAAAAATATGAATTGACCCTTTTGCTGCTCGTTCAGTGTTCTATATTTAAGGAAGTATTCTCAATTACAGAATTTGGCTGTCAGCCCTTTTCTGTATAAAAGACAAATATGTTTTTATCACTCTTGAAGTGTTAAGTTGCTAAGTTCCTTAATATTTCCTCTGCAAAATAGACTTGCTCGATGAGATTTCATCTGAAATGTCACGGTATTTGCATTTCAAAGATAAGTGCATTCCAAAAGCAGTTCTGGAGCAGGACTACCAGAGCTAAGAGGGGTCTGGCTCAATGTTCCGGGCAAAATAACAGTATTAACAGCTTCTCATGAGCAGTAGGTCTGGATCTGACCTCAGTTCCTTTAACAATAAATCACTTCAGACCTGCCTCCTTTTTGTAGCCTGTAAAATCCAGATTATATTTGCTTGTAGCTACGTCACAACACAAGTGGTGGAAAGAAGAAATAAAGTGAGAAAGGAATAAAACTATCAGGATTTTGATGGAAACTGTGCCACTGAAGAGGAGGACTCCACAAAAGGTTGATAGAGGAGCCAGAGTGAAGTCACATAAATTTATTATTCGGCTGTAGTTTTCATTGAAATCAGGACAATGTGTTTCCACAGGAGATGCTGCAGTGGTTTTTGATCTCAAGAGGTTTTTCAGCTCACAGACACACAAATGCAGGTTCTGCTGTCTTTCTTCTGAAAAATCTCATCACCAAAAGGTGCAGAAAAGAATTCACTTTCTTCTGTAAATTTCTTCATAAATGAGGAAATTCCTGTTTAGCAATGCACAATGGCAGTCACTTGGCCACACTCATGAGCTGGCCAAGGCTCACCAAAGAAGGATCAGGAACACCCATCTAATTGAGCAGTTCAAAACTATCACACCCTCCATGAAAATGGTTTAATTTTTCCCAGCACCTGTAAATTCAGATTTATCAGGAGCTTCCATATCCATATAGCAAATAATAAGTTTTCCCAAAAAATGCTTTAATGTGAAATACCATATGGAAGGTGGAAATTGTCCTGTCAAATCCAAGTGTCCTGGGTTTTGATGCAACGGGGGGAAGGTATGCAGTTCCTGACTATGTTTGCAAAATGACATTATAATTATTTCCAAGCTCATAATTACTTTTGCTTTTTGCATTTCCCAAGACAATCGTCTCCGCCAATTTTTTCTCCACTTCCCTGGAGTCATGCTCCTCAGAGACCCTTCCTTTTGCCTCTTACAGTTTTGTTCAGCCCTGTAATAAAATTGCATCTTTTATTTCACATAGCTGAGATATTTTGTGGGAGGGGAAGATTTGGAACAAGCGCTTCATTATCATTTTAGCAGAACATGGCAACAGCCACAAAGCAGGACAGCTGATACAAATCATCCATTTTATAAGTTCTAATACAGATAATGCAAGGAAAAGAAGCGCATAACAGAAACCAGATATCTCAATGGGGCTGCTACACGCCATCCATGGCCCAGCCATTTCAGCTCCTTCAAATGCTCCTCATATTCCTTGCTAGGTTTTTAGGGAGAGTCTGGGCAGAGACAGAGCTTCGTATCCGGAGGGTGAAAGGCAGTTGGTTTCAGACAGTGGAGGTTTAGCTAGCAGGTCATTTTGGGGGGAAGAAATAGCTGTGTGCTGGTGAGGAGCCAAGAGGGATTGGGGGTTTGTGGGGAATTCAGTGCCAGGATTCAGGGTGGTGAAAATCAACCACTGCCCAATGTGCCATGGCAGCATGGGATTGTGGCATTCCCATGGGATGGCAAGCTGACCTCAAACTGTGGGACTAAACCTATTTGGGATTTCAACCTGTGTTATAGGCTCCCTGCAGCTGCTCCATTCATCTGTGGAGAATAAAGAGAGAGCCACAGCTGCCTTTGTTAGCGCGTGCTCCCGGGTGTCCCCGAAAGGCTGGAGCAGCTTTGCCCGGTGCTGGCTGCACAGGGCTGGAGGCATCAGGGAGCTCCCAGGAGTCAAAAGTGCCCTGAGAGGCAGGTGGGGCACCCACCCTGGCCAGGGCCACAAGTGTGTCATGTCACCACAGGCTCCAAGCACACAAAGAGTTCCCACACACACACAGGAATAATGTCCTTACACACCCTCAGTTAAACAGAGCGGGTTTAAAACACCACTGTGAAACATTTGTTTTCTTTTAAACTTGTTTTTCTTCCTTCCAAAGGTCACCTTAAGTGGATCCCAGGTACATTTTTTCTCCAGGCTGTTTTTGAGCCAGTATTGACTGATTGCCAAATCTCAGCCCTGCTGATTGCCAGTTTATAACACGCTGATAAAGCCGGCTTAAGCCACTTGTGCTCCCCCCCCAGCAGAAATGTCCCCTGTCATTCCTGACCCTCTCCCTCCACTGCCTCCCACATCCCAGGGCAGCTCCACTGCCTGTGCTCTCTCCATCCCTGCTCCCCTGGCAGCATCCTTGACAGTGTCCAGGGACCAGGGTGGCTTTTGTCCCCATCATGGGCACTGTCACCACTGCAGCAGTGCCTGGCCCAGGGGAGCTGGCTGGGCACTCACTGCCTCCCCACACAGCAGCTGTGGGGCTGAGCCTTCTCACAGCTCTTGGAGCAAACATTTTACCAGAAAAAAATTTCCAGTGGGGTAAAAATAAATTAATGATGGTGAGGAATGCAACCAGTCTTTGTTTCTTCTTCATTTTTTAGCTGAAACATTTTCATGGTTTGTCTTTTAATTATATTTGATTGGCCAGATTTTATTTTTTTTTTAATTGCTGTGGACAGTTTTTAAAAGTCTGAGATAAACTAAAATATTTTGCTAATATACAAGCAAAATGTCTTGACAAGTCAAGACAAATTTTTCTGAGTTGGTGAAAACTGAATCTTTGAGAAGAAAGGAAGCTGTTTCCTTAAAAAATGAAAATGTTTCTGGATAATCTAAGTTGTATGGATTTTGCCACTGAAGAAAATAAAAACAATTCATTTCTTTTCCAACTAAACCATAACATTTTTCTCAATCCAAAGTAAAATATTTTAAATTTGTGCTCATTTTTCCCTTTGTTTCAGAGAAACAAAGCCAGGGCTTTGGGTGCCTGAGTGGAATGTTCTGGGGAAGACAGACATATTACTGCTCCGAAAGATTCCATGGGATGTTACGGAGACATCATCTTTCAAATGAGAAATAAAATCACAGTCCTAGCTAATTGTAGGCACAGGGATTTTGTGGTAGTTATTTTGCAGCAATCTGGGTATCAGTCAGAGGGTTATAGCCAAATTTCAGCTTTCCTCTGCCTGCAGAGGTTTCAGGCTATGTACACAAAGAAATTCTCATTTCTGTAGTGTGGCTTCACACGGGCCCGTGTTATCCCCAGCATTAGCTACCAACAGCTGCCAGACAGGATTTTTGTCCGTGATGTATATTTTTGTATTGTCATTTTGTTGAGTTTATGAAAGATTTAGGACAAAATCCTGGCCCAAGTCAAATCACTGTTAAAATTTCCAAGGACCTCACTAAAGGCAGAGGGTGTTGAACTGTTAACAGTGGGAGAAAACTCTGAGCAATTAATTTCTTTCCCATCTATCAGCATCTTGTGCTATTCTGAAATGTGCTCTGAGCACGTTGCAGTTTTCTCCCTATTTAATCATTATTTGTAGCTATTTCACAGCTCAGTTTGGACACTTCTTGCAGGGATTTGAGAGCAAAAGCCATTTTGGTTCATTTCATTAAGCACCTCAATTCAGGGATTTACTTCTAATCCTTGAACAAAAATATCTCTCGGAACAAGTTTCTCCTGCAATGTTTGTCTTCGTAAATTGAAAAAAAGAAACACTTGCCAGGAAAATTCACTGTTATTTACTTAATTTTTGTATTTCCACGGGTTTTTACCAGTGCTTCCGTACATTGCAGCCTGCCTGGGACTGGCCACAGGAGGGATTCAAACTGCACATTTGTTAAAAAATCAGAAAGCAGTTGCTCAAGCCTAAATAAAAGCATGAATTCGTTGGCAGAACAGGAAGAAGAAAATTTATTTGTTTCTTAAGGTCATTGTAGGAATTGGGTTTTACTAAACAGCTACAATAGCAACTAAAACAAATTATTATGTATTAACATTAGCACAGGTAAGAAATAGATGGTCACTGCTGGGGTGTCTGGGGCTTACCAGGTGATGTGGCAGGATCTCATTTCTTATCACACAAAATTTAAATCTGGTGGTGCTCAACCAAATCCCTCAATGAAAAATGAATTTTCCCAGATGTTCCTTCTGCGAAATAAAAAGTTGGAAAATGTGCCCTTTGTCCACCAGGTGGCACGAAGGGAAGCACCACTGGAAAGTGCCTGGAATATGAACTCCTGGAATAATATCCTTGCTGGAGATGGTGAGTGACAGAAGATCCCACTAGCACCCATACCAGTGCTCCCCACGGGAAGCCACCTGTCCTGGGAGAGGTGGCATTGGCAGTGGGACTTTGGGACATTTGTGCCTGTCCCCTCCAGTCAGCAGCCAGACATAGGGGTTTGCAGAAAGGGTCTGCTTTGGGTAGTGGTGAGAGAGGCTTTGGACATCCCCACTGCTCTTCGGGGCACAGAATGGGTGTTGGGGACAAGAAGGGGACATTTAGGGCACCCATGGAAGAGGGGGTGCAGAGATGGGGCAGTGATGGGGTGCAGAGATGGGGCAATGGTGGCTGATTCGCTGCTTGGCCACACAGAAACGGAGCAACGTGAGAAATAAGGAGGGATTTGATACAGAGTATTTGTGCACAAAGGAGAGGGAGTTGTGAAATCTTCCTGGGGTCACAGGGCAGTGCTGTTGTTAAATGTGGATGGAGGGGACAGCTGATAGGGGCAGAGGGTTTCTGGGAAGAGCAGGAGCCTGCTGCAGGTAGCAAAATACGAATGAACCATCAAAGGCAGAGAGGGAGGGGAGGAGTGTGTGGACTTTCCTGAACAGTGGGTGAGGACAGGGGTGAAAACAAGCGTGTCCCAAGCTCGGCAGTGAAGGCAGCACAGTGTGGACCCAGCTGCAGCCAGCTGCTGGCCTGCTCAGCCCCAGCCTGGCTCAGCTAAGCTCAGCTCGGCTCAGCTCCACAGTCCCTGGCCTCTGCCTCAGGCAGAGTGTGGGAGGTTTTAGCAGAGACACCAGAAGGTTTCTGCACCATTGGTTATCTCAGACAGAGAAAGTCAAGTATGAGACAACAGTGCAGAAGTAGCAGGAGCATGGCAGTGAGATGTGGAAGAGGCAGAAGGGCAGCAGGAAGGTTTTAACCTGGTCTCAGCCTTCAGCCTCAGCACAGGCACGAAGTGTGGTACTGGGGACATCCATGAGGAGCATGACCAGGCTGGAGGCCTTAAACCCCTATAGCAATTTGCTTTTGACCAGACTAAGGAGAATTAAATATTTGTATAAAACAGAACATTTACCCTTCTACACCATAGAGGTGACCAGTACCTTCAGAGCCCAAAAAATGAGTCTGGGGTTAGGATCCCCTCAGTGCTGAGCAGCTGACTGTGGCCCTTTGTCCTTTCCTGATGTATCTTTGCTACCTGCCTGCTCTTTCCTTCAGCCTTAGAGCGGTTTTTGGGCACTGGGACCAGGACTCCTCATAGCCATCCCTCCTCTCCCCACCCACCAGAGCCTGGCACTGCACAGGGTGACCACAGCAATGCTTCAGCAAGTGCCCTGGGAAGCAGAGCTCAAGGAGGGCATTTTGACAACCTGTGGCATCCCCTGAACAAACAGGAAATGCTGGAGCAGGGCAGGGAGAGCTCAGGGGAGAGCAGGCACAGAGGGGCAGTACCAGGGCAGCAGACAGGCCTGGGACAGGCAGCTGGGGCATGGAAAGGAAAATGCATTTTGGGGTAAAAATAAGCCCAGTGTGCACAGAAGAAGCTGACCTGCCACATCTCTTGGGAAAGTATCAATACTGTATTTGCAGCTGAGTTTTGTGTCGGTGCCCCTCCATGCTGCACATGGGATGGAGGAGAGAAACGTCAGGGAGGTGGATGGAGTAAACCAGTAGGAACTCGTCGATTTCAAAACCCATTGTATTAAAATATGTTTATATCTTGGTTCTTTATTAAATATAAGCAGTTTTCTACTTGTATACATTTCTGCATCTTCAGTGCAATCTGCTTTTCATCAGGCATTAATATATTGGTATAGTATCTGCAGTGTTAGCTCTCAGGGAATATAAATAGCATACTGATATTAAATCTGCTTTCAAAAATAGTTACAAGACAATAAATCTGAAGGACTTGAAGGTTTTTAATCACCTCTACTTAGTTATTCAGGGATGGGCCAAAAAAGCAATCATTTAAATTAAAGAACCAAAAGAGACACAACAGAAAATTCTTATGCACAATAATTGCTTGCTCTACAAATATTTACTCCAAGGCTAAGAAAATATTATGGAAATTTACAAATATATTTCTCTCTTAATTTTTCCAGCACTTTAAATATTGATCCAAAAGAAATCTTATTGAGGCTGATGGGGTGTTTTTTTTTTTCCTTTTTCTTTTCATTTTTTGTCCATTTCAAGAAATCCTAAATAATGGATCTTTGGGGGAGGTCTCACCAGGGATTAAGCAAGGACAGCTCATAGTACTTTGCTGGACCCCAGCCACTGGCAGCAGCTCCCTCTATTGCTTTTGCCAGTATTGCAATTTTATTAAACCCAGAGATACTTTGGCTGTCGAGGGACAGTGGAAGCCGCTCCTCTGACGTTGTTTTTGTCTGTGCCCATTAAAGGTCTGAAAAATAAAATTCAGGGGAATGCAGGTGAGTTGGAGGGGTGCAAAGGGCTGAGGAAGGGAGTCAGTGTTAGGGCAGGCAGGGAGTGACAAAGGGAGGCAGGATGCTCATGTGAGGTGCCACATCTGCAAGAGAAATGGGGCAAAATAATACACAAGGCACAGAATTGGGAATGGGAAAGAAGCCGGGTCTGACAAGGTTGGTTTTGTGGCTGCAGGAAAAGGCTAGGGCAGGCCTTTTAAATAACCTCCTACAAGTTGCCTTAGGCCCCACAAAGATTTAATATATCATTGAACTTTAGTCACTTAATAGCCATGTAGGACTCAATGGAGCTATTCATGTGAGTAAAGCATCGCTCTTAGCAGATCTGCTTCCTAATCTGCAAAGCAGGGAGAGCACTGCCTCGGGAGTGGGCTGCAGCAGCAATTAATGCTGGGGCAAGGCTGGCTACTGCCATCAGCCAAGTACCTCCATCAGTGCCTATTAACCAAGTATCCCAGATACCCCAGCATCCTGACCAGAGCCAGCCCTCAGCTGTACCCCAAAATGTTCTTGTCTTAGCCATTGAATTATCTCTGTTTTCTTTTTTGAAATAAAAAAAATGTGCTTTAAGTATGCAGGATGGCTAAGGAACAGAAATGTAAAATACAGTTGCACACTGTCATAAATGCTGTCAATGTCGTTGTTCAACTCTCTAAATTTAAAATAATGCAAAGGCAGTTGAAAAGGGTGGTAGAAAAGGCAAAAAGCTCATTCTGAAATAAATTCAAAGTGCCACTCTTTTTTCGAGAAGGTATAATCCATAATAAAATATAAGTGAGGCAGACAAAAATAATCTGCAACCACAGATCCCAGGTTCCCATTTATGATAATTACTTTTATTGAAAGTCAATTAATAAAAAGCTTTGGTTTAATTTAAATTAATTATGAGTCCATCTCTATTTTCCAACAAGATGAAGTCCTTGAAAATTACCAAACATAGCTGCACACAAATTGCCTTTTCCCAAAGACAGCTTCAGCATCTCAAAATATGTCCTGGATGAGAGAAATTGTATCCAGACTGGGCACAGTTAATTGGTACCCTGGAGGGTTTTTACTCTTGGCATCTGAGAAATAATGAGAATCAAAACCATTAGTAGGCAGGGAAAAAGTGTGATAGAAATGCTAGCCTGCTTTTTTTCTGTAATGTTCATATTATGTCATCTCTGGGCAAGAATTCCCACTAATTTTCCTTCCAAAGTTCAGTAACTATCTTAAATCACTGTGTGACAATGCAGCTCTTCACTGAACAAAGTTTGTAAGAATTTCTCAGGCAGATAACTAGTGGAGATAATAAAAGGAGTGAGAGATGCTCTGTGATAGATTTTTACTGGAAAAGGTCACACAGACATCACTCTAAAATAAGAGGTGAGAAATGTGATTGGGGGAGAAATGTGGCAGAGGGTTTTTTGGTTTTTTGTTTTGGCTTTTTTTTGGCTTTTTTTTGATCATAGTATCTATATTATGCTCTTTCTATCTTCATAAAAAAGAAAAAAATCAAATGCATATGTGAATTTCTTCAGCCTTGGAGATGGGTGGCTGCTTAGTGTCACACTGGAAAGCAATCTGGAAGTCAGAATTGTACTACTGTGGTTATCATCAAAACTAATCAAACGCCAGTATCCAAAAGTGTGAAACCCTTTCAGCAGGCAAGTCAAAAAATGCACCAATTCTCAGAACCAATCCAGACCAAACAAGAAATTACAAACACATGTCTAGAAGCAGCTCCAGCTCCATGCATCTCAACAAGGAAACGTTCCTGAGGTGTGGGACCCCCCATCCTTCCTTCCTTCCCTGTGTACAGGGACATCCCTCAGACTTTCCCAGTCCTTCCTCTGAGACCACTGAGGTGACATCAAGGAAACATCAAGGAAAGGACTTGGAGAGAAGCACTGGGAGAGTGATGCAGAGAGGGAGGTAGGCTGGCTTCCCTGCTGACCAGAAGGCTCAAGCTGCCACCCCCTTTTCTATTTCACTTAGAGATTACTTCAGATTTTCAGAAGGACATTAGGGTCTGGCATTTTTCTGGGAATAAGTCTCTTAACTGACATTGTAATAAAAATTTCTCCCTAACCTAGAAAGATATAGGGCTGATAAATGGGTAGAAAAATATTGCCTGGTTGTGATTTTTCTGAGGGAGGAATACACTGCATTGACTTACTTAGGTGGTTTTCATTGATATGAAGCTTTACATCCCATTGTGAGAACAGGCAAAATGTATACACAAACCAGGAGATGAAAAATTTCAAAGACTTATCCTCAAATTTCTTTAGAAATTCAGTAATTCTCAGTGATGCTGCTAACCCTGTACTCCTCACCATCACCATACAAGAGAACAAGTTTATGTATGTTTTCTGCCTGGATAATGAATAACTTCAGCAAGACAACTAAAAGCAGTATCTCAAACTACTCCAGTTTCACTTCACACCGTGAGGTCGTGAACATAAGCCAGTAAGATTCCACTCTTTACCAGTCTCATGCAGAACCTTCATGAGTTTTTCAAACTTATGAATAAAAAGCACTGAGTGACCGACCTCTGCATCCCCAGACCCAGGATGAGCTGAGCTAGGGAAATCCTCTCTGTCCTCTCTAGGTAGGCTGTGCTTTTATTTTGGTACCTAAAGACCAACTCAGGGATAGATCCTGGATGTTGTCATTTGCAAACCACTGAGAGATACAGAGAGCAAATGAATAGACCTGCAGAAAGTGGTGGAGCAGAGGAAGCTCTGTGGCAAAGCCTGATGTCTATGAGGAAATCAGGCTCTGAAGTGTGATGAAGGAAAACACCATCACCACCCATCAGTCACCTGCCTACAGTCAAGGCTAAGCAAACAGCAGCCGTGGGAATGAAGGTGATGAGGTTTAAAGCAATTTCCCTGGGATGAGCAGCAGCCAGGATGGCACCGACTTTGGGATCCAGGCAGGAGAACTGGCACTGCTGAGCTGTGAGGGAGAGGACGTGGCCCAGGGTGCAGACACCACCACAGACCCCAGCACAGCGGGGCAGGCACAGTGTCACATGAAACAGCCACATCTGCTTGCATTTCATCACTGAAATGGTAAAGTTTGACTTTAGCTTGACCTTGCAATTCACAAGCTCCAGGGAAAAAGAAGAAAAAAAAAAGGGAAAGAAGAAAAAAGTAACAGAAAGCAGCTAAAAAGCAAGCAGCAACTAAAACAGGCTGTAACCTCATGGTACAGAATGAATTAAAACCAAATGAGCTACTTTGCAATATAAGCAGCGTCTGGTGGAATTTTGCTGAAGGATGCTGTGATATTTGAACTCCTCTCCATAATACTAAATCCCTGAATCAATCTGTTTACACCAATGTTGCCTGAACATTTCAGGATTCATACCTGGAAGCCCTTTGAGGAACAAAAACACATTTAAAATCCTCTCTGTTGGCAAGATGTGTTTTTTCAAAAGTAAGATTGAGACATACTTGTTTTTCAAACTTCCCCCCAGTTGTCAAATTCTAATTACCAGTTATTCCCCAGGACCTGTGACTCAGATCCTCACTGGAACGTGCCGTGGGTTTGTTCTGGGGGATCTGGCTCTCTGGGTGTCTCACATGACTCGGGCAAGCAGCTCCTGAGACAGTATTTAATCAATGTCTAATGCTGCTGGTGATGCTGGTGTCGCTGTCCTCACTGGGGTTGCCCCAGTTTGTCCTGCTGCCTCCCCAGTTTTGGAACATGGTGTAACCCAGAGCTCTGCAGACACCAGGCTGCACTGAGGAGTTTGGATTTACCAAACACACCATGAGCAGTGACGCATTCACTTCCACACCAGCTCCCTGGGTAATCAAGTCTTTTTTCGAGCACATCGCTATTTAGACTGGAGATCATTAAGTGTCATCAAGTGTGTCAGGGGGAGTGAAAGAAGAGAAGCTGTTGGCTCTGCTCTAGTCCCAATGATAAATGCATTTCTCTCTGTGTATGAGCTACAGTTTGGCACCAGAAAATACACTGGAGATTCATAACTTGTACAAAAATTTAGGCAATATTTTCACTTCTTTCAGAAAAATCTCAGCTGGTGAGCAAGCACTGGTGTATTTACAATGCCAGAACAAAAAAGTGGTGTCTGATGGTCCCTCTCCCTTGTTTCCCACAGTATTCCCAAGAAACGGTCAGGATAATATCTCCTATGAAAAGTCTAATAATTACTTCAAACTATCCAGTCCTTTTCTAAAGGCAGAGTCAGTGCTGCAGATATGATTTGAGTATTTTCTTCTCCTCATCCCTGCACATATCCTACAATCACACAGCTCTGTCTCTTCATAAGCCACATGCCAACAAAATGTTCCCTAAAGCCACTCTCAGCTCAGCTCACAGCAGCAGCACCAGACCACCAGAGTTTCCTCCTTCCACGGTGCCAATATTTAATATCTGTGTGAGCTGTCGGCCCTGAAATGGGTCATGAGAAAACTCCACAGGATTTCAGCAGGACCAGGATGCCACCTACTGCTCTTGATCTTCACTTGGGTGCTCCCACATTAAAAGAGAGGATAAGGAATCACTTTTCCACACCACTGAGAAGAGAAGCCCAAGGCTAGTTGTGAGGACACAGGGAGCAGGGCAGAAGCTCAGACCAAGGGGACATACCAGATCATTGCTGCACAGCCTTTCACATGGTGATCCCAGTGCTCCTTTTCTTCTCTACACAAATAATTGTTTGTGACTCTTTAGAGACATTTTCTTCAGGTGATCTGACTTTTATTAGAGATGCCAAAGCCCGTGGTGGCTTCTCATCACAGGTCACTGGTTAGGGGCACATGGCAGGCACGATGCTCTGGCACAGCAATCTGATAAATCCAAGCTGTGGCCTCGGTCCAGACATGGTTAATTTTTTCCCCTCTTGCCCTGACTTGCACTGCCTGAACTTTTGTTCTTTCAGCTGATGATCTGTGTCATCCTTTATGCAAACAAGCATAAATTGACTAATTAATCTCTGGGGTAACTCCCCTGATTTCATTGGAGTTGCAGTCAAAGTGGAACAGATCTTTAATGTACTCTGTTCCTGTAGCACAGCCTGTGCCTTGTCCACTAGTCAACATAGACTTCTAATTATATGGATTTGACTCTTAATCTTTTCTGGTCTCAGGAGATTCCAGTTGCTGAAAATTATGGATTTCACTTGGAAACTTCAACATCACCAAACCACCTTGCTGGAAAGCCGGGAATGTTTTGGACCTGTGAACCAAAACCAGTGCTGGGGACTGAGTGGCTCAGAGTTAATCAGCATGCCACGAGGAAGCCTGAATTCCTGCAGCTTGGCTCTCATTCCCAACCCTCAGACACAGCAAAGCTTGCCTGTGCAAAATGCCACATTTGAACCTTTCTGTGTCATTTCATATTTGAAACCAAAGCATTCATCCAGGCCAAGACAGAGTCCATCCTGCAGCACAGAAGCAGACAGGTGAGAATGGGAAGTGTCATCATGTATTTAAGTGGCTTCACATGAAAATAAATGCCTTTCAAATCACAGAGAGAACCTTCTCCATCTTTAAACAGCTTTGCTGTTTTTTCCATCCTTTATCCCATAACTTTCTTCTCGGCTATGTGCAGCTGAAGGTTTTGTGAGAGTTATTGTGAAACACCAAACAATAGATCTGAGCCTTGGTCAGGAGTCTGAAGGTTTCCTTTTTTTTTCAAAATGAAGAAGATGAGTTGCAGTTGACAGCTGTCCATAAAAATTGTAACATACAAATCGTATAATAATAACTAAAGAGAGACCAAAAGTACCACAGAAAAAAAAGAAAAAATGAGCTTGTTAGAACAGTCTGTATTACAGCTGTTTCCCTTGACAGTTTTCTGTACCCTAATACTCTCAACAAATTGGCAACCTGTCCTTATATATTTGCATCAGGATTCCCTTAAGGGAAATGTCTATATTATTCTGTTTTGGATAAAGGAAGCAGTTTGATGTGACAGGTAGGTCAAGTGTTTCTTTAATAAAGCATATGGGTAGGAAGAAAGAAATAGGCTATTGTCAATGACTTGACAAATAGGTAGATATGCCCCCCTTGAGTATAGCCATGGAAAGCTACTAGATAAATAGCCCTTGTTATTTTGATTTAACCACTTGGCTGCTGAATACATCTTTTCCCTGAGAACAGCGTCCTCAATAAAGGTCACACCAGAGATTATTTTATAGTCTGCAGTGAGCTGTTAACTCAGTTTGGATTTTAGTTACATAGAACAAGCCTGGAGAAAAGTTGGAAATTAGTTGAAAATTAATTTCTGCATGATCCAGATGTGTGTTATATTTGTCTGTGTTACAGGTGGACTTTCAGTGTCACTTCACCAAAGCTTGTCATCTCAGTTCAGCATCTTCCCTACTGGCCCACATGGTGCTGCCCTCCCTTTTCCACTCTAAGGGACTGTGAACAGAAACCTGTCCCTGTGTGACCAAGGAGTTGGATTTGTCCCTAACCTCAGACAGTTGCACCCTGTGCACTCACACAAACAGGACAAAAATCCCCATACTTCTGATATGATGGCTTCTGTCATTCCATTTGGACATGGATTTGAACATGTCCAAATCCAACTGTCAAGGCTTACTTGGGACACTTCTGAGAGAAAACCAGCCCCAGAAACAGTCCTTAAAGATGCTGGGATTTACCAAAAAAAGCCACTTCTGAAGGTTGAGGACATTTTTTTTCCAAGGTGAACCTATAAATCCTTCAGGATGCATCTCTAGTGAGGTTAGATGTGGAAGTGGGAAAAGGTTTGGCTGGCGCTGCAGTGACTGGGGAGCTGCAATAGCCAGGTCCAGCACAGCCATAGAATTAGAATCACAGAATCAAAAAATGGTTTGGATTCTCAGAGACTTTAAATGTCACCTTGTTTCAACCCCGCTGCCATGAACAGGGGCACCTTCCACTAGACCAGGTGCTGCTGGGGACATCCACCCAGGCAGTGCCATCAGGAGGGATGGGACACACTTCGGGGCCTGAAGCACAGCCTCAGGCATCTGAGTGGAGCTCCAAGCCTGAATTAGGTAAACACATATTTAGGGAGCTTTTACAGCAGAAAGCACACTCCTGATCACCTCTCAAGTGCCCCTTGGAGCTGTTAGGGTCCGTTGTGTAAACACAAGGGAATGGATGCTTTTTAAGTTCTTTACCCCAAGGAAAAAGGTTCCTAATGTGGTAGCTTCATATAAAACCCCTCCCCTTGGGTGCAGCTTGGCAGGCAGATTTATATACCAGAATAATTCTTTGGATTAAAATTCAGATCAAACTATTTAAACTACTAAATCAAAACTCCAAGATCATAACTGTGAAATTACATGATTTTCTTATCTTTAAGAAAAAACCTCAGCTTTTTATAATGTTGCATTTCTTGGCCCCTCAAGCAGTGTTTGTGGACCTGCAGCTGTCCCTGGCAGGCTGAGGGCTCATTCTCCCTGCCCTTGGTCAGGGCATCACTGAGGAAGGGAAGAGCTCTCTCTCCTCTGATTTTTCTTATAACCAGGGCTTTAAAAAACAGGACATGGCATTTCAAAATTCAAAATCAAAGTGGGAAATAGCAGCAGCAGGCTGACCCATCCACACTGATCCATCCTTCTGACTGAGCCATCCACAGTCCCCATACATTTAGATCCCTTTTCCTAGGATTGAGGAAGGGTGCACAAAGAAATGCAACCAAGCACTACCATGATCAGTCTTCCCATTCTCAGTTATTCCCATCCAGCTGATTTAATATGTTTGCCCTGATCATGCCAGGTTTCTAAACAGATCTTAGCAAAATCATTTTGTGCTAATTCTGAATTATCTTCCAACATTATTATGAGGTTTTTTTGACAGCATTATCTTTTTCCAGCAGCATCAGCATATATATTATATATATTATTATATATAATTAAAGCTATAGGTTGCTAATATATAGTCATATATTAGTATGTACTATATTGTTATAAAAAACCATGTATTATAGACAAGTAATTACTATATGTGATATGTATATTATATTACATTAAATTACATTATATTGTATTGTGCTTTGACTATTATATTAACAATAATAAAATAAAAAACTTATCTGGAATTTCTACTATTAGATAAATGCATAGATAGATAGATAGATGCATTAGAAAAAAATTACAGAGGTCTAAAAGATATTGTCTTCATTTTAATTATTTTATTCTCGCCTTTCTGATACATTCAATGTGATTTTCCAGCTGCAGAGTCTTCTGGTTGGAAAAAGCTGCTATTCACCTAAATCAGTGTAAACTGCTGTTCTCCTTATCTGCCTAAAAGCACATTTTCTGCTATTCATAACTGGGCATTCCTATACTGTTGACCCAAACAAGGAGAGGACAGAGGCTCATATTAACATTTTATTCTTCACACAAGTAGAAAGCAGAATTTATGGCTCTGCTTTGGGGAAGTCCTTTTCCCCATACATGGTAGCACACACAGCTCAGCAGCCCCTGTTGTGCTTTCCATATTAAGCCATATCAAGAGCAGAAAACAGTGAGGTGTTGACTGCACCCATTACAAAATCAGAGGCAGATGAAAAACACTGGTTGGGCTGGATGATCACATCTTGTCTTTCTGCTTTACACAGTAGTCCAGAAGGAAGACCTGACTGGTGTTGAAGCCAACAGAAAAACAGTGGCATTGTGGAGAGTGGAGCAACACTGCACATTTTTGTTGATTACATTAATTGTTGCTAAGAAAAGAAAAACTCAGAAGAAAAAAGAAAAAGGTCAAAGAAAGCTCAAAATAAAAGTCGGGTAAAGGGCAGCTACGCAAAAGGATGTCACAGTTTTCAAGGAGGATTTGCCTTTAAGAGGCATGGGCTCATTATCCCTGGAAATATTCAAGTCCAGGTAGGAAAAACCTGGTCTTGTGGAAGGTGTTCCTGCTCACAGAAGGGGGCTGGAGCTGGGTGGTCTTTCCCTTCCAATCCAAACCAGTCTGTGCTTTTATGATTATGCTGCAAGGTTTCTAAATCCCTTCCTGGGGATTTTGTGCCATTATTAATGTAATTAGCATTTCCCCTTCTTCTGTCATAATTTGCAACCATTGCAACAAGGAGCCATGGAAAACACATGGCCTTTCACACAAAAACTTTCTGACAGAGGGGAGATCAATGGTGAAACACCTGGTGGGAGGACAGCCCCAGCCACACTGTCCCAGACATACCCAGGTCTCCCTCAGCTTGTGTATCTCTTTTTTCTAAGCAATACATGCAAGATTCTTCAGAGAAACAAAAGGCAGAAAAAGGAGCAGAGACTTGTTTAATAATCTTTCTGCAAAGCAAGAACTGAGAATTTGGGCTTTTCAGTAATGGTCCCTGGAGGTTGAAAATTATGGGCTGGAATTTGGGAAGAGTCTGTTCTTTTGAATTATGGAAAAAATAAAAGGAAAATTTCCTACATTCTCTTCCAGGGAAACAATCCGTGTTTCAGTTACGTCTTTCTGTTGAAACTTGCAGATGCTTCTGGTGCTATTTAACGTATTTTTGCATTTGCTGTTCCTGTTTTTTTTGTTTCCCAAAACCAAAGAGTTTTGTTTGACATACCCTGGAGAAGTTTGGCTTCTGGTCACTTAATTTTCCTCATTCACAAACACAGAGTTCATGTGTTTGAGTTGCCCAGTCTGTAGGGAAAAAAAAAGAGAAAATAAATTATTTTTGAATAATATATTTTTTTCTTTTTATGAAAACACTCACTACATATTTCACAAAAATGTATTTTGTGAAACTCTTTTTACTGATTTTCTTTGCTGAACGTAAGTTTCAGCCTAAAGCAAGCTGACATATTTCTTTTAATGTGTTTTCAAAATATGCTTAATGGTGCTGAAAGCTAAGGAAGCTCAAATATAATTCCAAAAGCCTGAGCCCACCAGAAGCCTAATGCAAACATTATTATAAAAACTCCGCAATGGTTAGAGGTTTCAGGGAAACCTGGGTGATCGTTAACAACATCAGAAACGTTATCTGTGCGAGGAAAATGTGTTCTGTTGTTTGGCATCTTGATGGCTGTTCAGTTTTTCTTTTTTCTGCACCCAGAAAATCTGTTTCCAATGTTTCTGCCACAGAGAATATGGAACAGCAGGAGCAGGAGCAGAAGTTGATGCAAGTGGGGGATTTCATGATTGTTATTCAGCTCACATCTCTGGAAGGCACACTCCCTCTCTCCAGATTTCTCCCGAGAAATCTGCTGCATAAAGAGTGGCTCCAATACAAAGGGAAGGAAAGAGGAAGAATATTTCTCCTATCCACATGGGACAGGCATGAGACTTGTTCAGCAAACATTAATCAATAGTCCTTACCTTTCCCCAGCACTCAACTTTTGGCAAGTGGAGAAGGATGGTCAGTGTTTGGGCAGGCTGGGGAACAGCAGAGGGTGCAGGAGCTCTAGGGCAGCCAGAGCTGAGCTCTTGTGCCCCTTGTGCCAGCAGCCCTCACCTCCCTGCACTGCCGAGGACTGGCACTTCCAGGGAGTTTTTCACTCAGCCAGATTGTCCCCAAAGGACGTGCCCCCAGCACACACTGCAAACACCAGCCTGGCCTGGCCCAGGAGGACCAGTGCTTCCCTGGCTGAGCATCCAGGAGAGAATTGAGAGGCCAGCTTGGAAACAACCGCAGAGTGCTTCAGTCCTCACTGAAAGACCATCTGTGAAAGGTCTGTGTCCATGGTGTTTTCAGGAGAAGAGCTCCCTTACCCTGGCACAGCCCCTGCTGTGCAGAGGCAAAATTCCAGCTGGGACTCTCTGGTGGTGTCTGGAATTCTGCTCCAGACAAGCATACAGCTCAAACATTACCCTGAAATACTTGCTGGGAAGCTACTGTTCCAACTTCCAAAAGAGGCAAAAGCAGAAGTTTCTCTACATGTTTCTCCCTTTCCACCTCAGCAGGACAGAAGCACGCTTCATTTCACCTCCAGTCAAAACCTTTCTGGTCACACGTGGACCCTGGGTTTTCACACGGTTACATTCCTTTAAAGGATGGGGACACAAAACCCAAATAATCTTCCTGTGGCTATGCCATCAGAGAAATAGCACAGGGCTTCTCTCCTCACCAGCCACAAAGGAAGGATTTCATTCAATGCCAGCAGCTCACCCCTGCATTCCTTGTTCCAAGAAGCACATGGAAAACCAGACTGCAGTGCCTCTGCCTGCTCCCATTAGGGAAACCCTTTCTTCCCAAGTCACTTGTCACTGCCACCATCTGCAGACACTGACTGCCATACACAGCAATGGCTCATTTTCGGCTGTGTCACCTCAGCAGGCTGTAGGTGACCCTAACCAGAACCTGTCTGTCAGGCTGTCCTGCACTCATGGGTTTTCCCAGAGAGGAAATGTGTTAAACCACTTGTGCTATCCCTCCATGCGTGGCTTCCGTAGAATGCCCTCACGCTGCCATTAATCCTTCCTATGGATCCCCCATTTCCAAAAGAAATGGGTTTTGAGTTGTGACAGGAGCAGCACTTTCCACAGCAGAGTTGATTACACATGGAGACCTCATTTTCACTATCTGAAGCATCCTGTGGATGAAAAGCAGAAACAGTCTGTCCTGCACCCATCCAAATCCTCCCTTAGCCTCCCTGGCTGCTTCATGTGCTGGCTTTGAATTCCAGCTTTGTCATTGGGCCACATCCAATCTGGCACAAACCCCCAAACGTATTTGTTATTTGGAATTTTGCATACAGCTGTTTCAGGCCAACTTTTGTCACTTTAAAAAAAAAAAAAAAATCAGAACTAACAATTACATAAACACAACTTTTTTCTTTGGGATTTTTTTTCCCCCTGCACTTCACATCAGAAATTATCTTTGTTAGAAAAGATATCCTTCTCTTCTAAAATGTGCTTATCTGCATGAATTCATTCACAAGAATATTCACTCTTACTGAATTAGCAGCAGAAAAAAGAAAGGAAAGAAAACCTAAACTCAGTGAACCATGATCAAGTAATCCAAGGAAATCAGCATGTTTCTCTCTAGACACTTCAGAACACCGAATGCTAAGACACAAGAATCCCACTAAATATACCTTTTCTCGTTATCTCTGTGTCTAACAGTATTTTCAATTCTCATCATTTTATCATGAGTCATCTGCATTTACTGGTGATTCAGAGCTTGGATCAATTTTTAACCCAACAATTTAAGCTTTTTTTTTTTTTTTTTCCTTTAGCACATATCCAGCCTTCCTGAAAGGCACATGAATGCAAAATGTCCAGCCTGCTGAGAGCAAATAAAAGAACCTGATATGAAACATTTTCAGCTCTAGTTTTAAGCCAAGCTCATGATTTCAGAAAGCTTGGATAAAGCAATACAGCTACTTGAAAACAAAGAGACTTGAAACAATGTGGAGTGAAGTAAGCAGTACATTTGGCTCACAAGGCCTAGATTTTATTTATATTCATTCTTTTTTTCCATTGCTGCTTGCCTACAAAACTTTTTAAAAAACATTATTCCAGGTTTCGAAGCTCAGCACCAAGCTGAGCATCATCCAATCACTCATCTTTCCACGTCTGACTATGAATTAACACTGGGTGGATTTGGGAGGAAGATGATGATGATGATGATGATGATGATGATGATGATGATGATGATGATGATTTCTATTAGGAAGAAATCCTTCCCTGTGTGGGACTCTGGTACAAGGCCAGGCTGGACAGGGCTCGGAGCAATCTGGGACAGTAGAAGCTGTCTCTGCCTGTGGGAGCTGGAATAAGTGTTAAGGTCCCTCCCAACACAAAACATTTGATGTTTTGATGACATGACATGACAGGACAGGACTAAATGGAAGGCAAGGTCCCATGATGAAGCTCATCTTCGGCCACTTCCCTCAGGCATGAAGGGGGCATCCAGCAGCTCAGTGGGATGGAGATGTCCCTTGGTGCTCTCCAAGAGCCTTTCCCAAAGCTGCAGGAGGCTGTACACTGCTATATATATATATATATATATTTGCTTTATTCCTTTATTATAACACAATGGGAAAGGGAGCAGAGGAATTCAGCCAGCAGCCAATGCAAGCATTGCCCACGAGTGCTGTCAGGGCAAGCCCTGGCCATGCTGTGAAGGAGCCTGACACAGAGAGCAGCACAGAGAGCACACAGCCCTGTTCAGTCATGCCTCGGGGGTGCTGGGTGCTGCCAAGTGCCCTACACAAACCCCATGGAGACCCTGCTCTCAGCTGAGCCCTGGCCTGGGCAAACACCCCAGGGAGGGTTGGAGGGTGCCCAGCCACCCAGCAGCTCTCAGTGTGCCAGTGCCCACGGCCACAGGCAGGGCAGATGGTCAGAAGTGGTTCCCATTTGGGGAAAGAGGCAAAACACCACAAATCATATTTAGTCTGCTGAAACCTCCAAGTGATAAAACAATTGAAAAGACTATTTATAAAACACATATGGAGGCCTTAATCAAGCCAGGAATGAGGTAATTTCTGCCAATTAAGTCCCCTTCATTCTGCAGTTGGAAGAAATCAAAACAAAGGCAGAATTATCAATGGCATGTCTGTGTGCTGCAGGCCCAGAAAATACCTGTTATGTTGGGGCTACAGTAAATCACCTCTCACCATCTGCATGGAGGCTGTTGCTCTCAGCTCCCCTGGACTTGGGAGGAAAAGAGAGCTTAGAGTATTTACCTAATTAATGGCTAGCATTTTGAACATGTCCTATTTAAGTCTCTTTTCAAAGCAAAAGGCAGTATTGTAACAAAATGGCAAAGGGATAGCATGAACTCCTAGTTCCCATTTGGAAATAGGTTGTATCTTCCCTACTGTTCTCCTCCTACTACTCACTGGAATTGTTTGCCCAGTATAATTTATCCAGATCAAGGAAGTTGCACACATTGTCTCTTGTCGGAATATCCCATTATTATTATTTTACTGGAGATGAAATGGTAAGAATTGATTTTGTGTAAAATAACAAGGGAACTACTGTAGCTATAATTATTCAATATTAGACATAGAATACCTGCCAGTCAACACTAAAATAGAACATTAATTAATTGGATTATTATAATGAATGATAAACTGACAGTAACAGTACTTTGAATCCCTATGCAACTTCATACAAAAGTCTGAGACTTTGGCCACACATTAATGATCTCTCCAACACCTCCATAATTATTAATATATTAATTTTAATTAAGATAAAAGTGAGACAGAGAGAGATTTATTTCATGTAGATGTAGCAAGCTCATTTATCCTCAGAAGCTTGCATCTGCCCTAATCATTCCTCTGCCATTGCAAAAGCCAACTGTGGAGCCAAGAAATCTGCAAAAGGACTTAGATGCCCAAGCACAAAATTATGATCTTCAGACCTTCATGACTCTGCAGAAAGCATCCATAAACATCTGTGTTTTGTACATTAAAGTTCTCCAGATGTCTAAAATTCCCAGAAGTTGTCTGCTCCTCTCTGTGCATTTGCAGCTCAGCACTTATCTCAGAGAAAAGCTGTGTCGGTGTCTGCAGAGAAGGTTCCTGCACACGTTGTCCCTGCAGCACCCTCAGGCTCTCACATGGGAGAGGAGCACCTGATGTCCGGTCCCAAACCCAGATGAAGTTTAGGAGCTGCACACAGAGACTTCCCCATCTTAATGCAGAGGACCCCCTCCTTCTTGTGCAGCAGGTAAGGGCACCATCAGAGCCATGATATCGCATCAGTGGAGCACCAGGGAAGGTTGGACACCAGGGCAGCTCTCGCAGGACCCAGCAGGGGCAGGGGAGCAGCAGTGGAGTGCACAGCCTGTGCACCCTCCTCCAGCAGCACTAACAAGCAGTGTGGGGGTGAGGAGCCCTCCCCAGTGCCATGCCCTGTGGAATACTGCAGTGGCAAGGGGTGTGGGTGTCTCCACCCCAGCCTTGGTCTTGCCTTCACCTCTGGAGGCTGCAGACATGTCCCAGCGGGTCAATGTTTTTAACTCTTGGGGAAACATTGGGGCAGGTGATGAAAGCTGTTCCTGCAAGGCAGAACTGTGACCTGAGGATGATGCACGTTTCCTGCTCCTGATGTGCAGGTGAATGGCTGCAACTAAAGCGTGTCCTTCCTTCTACACTTTATGGGGTTTCCTCCTGCCCAGCCTCAGCATGCCCTCCTCAGGCTCAGGATAACCCCTCACCCCAGGCATTTCCCTGGCATAGTTCAGCATCTCACCATGTCTCATGCAAGCACAAGATGCTGGAAGTTACTGCACTGTTCCACAGCTCCAGCAGCAGCAGGACTTGCACTTGATAGTGCTCACACCAGTAAAAATACAGACACGAGGCCAGGGCATGCAGAGTCAGTAACAGGGAATTTGTTACAGATATATCAGATGTGCTCCTTCAGTTGTGCATCACAGATACTGGGAGTGAACATGGATACTGCAAACTGAGTGACACAAAAGGATGAGCACCCTGGATCTGTCCTCTGGGAGACCACACCAAGGAAATATATAAATTTCTGATAATCACTCTTCAAACATTACTCTCAAATGCTCAGCTGCTGGAGACACATTGAGAGGCAATTAGCACAAACTCCCTTTCTCCAAAGGCATAGTGAGCTGCAGAAAAAACATCCTAATTCTAAGCTGGAGGCTCAGGAATGAAAAGACAAGGTATAAACACTGTCCTGCTACTACCAAAGGAGGATCTCAAGACCTTTGAGTTTCAAGACCTCAGTTTTCTGAGGCAAAATTTAAATGATTTTAATATTTCTAGAATTAGCAATATTTTAATTATCCATTTGAATAGTGTGATTCATTTCAGTCTCTTAAATAATGGATGCCTGCAACCTCAAAAAGTGACTCTTGGTTTATCCCAGAGCACAGCTAGTTATCACTGCACCAAAATAACATCAAACCTGTTCAGCGAGTGACTTGGGGATTGTTTTCACTAAGCAAATCATGTCTCCCTGCAAGGAGATTGGTAGCAGAATTGTACACCTGCTTCTCAGAAATGTTTGCAGCACCAAAGTATGGAGAACCTGGGTATCATTAAACCAGAAGTATATTTTTATAAAAAATAAACAATTATGGGTATTAACTAAAAACAAACTCTTTTTCTAAACTGCATCATATTCATCAAAATATCTTTCAGAGGGCTGGATATGTTCGAGGTGGCAGCTGGTGCCCAGTCAGAGCCATTCCCAGTCAGACAGGGACATGTCTCTGCCCAACCTCACAAAATAATGAAAGGAAATACAGAAAGATTAGCTGAAACACTAATTCCATTTTAATTAAAAGCTTTATATCAACATCCATTTTACTTATAATAGGCAATTTCCTACTTCCAGGTACATTTTAAGTCTTGCTTAAGCTTCAGCGGTGAGGTGTTTTTATTGGTGTACTTAATAGTGGATTTAGACTGCTTGTTGTTCCATTGTAATCCCAAATCTAGATCGAAGAGATACTTTTATGTGGATGCAGAGCAGGGAATCAATGGAGCTCTGCTTGTGCTTAACCCAGGTGTTGTGTTGTATTAGGGCACTTGTACAGGAAGGGTTTATTTTCACTTATAAATTTCTCGTTTTTCTGAATTGGTGGGGAAATTGTGATTTTGGGGTCACATTAAGGCTTGCTGTAAGGAGTTTCAGCATCACTCAATGTCAACAGGATGTCAAAGAACCAAAAAGAACAATGCCAGCACAAAATCAAGGGAGAAAAAAATATTAAAAGTGGGAGGGATGGTGCTGGGCAGCAATCCTTGAATTTTGTGTTTACAGGAGATCTCAGAACAGCCTTTCCTTCTGCCTACCTGGCATAACCTCCTGCTGCCTGCTCGTACTGTCCCAGAATTGACTGGTAGAAATTGTGCTGCTAGGCAAAGAAGAGAATTGGAAAGTCACTCCCATTGATCTTAAATATTTGAACCAGGTGCACCTACACACAAAAGGAAAAAAACCCAAAAGGTTGCTATTCATTACTGTATTACCACCATTGTTTGTTCTGTAATTAGTGATGATAGGTAAGCAAGCTGGAAAGAAAGCAAATAAGAAGTTAGTAAATGGAGCAGCATTCCAAGTGGACAGAAAAGCAACAAAATGGGACCTGAAAATGACACTGGAAGAGTTAATCTCTCTTCACTTACTATTCATATCTGACTTTCAGATTGAGGGGTTTCTCCCTGAGCATAGTGAGGGAATGGAGCTCCTGGATCAGCTCCAGGCTCAGGTGTGCAGCAAACTGTGCCAGGCCAGTTGTAGGACATCAATCAGCAGGTTCTCATTGATGAATTAAACCAGCAGAGAGGCTTTTACCCCAAGCCACATGGTCAATGGAAAGCAGAGGGGTTTCCACTGTCATGCCCAGAGATAGAGCCGGTATTGCTGAAGCTCAGTTCTGCTGTTTAAAGAGGGGGAAGGGCTTCCCAGGGGCAGTTTTTGCTGAGGTCGAAGCTTTTTCAAGCAAACAGACAATTTTAAAAGCCCATTTCCATCACAGATTGTGTAATGTTTGAAAGCTTGGAACTTCAGATATGTGGAGTGTTGTCTGACATGTAATGGGACAAAAGAGTAACAAAAGGGGCAGATACAGCTTGGTGCATTTAGGAAAATATGTCTAGCAGGGACCACGGTTGAGGCCCGTGCTCCTGCCTCCAGCTGACTGATGGCTTCTTCCAATCTTCCCTGTGGCTAAAAGCCAACCATCCCCACCTGGGGATCACCCTGCTTGTGACTGCCCAGCTCTCGCCTCCTCAGTGGACCAGCAGCAAGAATGGAAATGAGAGTCAGAAGAATATTCTTCTGGGGAAAAACAACAAACAAAGCAAACAAACAAAAAAATAAAAAACACTAAACAAACAACCCCACACAAACCAGAACATGTTTTGTCATTTTGAAAGCTCCATGTTGCACACGCTGCCATTCCACTATGCAATCACACCACCACACCACGCCAGAGCCTGGCTTTGTGTTATTGCACTCATGTCTCACATTGTTCTCAGTTCTCGTTGCACATTTTTGGGGCAGGAGATGCAGGTTAGTTGTCAAAATTATTTGTGTACTGAAAAATGAAGAGTAGCTTGAGTGATCTGAAGACAGTCTAGAGGGGGGACTTTTACAACACTGTTTTTCTATCCATTTTAGCTCCATCCTGAACACACATACCCATTACCTAGAATGCACTTCAATAGATGGCAGGTTTCTAATAGAGCTTTTTTAAATCTCCATATCTTATCTTCATCTTGAAGTACTCAAACAACTTCACACCTAGTCAACTCAGGCCCTGAGGCTTCTCAAGGGTGAGGGCTGCACCCTGATACCTCATCACCCCCGAGCTGAACAATGGAGAGGTTCAACCCATGGAAAATTCTGTGTTGGGCAACAGTCCCGCCTGACAGAGGTCACAGCAGCTGCACACCTCCACCGCCCACAGTGCTTTAAACAGCACAGAGCACAGGAAAACTCACTGGGAATGAGAGTTTAACAGGATTTGGCTTTCTTCCTACTTTATTCTTGCCCCAAGCAGGGTACAGTCCCCAGTGGGCTCCAGCCCTTGGCTTGGTGGCAACATGTGTTCTAGGGTTCAACCACTTTGTTGGGGCTTGAGGAGTTCCTTCTCGGTAATTACTCATAGCAAAAACAATCTGCAGAGTCAGCTTTGTCAGTGACAGTCCTGAAGGGTTGTCAGCCCCTCCTAGGTCACCTGGTGAACAAAGCATCATAACACATGATATAATAAAAAAAAATTGAAACCAGGTTAAAAAAACACCATCCAAGGTGGTGGATGGCAAGGAAGCCACCACCCTGGCTCTATTGTGAGGGACCTTGCAATTAAATAACTTCAAATGAGCAGCCTAGAATATCACACAAATCCTGAAAAAAGCCCTACAAAGTGATAAGATCACTTATTAGTGCAAAACTTCTGATTTAATTATATATTCCTGGAGCCCTGTTCTCAAGGGAACTGCTTATATAACCACATGGTGAAACAAAAGAAGGGATTAGAACCTGTGGGAGAGAAGCTGGAGAATTTTCTCCCAATTCACAAAAAAAGTCTCCGCACATCTGGCCAAGGAGGACTCTGATTAAAGTATTGACAAGGCTGAATAAAGGATTTTCTTCTTATTTTTTAGTGATAGGGAGGTAATAAAATACTTGTTATCAACCTGAACTGGGCAGTCTGACACAGTGCCTCTCTCATTAAAGTAGTTAATATTCCTACCAGGGACAGGGTGCACCAGAAGGGCGGTGTGCCCTCAAGCCACTAACTCTCTGGTTTTTTTAGGTAAGGTCCTTCAGACTTTATCTGTCTCCACACTTTGCTTTATCCCAAATGCCAGGTTCAGGTTGGCTGGACAGGGAAGGCTGGGCTAGAACCAGTTCAGCTCACAGGAGGGTGATACCATGGAGAAAGGCTTTACTCCACATTTTGTGGCCAGACATTTGGACTGTTGGCAATGTCTAAGGTGAGGAGTCCACAACACACTGTCACTTTTGCAGAGGAGCCACCTGATCTATCTGTCCATGACAAATCTTGTAATTCATCAGTTAGCTGTGATAACCTGTGATAACCTGTGATAACTCTTGCCCACACATGGATCCTGCTTTGAAACCTTTTTGTTTTGCCCTTGTAACATTTCTTCCATTCTTTCCTTTTCTTCCTCTGTTATCATCTCCAGAATTCTGTTCAGGACGTATCTTTCACCATCTTCCTTATCACAAACCCGATTTATTTGATTTATTTGGCCTTTCTCATACGTGTTTCTTCCTGACCAATTCACTTAACCAGTGCCAGCTCCCAGTGGTGACATTGCTATCGCCCCTTATGGAAGCACCCTCACTGCTGAATGCTGTTTTCACACCTTCATCTTCACAGGACTTGTTCCTCATGAACAGAGAGAAATAAAATTAAATTGAACCCTTAAAAATCGCCATCTCCAAATTCACATACCTGCAAAGATTCAGCAAAGCCTTCCACACCCTCTTCCAACAAACACCACCAGGGCTCCTGCCCTGCCATGTTGTTGGAACCCACAGCCAAAATGGGGACTGACCCAAAAAGTTTTTATTTTTCTTTACCCTCTTTTGCACAATTCCATCATGACAACAGAAAAGATTTGCTTCCCTCATTGGGCCAACTATTTTTGTGAGAACTGTCGGCTCCAAGCACTTTCAGAGAAACATGGAAACACCCTCCAGGGGTGCCAGCCACAAGCTGAGATACCTCCAGTAAACTTGCTAGCCACCACAAAGGGCGCATGACAGGAGTGCCTCAAGCACTCAAGGAGTCACCCCTTGGCCCCATCAGAAGTGGTTGAAAGGTGTCAGGGATGCAGCAGCTTTGTGCTTGTCAGAGCCCAGTTGGTTTTGTCTTCCCTGAGCAGCCTGCCATGCTGCAGCTCCTACTCTGTAGAGGGGCTGGCTCAGGCAGTGTCTGCTGCCCCCAGGAGCTGCTCCACAACACCACTGCAGGCACCCTGTGGGTCTCCATGACTGCAGGACTGCATGATGGGAGCCAGCAGTCGGGTTTCATACAAGTGAAGCTGCAATCCTGCGATGCACAGAGATGTTGTGCACTTAAAAGCTGAGCACTTAATTACCTTCAGGCTCCTGAGTCTCCAAACAGCAAAACACACAGCAGGTTTTCACCCAAATTTTGGAAGGCTCTAAAGGTAAAGAGGATCATTACAAGGGGGTTTAACCAGTAATCAATCATTCTTAAGGACCAAGGACTTAAAAGCTGTTAAAGATGGGATCACAGGTCCAGAGTCTGAACACACTGTCAGGAGGAGGCACTTGCCAGCAAGAGCATGAGCATCACAGCTTGGTCTGGTCACTCCCCCCTCCCAGGGCGAAGGCGGCCCCAGCACTGCAGAGATAATTCTCTGCCTGTCCAAGATAATCCTATCCAAAGCAATCATCAGTTAAACAACTGGAGAGAGGCCAGCCCACACACTGCAGATCCAAACCTGAGTGTTCCCACAACCTGAGGAAGGAGTTCAGGTTCAGGAAATGTTTTGAAAAAAAGCCATATCACATGAGAAGTGTGAAGAACACTGAACTGCTCTCCAAAGGCAGTGGCCAAGCTCCTGTTTATTCAAGAGATGCATCTAAGCTTTACGAAAAATTCCGTTTGCATGTGAGGCAGACCCTCCTCCCAAGGAGCAGCCAAGGGCTCCATGGAGCCGAGCACAATGTGGTACCTGGGCATTGTGCTCCCATCCCTCCACTGCCAGGGTGGAGGCAATGTGTGCCATTCTGTCTGGGTACCACAAGGCCAGGGAAGCTTTCCTGCTCCATCACCAGTCCCAAAAGGAGCTCAGCACAGCTTTTACCCCTCCCTGAACCCTCCACCCATCTGTGCAGGGACTTGGGCCAAAGGCTCCCAGAAAGGACCCCAGTGTAGATTGACTCTGGCCCCCAACACACCCATCTATGAGAAACCTTTTGGGTGGTTGCTTGGCTATTTAAAGGAAAAATTCTGTGTTATGACAAACAGACAGTTTTGCCCATTTATTAAATGCTCATAATTTGTTTTAATGGTTTCTCTAAACAAGTAGACATTTTTCTCAGCTCTTTGAGCTTTTAAATGGCACAACTGTTATGTTAAAAGGGAAAAGGGTGATGATTTACATTTGGAGCAGGGCGGGGGTGGCCAGCAGGCAGAGGGACAGCTGCAACCCGTCGGACGTGGCTCATCTCCACACAGATATTTTGTCTGCACCATTGTGCTAGCCTGAGTCTCTTGGTGCCCTCAACACCAGCTGTGGCTTTGGTCACCAGCACACAGAGAGTGGCTGCTCCTCTGTGTCCAGCAGGGACACATCCTGGCATCCACAGTGCTGCAGTCAGACTGAGTCTTCCTTTCCTCTGCATGAAGCCCATGGAAGATGGGAAGTGTCCCTTAAAACCTGTTAGGTCCTCTGGACCATAACCAAGCCAGCATCCTTGGCTAATGCCAACTTCTACTTGCAGTTGGGGAGAACCAGTGTGAAAATCAGACACTCTTTATATTTTCAATTTACAGTTAATATCAGAAAGCAGTTGGCATGCTTGGATCCCTGCATAGGAAGTATGGCCAACAGAGATTGTATGGAAATCAATAAATTATACAAAATAGCATTAACTGTACTTATGATGAACATTGGAAATACTGCTACATAAGCCACAAGTGGCAAACCAGATGAACAAGCTGCACTTGCTTTTTCTTTACGTAAAACACTCATCTCTTCACAAGAAGTCTCCCAGCCACTGGTGCCAGCTGGAGGAACCTTCACTCACACATTTCCCTCAACCTCTCATCCTCGTGTGTCTGCAGATCCCTCACCTCTGCAGAAAAAACGAGAAGATAAAACAATTTTGTGCACACAAACCCCTGAAATTTTTTTTTTAGGAAACTTCTTTGGGTAGCAAACACCTGACTCAGGATTTTCAAAAGCTGTAGAGCGGGTTGGGTTATCTGATCACCCACAGGTATTTGGGTGGCTTCTGCTGTGATTATTTCCTTCATATATACATAATCTTCAGGAAGTATGGAGCTATACAGCCAGGGGATGAATTCCAAAGAATATACATGAAAGAAACAGCATGTCAGTCTCATTTACAGAGCAGAAAACAGGAGGTTCTTCACGTCCCAAACTTTGTAAAAATTAATGCCACCTTGAAGCTCCAGATGGTAAAGCAAAGGATGCACAGACACACTTGAGAGCTGATCACCCTGCTTCTTGTTTTCTTTTTTCTTCTTTTGCCTCTGGTTGTTGTTTTTTAAACTCTAAAATGTTTGTACAAACTTCCATCTTGAAAGCCCAGCAGAATAAACAAGAATATACACGAGGCACAAGAAAAGCCAGCAGACGGGAAAGAGATTTCTTTTTTTTTCAGTTTATGGGCGTAACCATTGTAGCTGCTGAAAATATGCTCAAAAATAGCTATAAACCACACACAGAAGTCATTAAAATTTTCCACCTATCCATACCAGCAACTCAGGTACTCATTCAAAATAGTCCCTAGAAAAATTTACAGTGAGTCCTTATACTTAGGAAACCAATAAGCCTAGATTCAGAGGGGTGAGCATTTTTCACAGTCAAAGGTGTCCTTCCAAATCTATCAGGGATTGGAAAAAATTGGGCAGGTATCCCAAAGAATCTCCTCTGAACTCACTATCTGCCTTGGAATAGAAGGGACAAGGTGTTCCCTCAGAGAAGAGCACCCAGATGCAAAAAGGTAGATCCTGAATGAAAATGAAGTCCCAGAGCTGCCTGGGGAGTGCCATAGGCTTGAGAGAGCAAGGACTGGCTGAACAACAAGAATTCAGTTTGAAAAAAAAAAAAGAAAAGCCAGAACCCAAAGTTCAGTAATGAGTCCTGTTGCAAATTGACGCAAAACTAAAATCTTTCTCTGAACAGCTCTGAGGAAAGTCTGATGTGCTGGGGGAAACTGTCTCACACAGAGGATTTTCAGCTCATGGCTGCACCACCAGTAGGCCACACAGAGCAAGTGTATGAAGGAGGAGGTTTGGCAGACAAGTGCAGCCCCTGTCAGGGTGTTTAGCTTTCTGCCCTTTGTATGCTTTAGAAGAGATGCTACTCTATCCCAAGAGACCTTTCCCAGTGCAAGCTGCAGAAAAAAACCACATTTCTTAAAAAAAACAAAAAAAAAACCAAACAAATTTAAAAAGAAAACTTCCTGATTCAACTCAGTGCTGTGCTTCAAATTTTAAAACATCCATATAAAACCCCACCCCCAACCAGCTGGAGAGGTTTTAGAGACCAGATATAGAAATGCAACCCCTGCCAGCTCCTTCCACAGATGGACCTCTAGTCACACTGAGGATCTTCTGAGTCCCCATAGTCTTTTTCTGCCTATCAATATCCTTGAATGTACCTGCAGGAGTAGCTGCCCTGGCTTCTCTTGTCCTTCAGTCTTCGAGAGGAGCTGACTGGGTGCCTGGAGGGTAGCAGCACACCCTGGGGTAATCAGGGACAGGGTAACCACAGCCCTGCACCATGGGGATCTGTGTGCTCAACCTCATTCTTTGGGGCAGTGGCCAGACCTTCCTATGAAAAAGAAATAAGACATTTTTGCCAAGAGAGTTTCCAGTCTGCAATCCAAACAGGTCTTCTTGTATCCTCAGGCGCTTACAATTATGGAAGCATCCTATTTGTAGATGTGGTGCATGAGGACATGGTTTCGTGGTGGACTTGGCAACTTTAGATTTACATTTGGACTCAATGATCTTAATCATTTCCAAACTAAATGACTCTATGATTTCCAGCATGTAACTCAGGAGCACTAACGGTGCAGAAGACCATATGCCTATGAATTTTACCTACATTTGACACAAGTGAACAGCACCAGACTTCTGATCTTACACCTTCCTACCCACACAACATGGAGAGAGCACTCTCATCACTGAGAGACACGAGCAAAACCAGTAATTACCTCCCTTGCCAGCATCTATTTGGACAATGCAAATGCCATTAGCCCAAACCAAAATATCGTGGATAATCCTGGCTCTACCGAAGTTAGTGGAAAGGTTACCCTTAATTTCAACAGGGCCAGGCTTTTACCCATCTTCTACACAATCCAGTTGCTTCATACCCAGTCTTCCACCCACTCACAGAATCCAGATGGTTCTGAATGAAAGAAAATTCACCCCTTTTCCTGGCATCCCCATGGCTGGCATATTTACAGCAGGCAGGCTGCAGTACACACAGAGTGAGAAATAGAGTCACTGATGCTCTGAGTGCACCATTCTTCTGCTAAATTAAATCAAATTTATGGTAGTCCTATTTGGAGAAAAACTGTGATAGACCAGCTTTCAACAGCTTGTAAACAAGCCAAAGCAAAGATGTTCAGCACTCCTCAGAAGAGCAAGAGTCCTTTGCAACACTACAGGCACCTATCAGTAGTTAAACTGGAATCAGAGTTAATCCACTAGCCTCACATGGTTATTAGGATAGACATTAAAGTTTAATAGAGCAGACTGTATGTGATACAGCTGGAGTGACAGGCCTAAGATTAGCATTTCAAATTATGAGTTGTGATTGCATCCAGTTCTGAACTTCCTGTAAATTACGAGATAGCAAAGGAGATAACAGCAGAGCAATGGGAAAGCCAAGATCACTGTGTGGAAAAGAAAACGGTATTTTAGCCAGCAGCCAATGTAGAGACATACAGATTACCCAAATTATCAAGTTAAATCAAGTGTACTTTGCAAGACAGTGGTTTATAGAGTTGTATTCACAGAATATCCATTTGTTGCAGAGACAAGAGGTATTACCACAAGACAACCAGCTTGGGATTTGAGATGCTCTTAGTCCCAGCTCTGCTGTTGTCTCACATGGCCTAAGTGCATGCTATTTTAGGATGCAGGTTCCCAAGGCACTGCCAGGAATTCTGCATCCTGATCACATGGGCTTTCATGAGTGTAACTCCCCAAGATCACCTGAAAACCTGAAACTTCAATAAGGCACCCATGAAAATGAGAAAAATATTTCCATGTTTCCAATATACAATGCATTTATGCTATGTATATATGTATTATGATATTGACATATATATATGTATGTATATATGGTATGTATATATATTATGCTATGTATATATGTATTATGCTATACAAGGCTTTATGCTGTGACTGATACCTCATTACTTCTGAATTGAGAACATTTCCCTTCCAAAGCAAACAACTGTGCACAATAATAAACTAGTAATTGCACAAACAAATAAAGGTTAATCATTACTGCAGACCTTGGAGTCCAGGATTGTTCCTTCCTCTGTGTTTGGACAATGCCTGGCACAATGGGATTCCAGACCTAATTGTGGCCTTGGGGCACAATAGCAAGGGCAGTAAAACCAGCCATGTTTTCTTCCAGTGATCATCCCATTCCAAGCCCCACATTTATTTCCAACATGTTAGTAAGAAAATGAAAATGCAAGGATCTAAATTTATTCCCTGCTAAGAAAGTGTTGTATGACTTTTGGCTGGTTTGTGCCTCCCCTTGAAGTAGCCTCACAGAGAAACTCAATTCTGGTCACAGACATACACAAAAAAACAGGAGTGGAACATTCAGATTGAAAGCACGAATTAATCTGTGCATTGCACTGCCTTCCTGAGCTTTCTGCTCATACCTGCCAGATGGGATGCAAATACTTCAGTGTTTTTGCCTGGCATCACTCAGTTCTCAAAATGGATTTCATAAATGGCATTGAGCTGGTTGTGCCATTATTGGTCTTTGTGGTGATTGACACATTTCTGGTGCTTGTGAGATAATGCCTCCCTAACGCTGGCCACGGGTCAGCTCAGTCAGCAGGCAGGGAAGGAGGCAGAGGATCCTTCCAGGAGAAATGAGTTTCCTCCTCATTCCCACTCTCCAAGTACAGGGTTAGTTCTTTGACATATAAAAAAAAAATTGGGACCGAAACCCTGCATGAGCAAGAATCATTGTTCATGCAAAATTATGAGAACAACATTTACAGTCCATCTGAAAAAAAAAATAATTATTTACAGCATTTGCAGATGCCAGAGCCTAAAAGCCAGGAATCATAAATTGGCTTTCTAGCAAGGAGGTCCACAAGCTGCTGCAGCTGACACCTCCAGCTTCTTTTAGGTCAAGCAGATCTATGTTCATTCATTCTGACAATCACTCTTTTTGCAAAGCTGACTCAGTATTTATTGGGATAACCCAGGTGAGACAGACAAATCTATCTTTTAGACTAATTTGTCTGCTCTGTGATCAAAGAAATGTTTAGATGTCATTAAGACTTTGGAACATTATTATTTTTGAGACAAGATAAGTGTCACAGATACCAAGTTGCTGGATGATTTAATGGTTAAATTCAATTTCTTTTTTTGTCTCCACCCATTCCACAAGATTTTTGGATTGCTTCCAAGCTGAATTCATTCCAAAATGCTCCCTCATTTTAGTTCTGTCCGTCTGCAGAGGACTGCACATCCCAAACCTAACAGAGGATTTGGCAAAAATCACTCTCCTTCTTACAGAGACTGTAGGCTAGATCTGACTACATACAGCATGTTTATGTAAACATATTTTATAGAAGAACTTGAAAAAATTAACGTGTTTTCTCTTTGTCAGTCCCATTCTGATGCTTTTCTGGATTCATTTCATGTTGTTTTTTAAACAATAATATGAATTATCTGGCTTTCTGTCTTTTCCATAGGGTAAAAAGGGAAAATGTTTATATTTAGCCTAATATGTTCTCATCAAACTCAGTGACTGAGAGTTACCCATTACCTGACAAATTAATTGTCTGGAAAGTAATCCTGATCCCCATCTTGTCCCCTTACACTGCATCAGAATGGAGGGGCTTCTCTCATCCCATCAGCAATCAGCAGGTTCGAGATGATACCACACAGTATTTTGCAAAAGAAAAAAAAAATCACACTATATAAAGCTATTTTTGCTTTGGAGATTTTATTGGCCTGTAAAATATTTTTACATTTATTACGCTTTTAATGAGAACTCCTAGAACCAAGACTGGTGTAAATAATGAAAACAACACTAGTAAATGTCCCCATAAACCTTGCACCAAGCCTTTGATTCTAATTTGCAAGGTCTGGCGTTCCTTCCCTCCTCCCACCACCTTCTGCAGCAGGGCAATGGCCCTACTCAAAATGCAAGATATCCACCAGGAAAGGCATCCCGCAGGTTTGCTGCTCCCTGCCCAGGCTGGAGCTGCCGTAGGTCTGGGAGAGAAGAAAAACCCAGCTGCCATCTCTGCACCCCTCAGTCACATCAGCTGCAGCATCACTCCATCCCAAGCAGCTCCACAGGAACACACCTCTGCTCCTTGTGCAGCTCAACAAAGGGCTCTCCTTGTTCTAGGAAGCTGTGTGTCACTTGTTGATTTAATTAAGGTCCTTAGACAAATCAGAAAATCTTGGAAGCACCTTTACAGTTCCCAGATGCTTGGCAGCAGCCTTTACAAATCCCACCATTTCTGTCCCTGATTCTCTCTCTCTTTCTGACACTCTGGTTTCTTTACGTAGGTGGGACCTGGAGACAGCACCAAAAACCCTTTCAAGGGTCCATTTTGGCAGCAAAATTAAAGCTCGCAGCTAGTGCACTCACAAAATGCAAGAGGTGATTGTCCTGCACCACCTTCCATCTCGGGCTACAGGTGCTTCTCCAAACACCTGTAAATTAACTGAGTGCCATCACACTCCAAGATCATGATGCACAGGACAGAAAGTGAGCACAGCCAGGTTGTGGATTGAGCTCAGAAAACACCTTGAATTCCCAGGACACAGGGCTGGACCTTGAACTGACTTCCAGTTCTGTGCTTAAACCCCCAGACCATAATGTCTCCTTTATTCTCTCCTGCAAGCCTGACCACAGCATTGCTGTATTTTGGGTTAAATCCAATAGAAAAAAGCACAAAGCCTGCTGATGGAGCACAGACCATCTCTCCACAGCAGCACATGATGCACAGTGTGTTTCTGCACCGTGGCAGCAGCGTGGGCTGCAGTGCTGCACAGAGCTTTTGGTGATTTGTTTCCTGTCTCGGGCACTTTGCAGCTGGGTTTGACACTGCACTGTGGACCTGCCCTGGGGCAGCTCCAATGCAACACATTGGATTAATTCTGACACGTGGGCTGATGGCTTCAAAAACAAAGAATCACAATTCAGGAGGCTGTGTCCCCTTTCCCCACCATGGGACATCCTTCCTGAAGCCATGAAGAAATGCAGGACTGCTGCAGCTTATTTCTCCAGCCCTGACTCCCAGGCTGTTGTTGTTGACAGATGGTTAGGAATGGCTGGCTACAGCAACTGGGACTCAAATTCCAGTTCCTACCAGAACTATCATTTCTGCAGGCTATCAGTTACAAATAACACATTGGTTTTTCCTTTGCTATTTAATCCTCTCAATTCCAGGGCCAGATCCCATAAAAATTCCTTCCAGTATCTGCATCATAGAAACACACCCAAACCTTAACAAATCACTTTTTGCCTGCTGCAAAGGGCTGTGCTCGTTCCAGGTTGGGTCAGTAGATCTTTTTTCTCCCCAACTTTCCTATGACATTTCAATTGGAGTTTTCTCTTCTCAGTTCCCATCCCAAAACTCTTCGTGCCAGTACAATGCTCTTTCAACTTAAGTCAATGCATTCCACCCACTTCAGCTGGATTTCACTAGGAAATTAAGATAAAAGAGCTTTGGGTTAGACTAAATTCATATTTCAGTTTTTCTTTGGGACTCTGCTAGGCAGGAATGCCTTCAACAATCACATTTCTTACCTGGAACTAATGACTATTCATTCATGAACTTTGCAAAATGATGTGTAATAAAGGAAATAGTAAAAAGTTATGGTAATACACCACGATAAGTCATATTATCTGGAAAAAAACAAACACACACAATAGTTTCAAGTACACAAACATTGAATATGGTGTTTCACAGCCTCTGTGAAATGAAGGAAAAGGAGAAAAACCATCAGTGTCCATGAGGATGAGTCAGGACATAAGATGAGCAATGTGGCATTGTGACATTCCCGACATGCAAACTGAAGATGTCACTGAGCCCCCAGGAGCACTGCTTACACAAAACCTTTTATTGAGGCTTCTCATGGCATGGACACTCCACCTGATGCTCCCACCTTCACAACAGGAGAAAAAAAACCTCCTTATACCAAATTAAAACCCCTTGCATTAGTTTATTTTTCCAGCACAAAAATACCCTTTCGTATCGTTTTCCCAAACTTCGATGGGGAAAGCGGCATTACCACAAACCAAGGCATGAGGCATTGAAAATGCAAAGGGGTTTCACGTTGCCTGGCCCAAACCCAGCCAGAGTGGGCCAGCGGCAAGGAGAGAGCCTTTCCTTCACCAGATGTGTCCAATAAGGGGCAACCTAAAACTCAGCCCTAGTGGGATCCAACTTCACCCTTAAGCAGTGGCAGTGTTAACCATTGTGCTCGGCTTCTCCAAGGGGAATGCCGCTGCTCTTGCCACATAAATCAAACCCGGCTGAGAGATCAAAACCTTCAGCAGAACCAGATGGCTGCATATGGGGCAAACAGTGCACGTGCTTGCTGTGCAGGCAGCCCTTGTGCAGCTCCTGCAGCACTGCAGACCCAAGAAAAATTATTTATTCCTTCATTCTCCCCAAGTTTGTGCTGTCTGTAGGGACAGGAAGACTGCCACAGGGAAAAAATTGCATGTGCCAGTCAACAAGGTAAAAGCATGCAGTGCAAGCACAGAGGGATGCACTGGACCCATGAATGCCTGCCCAGAAATATCCTTTCCTCACATATTTCCAGAAGGAAAAATCCTCAAGGAGGGCACTGGCACTGGATCCCACAGCACCCCTCTTCCCACGGCACTTTTAAGAAGCCTCTGGCTAATCCTTCAAGACATGTGGGACAAGGAAAAAGCTGATATCTTCAAGGACATTCATATTCCTAATTCCCTGGGTTGGTGTCTATGTCACACAGCCTGGAAATCTGTCCCACACACATCTAAGAAATGAGCTGTGACGTTGTGGGATGTGGAAAACTAATTAATATAAAAGCAATAAATGAGACAAGTAACCTAAGCATACAAACCAGCAGGTAACTTCTAGATGGCAAATTTCATGTATGACATTTCCTCAACCTGGCAAGGGCCAGTGGCACCCAGGGAAGGTCCAATCATCTGGAGAGACCCCTCTGTGCAGCTGCCTGGTGCCGTGCCACCCCTGCCCCCTCACAGCGTGTGTGGGGCTGGGCCCCACCAGGGGTCATGCACCCTGAGAAAAGCACCTTCGAGAGAATGACACCAAGACACATAGACCTGTTCCTCCCTTCCCTGGATGTCTCTTTCCTTTGGTTGTGATCCATAGAAAGGAACGAGCGAGGGCTTGCTGCTGCCACGGTGATGGATGGCTCCAGGCTGAGGCTGCTGCAGGGGATGAGTGACAACCTCCCCGGACAGAGAGCTCGTGGCAAACAGCCCAGTCCGCCAGGCTCCACTGCTAAAGAGGTGGAGCTGCAGTGCACAGTGGGGACCACTCACAGGCAGCTTGATTTCAGCAGTCTGAGGCCACTGGAAAAGCACTTTCTGGGAAATGCGAGATGCATGGAGAGGTTCAGCTGTGCCTCTTCCCAGAGCAGCCATCAGCAGGGACACGGGAGCATCACACAGCATGATCTTGTCAAGGGAGGTGGCAAGCAGGCTCACACAACCCATGGGTGTTCTCCAAAGATGGGTTGTAGGAGCCCACAATCCTTTGTGATAGCTATAAAGCACCATCAGTGTCACCATAGTTCACTATGTGCCAAATACTGTGCAGCCTTTTTTTAAATAAATATAAACATGATCCTTAAGGAACAGGCCAGTATTCACAGAGAACATGGGGATGGCATTGATTTACTAACAGCTGAAATTTCAGTTCAGATTGATTTCCATTAAACATGCCAAAGGATATGGGGGTTTTATGGTTTTTTCCTGAAAACAAGATCTTCATGTCATGCAAGATCTAAGAATTCAACAAGAAAAAGGAATAACTATGCTTCAAAGTTATTTACTTCACATTTCATTTCAAAGCTAGTTAACCTGTTATACACAGGAGCTGCTTCAAACTTTATTTCTTTTTTACCGCTATCTTCAGAAGGCTGTTTTAGCAAAGCAAAGAACACTTAAGGAATGAGGGATCTTTTCTAATTCTTGAATGATACTAAAAAGAAAAAGGAATAAATTGACCCATATCCTTTTCCTCACACCACATGTGAACAAGAAACTTGTACAGGAGCCCCCAGAATCCAGCTCACACCTGTCTGCTAGAAGAGCAACTCACTTACTTACCCAATTTCTGTACTTCAACCACAGCAAAACAAAACCAGAACTTCCACACAAAGCACTCTCCAGACCTGGAGAGCTGATGCCTGCTCAGGAGAAAAATAAGTAAATTAATAAATAAAGTTTTCTGGGTTTTTGTTTGTTTGTTTGGGTTTTTTTTAAGCACATCCTGAATCTGCCATTTCCAGATATCTTTGGGCTTGGTGAGTCATTTTTACATTGCAATGCCAAGGGTGACAAGCTGAAAAGTTTGGGCCAGGGCTTGGAGAGATGAAAACCAGTAGCAGTTTCACCAAATGCAGTTGGGTATCAAGACTGAGGGATAATTTTTTGCCAAAGGAATGTTACCTCACCTGCAAAATGCCAATCCTGTCCTCACCAGCAAGCTAGGAAATAACACCTGGAGTAAAGCAGCAGCACCACCCTGCCTTGCTTCCCAGCAGAGCTGCACAGGAGGGAGCCCGGTCCTTGGGGCCGTCACAGTCTGTTTCTGGGTGCTGGTGGCTTTTTTCTGTCTGGGAATGGGCAGATTTGTTCTTGATTCTGGAGCAAGGAGTACATGCCATTTCCCACCCACCACCAGAGCCTAAGCCTTGAACATGGAACACCCATGGTTCAACAGCTCTGAAAAACATTCATTTAGAGGGAGAAGAAGGTTTCCTGAATAGAAATCCATTCCTATGTCTTACCTCATTATTCAAAAAAGGTTTCTGATTAATGCTTAATTCAACTCTGCCAGCACTCCCCCAAAGCCACAAGATCTCCAGGTCCCACTCTTTAGTGCAGCTACTGCAAGCTGAAAACCCAAGCCCTGCCCCAGCAGCTTTTTCCCTCAGCTGCTTTGTAAACATTTGCTATACATCATTCATTACACTTACAACAACCCTGCCTGCTCGTTTCTTAAACCATTGCCAAAGTCATTTGCAGGGGAACTCCAGGCAGGCAGGTACAGGAATACAGAGCTTCCTGCTTGTCTAGAATTCTACAGTACTTTTCACTCTGAATTCCTATGTGTTGCACCTTGTCCTCAATTTTCAGGACCAGTCTTTGCTCTGAGACATGTTGAATATCCATATGGCACAAGTATACTTAGTGGAAAACCATAACACGTCTTAATTATCAACACCATCACTTCAGAAGGACACAGCCAAGTTTATGGCAAGATCCCATTACAGCATTAAACACAGATAACTCCTGTACGGAAGGAAAGAAAGAGAAAATGGGTAGAAACCAAGTCATTTAATCGAAAATGCACTATCTGATTGAAAAAATCTGTTTCTTCAGCAGCTCTTTGGGCACAGGTTAAGTTAATGAAAAGAAGGTTTGCAGAGTACATGTGTGACTCTTTAGGCGACAGTAATCAAGCCGAGGTGCATTTCCTGGGGATTGGGAGCCAGCTGAGAGGAGCTGGCGTGCCTCAGGTCATTAAGCACAGCCAGCCATTTATCGACTGCACCACTGCCATTACTGCCAGTACCCCTCAGAAAAAAGAACCCTGTCCAGCTCCAAGTGGGAGAATCCTGGAGATTTTGCCCCTTCTGCACCATTTATGGAGATCATGGGATGGGAACCTGTGTGCAAACCTGGGTAATGGAGCAAACCACACCACCGAGGCTTCTTGCAGTATGTGGTGACAACACAGTGACACCACAGGGTATGGTGACAACAAAGCTGTGGTTTTCACCAAAATCAGCAGTTTGTCACACTGAGGAATCCATAGACATCCTTTTATTTCCCTGTAGCCACAGAAAAGGGTGTTTGCTTTCACTGTCCTACAGCCAGAATGACGTGGTTTGTTCATTCCTGAGTTTGTTCCTTTAAAGAAGTGCTGTAAGATCCTTCAGAAATGGTCTAGGAGAGGCAGCAACTGCTAATTTAACTACACTTTTTTAGTAAATACCAGAGTAAATAGACATAAATGTACAGTGTTTAAATAGCAACAGCCCTAAGGCATAAGTAAATCATCTTTATCCTCTTTTAACTAAATAGTTTCTGAGAGGTCGGGAGGATTTTGCACATAAATATGTATCTTAACAAATATTCAGCAGAACCCTTTGAATTTATGTCCTGCTTATGCAAAGAGAAAAAGGAATCTTCCAATTCCCAAGGTCTTCAGAGACTAAAGGAGGGGTGAACACAAGGTTGCACAGTAGAAAAGCTGTACTTGGCACAGAAAATAAATGTGCTCTCTGGTCCCAGGGTGGGTCCCACCGAGACCAGGGACCTGCCAGGGACACAGCATAGCGGGATGGCTCCTTGCTGAGGTGTGTGAACCATGCCAAATCTGCAGATGGTATCAGCACTTGTACTCCTCGTCTATCAGTGTGAAATCTAACATGATTCACAGCCCAAACATCACTCTTCAGGCTATAATTAAGCAGAAGTCTTGTTGCTGGCTTGCAATCTGATTTTTAGAAGGGGAGTGATGAGATTGTAGTTGGAGTCTCCAAGTGGTTTTGATGGGAGCATATTCGCATCACATAATCGCATCCCAAAACTGCAGGAACAGCTTCCTAAACCCCCAAGGCCATTTACTGAGCCTTATTCATCTTTCACCATGTTTGTATTTATCTTTAGAAAGTAAAATGATGCTTCACAAACAAAATTATAATGACTAGTACTTAAGCAACTCATTTGATCCTGCAACCTCCCCAAGCGTTTTCCTCACTCCCACCACTCCCAGCCCCAACTCCCGAGGCATGAAAAGGTGCTGCACTGCTCTGCAGAGGGATGCAGGTGCCACCCCCTGATCCAGCCCCAGCTTGGACATCTCTAATAGAAATATCTCTGCACATCTACAGGTTTTCACCAGCTCTACAAAGTGTGTCTCCATTTCATCCCCCCGCTGCTCCCCCTGAACTTCCCTGGGGAAGCTTTTTGGGGAGATGGTGAGATTTTGAAGGAGAAATGTTTTGAAGGAAAAACACCATGGGGATGTTTGGAAGAGGAAAAAGGTCATCTAAGACTAAGCCTTATTTCTGTCCTGCAAGGAAGTAGTTGGCACAACTCTGTGGTTTCCTAGACAGTGCAGCATGTCTCATCTCTGCCAAAGGAAGGCCACTCTCACATTCATCCCAAGTCTAAGGACACTGGTTTCTCTCTGCTTAAATTATCAAGCAGTACCGGTGGCCAGGATCAGGGCAGGGGGATGTTCAACAGATGCTGAGCCCCCAGTGAACACTGGTGCAGAGTGAAGCCCCTCAAATGCCAAGAATGAATGAATGAAGGAAATATCTCAGCAGAAGGAGTGATATAATCTGAAGCCCCATCAAGTCTAAAAGTCTTCACAATCATGAAGGGCACATGGAGATTTAAAAATGTGGGTGCAAGCAAAAAGGAAGAGAGGTGAAAGGGATCTTTGTCTTGGGCAGTCCCTGGCTCCAGAGCACTGTGTTTACCAGCCCTGTTGAATGCAGTTTCTAGCCTTGTCCCACAAAATCTGAGTGCAGCCCAGTGGCCCCTCAAAACTCCTGGCGTGAATGTTCTGTCCTTTAGGAAAGCCTGCTGATAAATCAGTCACTGGAGCCCATTTTCTTTCTGGTGCTCAGTAATTGTTCCAGTCTCTCCCTGTGCCCGTGATGGCTGGGTTTCTCATTAGCATCTCAGTGAGCTGAAAGATGTGTAAACAGGTGTAGCTACAGAATTTCCTACTGGGTACACATCTGAGGAGGCTCCAAAGCATAAATTACTGTTTCTAAAGTCAGTTTTAAATCATGCTCACTAGCAGTCATCTCCTGCCCTTGATCATTGCTCCTAGGATGGCAATAGGAGTTTCACATATGGTTTGAGTGAAGCAGAAGCCCTTCAATGGCTCCACATCCACCTGTTTCAGATTGTGTCATAGGTATGTGCTTAAGCATTTCATTAACATTTCCCTTTTTCAATGTTAACCTGAGCCATGCTAACTCTACACATGCAACTGGAAGTTTGCAGCAGAAATGCAACTTGCACCCAAACCTGACGCATTCCAGAGGCAGCAGAGTGTGAAGCCAGTGGGTGAGTAAGACAGCTCTGAAATGTTCCTCCTGAGAAAAGGATGTTTCCTCCTATTTAAATTAAATGAAAACTCTGTGGGTGCATGATGTGCAGTTTTAAAGATCCAGCCCTAAATGTACAGGTTTGGAGTGTCATCATTTGCCTGTGAAACACACACTCTGCTCCAGCATCTCAGCTGCATTCCAAGGCCATATCCATGTTGCTGCTTTTTCCTCATCAAAGCAGAACTGCACCCCACCTCCTTTATTTTGTGAGCTGGGAGGGTCCTTGCTATTTCACAATTGCTTTAGGAAAACCAATACAGTACCTGTGATGGAAAGAGCCACCCATTGCTGTGCCTTTGTTCCATGAGCAATGTTATCCAGCAGCACAGCTCCAAAGACTGTCTGGGAGCTGAACAGGTTTTAGCATGTTTTTTCATCTCATTTTTTCTGTCTCCTTTCAGCTGGAAGCTCAACTGTCAAGATTAAACCATCCACCTGTGTGGCATACCCCAGCATGGCTGAACTTGATAGATCTGCACAGTTGCATTCTGCAGCAAAGATCACAGATCTGAGACGTACACACTGAGAATAGTCCACTAATCTTTCTCCCCTCCACTCCTCCCCCCAACAAAAGAAAAAAAACAAAATCAAACATGTGTTTTTCCTTGTGGTGCTTTCTCTTTAAGGTATCTCCTGTCAACAGTGTCATGATGGGAATTCTTGAAAGGAAACCTTTGAAAAAGTAGATTTCTGTTGGTATCTCATGTCTTACACGCAGCATATTACAGAAATTGAGAACAGAAATGTTTAGAAAGTTATTTGCAATGAGGGGAAAAAGAGAAAAGTCAGCTATGCAAGACACAGGTAGAGTGTTCCAAGTCTGAAACCTCCAAGCACAGTTTGGAAATAATGAAGAACTCTTCAGGAAAAGGACCACAAATGCAGGAATGGTGCAGGGTGAAGTGCACTCAAACACCAGGTTGTGCTGCAGGGAAGCCCAGAGGTGAAGGAGGTGAAGGCTTCTGCACAGATGATTTGGTGATTATGAATTTTAGAGTAAGACATCCACCTGTACACTGCTGCCCTCATTCTTGGGAAAACATGACAGAAATGACACAAACTCCTCAAGGACCTTAAACCCCTCCTTAAGAGGAACCTTAACATTCAGCCTTCTCAGGTCTGGGCTTGGGGTAACACGTATTTCTCAGCATTTCCTCCACATGGGTTTTCTCCTTGTTGTTCTCAGTGTTGCTACCACACCACCTGCTATTTAGTTTTAATTGTAAAATCTGGTGCATTGAAGTCCACCTTCAAACCTGTGTTGTAATGCTCCATGGCATCGAGTTCTGTATCTGATCTCCTTTCCATTCCTCAAACTGGGCTGCTGCCCCTTTATCTTTTTTTCTTACCTCATCTGTTGAACAAATGTCATAACCACAGTTATTAGAAATATTTGAACCTGACAGCTGCAAATACTCAGGGACAACTATATGTGCAGAGAACTATAATTAGTTGGAGCATTTAATTTTGTTTTTAAATCACTGAGATCCAGTATTGGTATCTCTGCAGACACAGACAATCAATACAGGCAGTGTGACTTAGCGAGCTTTACGGTCATTTATTTCCATGTATCAAAGGATAACTAATACATCCTACAGCCTACAATGACATATATTGTATTGCACAAGAAGGGATTTTGCTTCTCTAAACTCAGATCTGGACACATCCACTCATACCAACTTTAGCAGTGATACCACACGGAGTGCAGCAGTCAAAAATTACCTGAGTGAGCAGAAACTACAGGGAGCTGAAAAAAATTAGTGCATAGTAATTACTTAGTGTTTGCTGCAGGGTGCACTAAAATCATCAGCTGGAATCTCTAATGTTGCCTAAAGTAGGTATCTCTCATCACTCCTGTCTTATGGAGGGTCAAGACACAGAAATACCCCTTTTGCTGAAGGCAAAGAGATGAATTTTGAGTCTACAAGCCTCAGCCTCACATCTCATTAGTCAAAACAGTTCAGAGTTCCTTGGTATTGACAGTACATAAAAATTTCTGATATGTTGCATTTCCTGCAGTTTGATTCCTCCAACTGCATGCAGCCTTCTCCAGAGCTTCAGAGCCTCACCCCACCACCCTGTCCATACACAATAAATCCAGGGAATTTATTATCTTCCCTTCTCCTACAGCCAAAGAAGCAGCAGACATGCTCAGAGTAGAACCTCTCCAAATAGCCCATCTTCTAATAATTCCAATCAAACTTAGAAGTAGATGGCAGTTTCCTCTCCCAGTTCAACACATTCTTCTCTTTGCTGTTTTCCAAGGAATCCTTTCAGAGCTAGGATATCACAAGTAAATATCTCATCATCTCTGTTTCTGCATTCATGACTGATGTAGCTGTGTGGGTTGTGTAATGTTGCTTTGGGTTTCTAATTGTGATATTAATTAATTTATTTGAAGAGAATACAGCTGAAGTAATAAAATGAACAAGACAAAGAAGCAGCAGCCTGTAAAATCATTATACCTTAATAGTTTCATTGATAAGGATTAGGAGAAATATCAGGAAGACAGAGAAGGAATAATATTTAGTTCAGATAATAAATTTATATGAGCTGCCATATTCATAATGTTAAACAAGACCTGAGGGAAGCTTAACTTGAAAGATTACACAGGTGGATTCTTTTTCTTTGGAAAACATGAAAGATTATTGTAAATGTCTTTTTATGCAGCTGCCTCTTCAAACACAATCACAAGAAATTAGCCAAAGGCCCATTTTTCACCACATGGTCTGACACACACAGCAGTGTGGGGATGGAGTCCTTCTGCCTCTGCTCAAAACAGAGCTTGGGGATGCTATTCTAGCACATCAAAAGTCTGAGGGGCTGTGTTGTACCAGTTCCTTGCCCCTGTCCTGCATCCCATGGCTCAGGCACTGCAGTTTGGCTCATAGAGCACCGCAGGCATCCCCAGCCTGGGGATCATGAACTGATGGACAGGGTCAGGGGATAAATGTGTAATGATATATTAAGATAAATCATGTAGCCACTGCTCTTGGAACAGGCACTTGGGTTCTGCAGACAGCCAGTAATACCTGCAGGCAGGGGTCTTTCCTCTCCCAAAAAAAGGAGCGCCTGTGAATAAGGCACCAGTGAGGAGAGGGAGAAAACAAGTCTCCAAGCCCTCACAAAGACATTGCTGCTGCTGGCTGCCAGGGGTTTAATTCATTTAACAATCTAATCCTGGTTGAAATTAGCAGTTTTCCCCCAGAGACTTGCTGCTTAGTAACCCACTTGTTTGGGACCATGTTCTGTTAAAATGCTCCAGCCGAGCTCTCTTTAGGTGTTCTGGTCCTTGGTTTAAAAGTTGTTCGGTGATACACCAAGCTTGGCAAGCAAACATCACTTCATCTGAAAGGTGATACTTAAAATTTAAAAACTAAGGTGGAGAAAAATAGCAACTTTCTGTCCTAGGAACAGGAGGCACTCCCAAATAGTCCTTGCTCCAGGCTTGGGAATTTGTTTTGATTTTTACCTTGATGTTCACTCACTTTAAGCACAAAGATCCAAAGCCTATATGAGAGCAATAACCATTCCAAGACATTTACAAATGACCCTCTTAACTGTTTATGAGACATTATCTGAGGTAAAGCAGAGTAGGAGAAATAAACTTGAAGTAGGAAGAGCTGGCTCGCCTCCCAGATGGAGCATGATAAAGCACCAGTGTCAGTGTTTCTTCTCAGTTTTATGGCAGCCTTTAACTGCTGGGTGTTTAGGATTTTTTATCAGAAAACGGAAAGAAGAAGGAATGGATCCAAAGCAAAGAGGTTTTCACAAACAATATTCTCCAAATGACTTTATGTGAGCAGATACTGTGTTATCTGGCTATCAAGATAGCACCATTTATTTTTTTTACTTGCCACAACAGCCTGCTGCTCAGATTCCCAGCCCTGGGATGTACAAGGAATTCCTGAGCACAGCAATAAATTTTCAAAGGGATCTGGATGACCCCACTGCTTCTTTCCTATTAGAAAATATCCTGAACAAAGTTAATCTCTGGTCAGATTTACCCCATTAAATTGATTTCTATTGTCTCTCTTAAACAGTGTGTTAGTTTGCAGTTCCCATATTTAGAAAAGCTCTCTGGATTTTGCTCATGTCCCACAAAAGTTTAATGAATGGCCCTTCATAGAACCATGGGTATGGAATACATTTTTTACACAGAAAGCTGTCCTGGAAGTTGAAATTGTGTGAAAATTGGCTCACTTCTACTTTTTCTTAGCCCAATGCAAAAATAAACTTCAACCACAATTTTTATTGCCCCTTCAAAACATTTTTATCACTATTTTGAGGAAAAAAGAAAGGGTAAGCATCAGTTGTTCCAGTTTGTTCAAATTCTGAAATGTTAAATACAAGTAAGAGCATCCATGCTGGCTTTGGAGGAAAGATAAACAGAAAAGGAGGGCTCTCAACAGGGATTTCTGCTTTTAACCACCTGCTTTAGGCAGATCCTCAGCAAGGAAGAGTCTAAAATGTGCAACAGGGCTCCAAATAAAAAATATCAATGAACCGGTGTCATTTGGTTCTGAAAGCACACCCTAGTTTGCTGTTAAAAGAAAAGACAGTAAGGCCTCACATTTACAAAGCTGGTGGATGGATCTTGACTCCTTTTTATTGCTTACTCCTTGGGTATGAATTAGTAAAGCCATCCATTTATACCATCCTCCACAGAACAGACAACCAGTCAGGTCTAGGGGAAAGAAAGGTAAATACTCTTTATTAAGCAGCAGAACACCCTGTGAAGAAAATATGTTCATTGTATTGAATATATGGGATTAAGAGCTTCCCAGTTTTATGAAAAATTTATTGAAATGATTGTCAAATTCACAGAATTAACAGAGTTTTGACAAAAATATCTAAATCCATTTAAAAAACATTTTTCTCATGCTTCTGCAAAGGACTTGGAATTGTCTTTTTAAAAAAAATGAAAGAAATCCAGCTAACATGGGAAAAAAATTAAAATACTTCAGAAATAGAAAACTTAAAGTCATACTTTAGACAAACAGAAGGTTTGGCTTTTCCAGGATACCAGTGCTCTCGAGATCTTTATCATGTGCCATGAAATGCCAGCAGGACTAAGGGATGGACACTGGGAGAAGCAGAGCTGAGGGAGGTACTGGAAAGCTCTCTCATCTTCTTAGGCTGAAGCTGAAATCAGTTCATGAGGACAGAGCCAAAGAGCCAAGGAAACTCCATGTCTCAGCACCCATGGAGTCAATTTTTGGTTGGATTCAATATAGCAGGCTTCTGCCAAGCCCAGTGAAAATTTATCATCAGCTATCTAATAACTGGTGTTCTTCTTATCCCTAATTGATTGGTTTGGTTTAGCTCCCTCAGATAGAGCTACTGTTCAGAGGCTAAAGAGGAAACGATTTCTCTTGGAGAGTTTACCTGAAGATAAAGCACTTCCTGGACTGCTGGAACACACAGTGAGCTGGAGAATGAAGGACCCAGGCATGCCCAGGTCACTGACTCTCTGTCGCTCTGCCGTGTGACACAGCCCCATGGCTGGTGTTCATCCTTCCCTCAGGTAACCTACACCCCTCAGAGCACCATCCCTCCTGATTCCCACCCGGACAGCTGTGATACAGCAGCAGCTTGTGTTAGCTCTGAGGTGAGCTGTGTGCTCTGCAGCTCCTGGCAGGCTCTGGGTGAGGCTGTCCTGGTGGACACACACACACACAGAGCCCACACAGCCATGGGACTGCCATGCCTCGGGGGCCCTGTCTGTGACAGGCAGGCAGAGCTACTGCTCCAGCCAGCCACCAGATGCTGGAAATCCTGCATAAATATGTAAAATCCCCCGATTCCACTGGTATAAAATTTCCAGGCAAAAAAAAGAAGACATGTCCAGGGAAACCATGCAACAGCCTGAACTTCAAGCTTTCAGTTCCAGGGATTTCAGAAAGCCTTGAATCAAAATTTCCACTAACACCATTTAAAAATATACCCTCCCCAACCAGCAGGAGCCCAAGTGAAGAGAATTACTTCAGTCCACAGCAAGGCAAAAATCCCCATAGCTGGGTCCTGAAGGATCAGAACGGTTTTGGGGATCAGAGAGAAAAGAGATGCCACCCCTGCAGAGGTGGGATTTCCCTGCAGAGATATGATCCTGCAGGATTTCTCATTTCCCCCCAAGCACAACCTCACCACCACACCACACATTTTAACTCGCTCCAGTTTCTCTCACATTGAACCAGAGCTGGTCTAAGTCTCATTACAGCAATACTCAGGTTTATAATTACAGCATGTTTGACCATGTTTTACTTTATTTCTTTTTTGTTTTCAGCTTCTAGCTGCATTTTTCTCCAGAGAATAAAGTTCATGGAAATGCTCATGTGAGCCACCTCTTCAAGCTGAAATGACTAGAAAAGTTAATTTCTTGAACACCTTTTAGGTGCAAGGAAATAAGTTGGTTTTCCAAGTCCAGACATCCAGTAAGAGTGGACCAAATTTCTCTAAGAATTTCTCTAAGAACTTAAATTGCAGTTCTGCTGCCCTCATTATTTACTGGTAGAATAAAATACAGCATCCAAGTGTCAGGCAGGCAATAAGTCCTTATACTTAGCACAATTCCATTCCAAGCAAACCCCAAGATCTGCACTACTTGTGAATAAAGCCTAATGGCTGCAAACATTATTTTAAGCATGTTAGTATGTCTCCACTTAAAAAAAAATAAAATAAAATAAATATATTAAAAATTAAGTACTTTGTTTGAGATCTGTGAGTCTGATGCCTCTATAAAACGTGTCACACTGCCCAGAGCACACTGCTTGGGTACCAAAAGCACAATGGCTCCGTTAATGCAGCCCCAAGCCCAGGATAACTCACTTGGAGCAGCAACACACTGCTGTGCTGCCTCTGGCTTGCTGTTAGCTTGTGTAGGTCTGGTTTGAGGCTATCTGCACCACAATCCTCTGCCCAGATCAGATGTCTTCCCCAGACTAGACATCTTTCCCAACACAGAAAAGTTAACCTCAGCAGAAAGGAAAAAATATTGGAAAATCTATTTCACAACATGGCGCAACTTCACAACTTTTCATTCACATCATCCAACACAAGGATTTTTGGACAAGGAAGTGTTATATCCCATTTGTCTCTTAGAGGAAGAGGAAAGGAGAGCCCATGATGTTCAACATGCTGCTCATGGATTAATGTGGAGAAGAGCAACTTGTAAAATAAAAAAGGGGTCTTAAAAAATAAAAGAGCTTGACAAGGAAATACTTGAGCTGTCTAAACCAGATTTATTTACACTTTTTGGCAAAGATCACATTTTAATTGGGGTTATTACTCACATAAGCCTGGAACTATATAATATTATCCAATAATATAGAGAATCTGACACCAAAACATGTCCCAGCACACATTATATTTGTATTTGCCAGACATGGAATCCCATAAATTGCTGTCTGATAAAGGTCCGCAGTTCAATGGACAAGACTTTAAACAATTTGCAGGGGATTATGGATTTCGACATACAACATTCAGTCACAGTTATTCATAATCAGATGGTCTAGTGGGAAAGGGAATTAAGCCTCCTAAGCAGAGCCTGGCCTGAGGCTCTGTTGAACTTGAGAGCAGCCCTTTCCAAAGCTGGGCCATCCTCCACAGGAGCCTGACAGCCTCAGCTATTCAAACCTCCCAAGGAAGGTGAAGCTGATCTAGATGTCTGTGAAGATAAGGCACAAATCATCTTACAGCATCAAAGCTCCAAAACCTGGGATGTGCAATTTATTGCATGCATGATGCTATTCAGGGACAAAGGAGATTGAGATTTTATGGCAGCTGCTCATGTCTCCCATAAAATTCAAAGCTCGCCCAGGGAAACTCAGGAGGAAGCAAGGAGTAATTGCAATTTATTCCCCAGGGAAACAGGGATTTGAACTGGAAAAAGATACAGCAAAACCTCTACAGGACCAAAAAGAAGCAATAGCGATGGAAATGCTCCTCAGGGCATAAGCCCAAATACCCAGAACTCCTGAAAGATTCTGTGAGCTCTGACACAATAGTCACCATCACCATGCTCCCTATCAGGACTGCAGCACACATGGGGCATAGTGGAAAATTTTCTGGCTTGTTATGAAGAGGGAGGGTTGGGTATTCCAGCACTGGCACTAATGCTGCTGAGTAGGAGCTGATCCCAGTAAAGGTGCCCCAGGCAATGCCACCTCTTTGCAAGAGAGATGCTCAACCTCCCTGGGGCACCTTTTTCCCAGGTCATTCCAGTCCCAAGACTCTGGGGGAAAATGTCACGGTACTCTCCATTTTTTCTCATGCTTCATTTGGTTTAACCTAGGCTGGATCTTGTGGACCTAGTAGCTCCACAAGGGGGTGGTCATGGGGAAATGGGGACAAACCTCACCTTAGAGAAGCACAAACCCTTGGCAGTCATACTGAAATGAAATACCATGAAATCACAGTTCCAGGCAGAAAGACCAGCTCTGGGGCTCAAGTCTTGTGTTCAGTTGTACTGAACCTCTGCTAGCAGTCATAATTAGGGATTGCAGATCATTGCCAGGAACATGTGCAAAGAACCCAGTAAAACCCATGTGTCAAGGTTTGGAACCACGTCATCATGGAACACTTCAGGAAAGAATGTATTTAATGGGATGAAATAGTAGAAAAGGAATAAAAGCAGGTGTTGCTTTCACACAGGTCTCCACACACATTGAGGGCAATAAGATGAAAAGATGGACCTGAGTGTGGAAGTGCACTTTGAAACAAGGAGTCCAATCTAATACCTTAGACAATCTTTGCCTTGGTCCACCATCTTGGAGCTGTTGTAGAGAAAAGCAAAACATAGCCCTGAATATCTTGAATATCAGCTGAACACCAAGGTTATACTCAGTTCTTTCCAAAATTTCCGCAGGATCATTCTTTTCCCCCTCTTTCTATGGAGAGTACTGAAAAAACACTTAAAAGAGTGTGTGCTGAATGTGTGCAATAAGGCCAAAGTTTTCCAAGTGAACAGAGTGCTGGCAAAACAATCCAGGCTGAGAGCAGTGGGAATTACTCTGGTCCATTTAGTAAGAGTAGAAGAGCACCACATCAGTAGTACAAACGGCCCTGCCAGGAATCTCTGCTGGCTAAGGAAGGAAAAGAAAGAGAGGCTCAAAAGGAGCCACGCACATGCTTATGCTCCATGCTTTGGCAATATCTGGTTCAAGATACTTTAATATTTTTCATTAATTAGCCTAGTACTCACAGGCTGATCTTCCTTTTCTTCTTAGGGACTTGTTTCCTTGAAAACAAAGGGACCCATTGTCTTCAGTTTTCTGTGAGCTTCCACGGAGCACAGAGCTGTGCAAATGAGGAATTCCACAGAAGTCCACAGGTTAAAAGTCCAGAAGAGATTTCAAGTCAATGAAAATTTATAAAGCTCAGTTAGGATGTGTCTTCATTTTCAGTCTTCTGTTCCTCAGGGTAGACTCAAAACACCAGGAGTTACACTGAGTAGCCTCAAATTCACTTGGAAGGGGAGCTCCTGGTTTTGCACTGCACGATGGCAAGAGCAAAGCAAGTGTTAAACAAAAGACACTTGCTTTTTTCCAATGGCAAAGTCATCTCACTTAACTTCTGCTGTTCAGATTGCAATGCATACACATTTGAATCCTCTGACATGAGAACTGGTCCTGTTCACTAGGACAGATCAGATTTGGGTCATGGCAGGGGGTCGAATAAAACAATAAGAAATTAAAGTATATCCTGAGAAATAAAAACTGTGTCCTTTTACTCTCTGACAACAAAATTAATGTAGTATAAGAGATGCCTGGAACTACTCCTGACAGCTACCAACACCTACAACAGCTACCACAGAGTATTTTGAAACGGGATACGGTGACATCCATTTTATTGATGGGCTCCTGAGGCAAAAAAAAGGCAAGATGTGACAGTCCACACACTCACCCTGGAAAGCAATTGAATCTGGGGGCTTTGCAGGTGTAAAACCACCACAGAAGACTGACACATCCTCCTCAACTTACCAGAGCTCCATGGAAGTTTTCTGGAGCAAAATTGACACCTGTGTAATTTCTACAGCATCTGTGCTGGGAATGAGACTATGTCAATACAAAATTATTACAAGAGATAGGAGTCGAGCCTCGTAGGTAAAAGCCTTGAAATTCTTGTCTCTGATCCATCTGTCAGCATGAAAACAAAATGGTCAACAAGCATGAAATTCAGTTTTTTAGCTACTTTTGGCTAAAAATGTGAGTTTATAATAAGGAATACTACAACTATTGAATTATTAATTTACATCTTCTAAGTAGTCCTGCAGATGGTGCCACTTGAGGACGTTTTAATACCACTTGAGATTTTTCACTGGGACTTTAAGTTTTCCTGACAAACAACTCATGAAATAATTCCATTATATAGAAATGGCACTAAGGAGAAGTCCACACTTCTCAGCCATCCACATGCTTGGGCAGGGGTGACCTTAGTCCTGCCTGGACCAGTGCTGGTCCCCAAGGGAGGGCACCCAAGAGCTTTCACATCCCTGGTGCTTCCAGCCCTTGCCCATCTTCTTATGTGACTCTTCCTGTTTGGGGCAGGCAGTCAGCCTGGAACAAACATAGAGCTCATTTCCAAACTGGCTCCAGTATCCTTACTTCCTCATTGGTGCCGTAACAGCAAGGCATTCCTCATGGTGTGCTATTATTCTTTTTGTTTTTTAATGTTATTAATTGTCCCCATTGACAGTTCTAAAGGGTTGGTTGGTTTTTTTCTCTCCTGATAAGACAAACACGTTTGAATCAAACAAGCCTTGACAAATGCTGGAGATACACATTGCACTGAAATAATGAGGGAGCTCTTTAATACAGCACCACAATATGTATGGGCAAGTTGTTGCACTGGAGCAGTATGAGCTTGTCAGATCACGGTGAAATGGTATTCATTGAAAGAATGGGTATAAGGAAAAAAAGCAGGAAGTATTCTGCTGTGCAAACATGCAGCTAAGCAAAACCTTTGGGAAAAAATAGCACAAATGCAATGTTGAATAATTTCTGTACAAAACTGCCTGATGTCAATAAAATTACCCACAATTAATAGAAATACTTTCCTGACAAAGACAAAAGCATAAATTAAGTCTCAAATTTAGTCAGATCCAGATACATCAAACAGAGAGAATTAAGAGCTGTCAATAGCTGCTGATTTGCAAACTATAAAACTGAAATAACCAAACAGAAAAGTGACAGCATGATGGTTGTTAAAATACACAGGCTTGCAGCAAATTCAGATAGACATATACAAAGTTACACTTCCCAAATCACTCTCAATTAACTTGTCTGTATTCTTAATGATGTTAATTTGCTAAAATGAGGAAAAGGTAAGCATGACAGCCGTCCTTCCCACCTGTGTTTGCCTGTGTGTGTGTAACACGGGCAACTGCCTTCCCAAAGCACAGGGCAGCATGACTCACACTGTCAATATAACTCCCAAACTTCATAATTAAAAGGAGGTGCCAGTTTCATGCTATTCAAAGCATATTTTGAAGGGCAAATGCTTTCTGGCCCGAGAGCAGACCTGCCTGCAGTAGCGGGCAATGTGTGCCGAGCTGTGTCCGTGGGGCTGAGCAGTTCTGCTGGCTGTGTGACAGGAGGGTGAGATGCTGAGCCTCCTCTTCCACACCATGCAAGAGCAAGCCCGTGGAGCTGTGCCTGCCTGGTGCCCCTGGCACTGCCCTCTCCCTGTGTGACAGTGACAGCTGGTGATGCACAGCCCTTGGTGGGTGTTTCAGCATGAACAGGCTTGCAGGGAGCTCCTGCCCTCGCTGGAGGGGTTAGCAATGGGAAGCTGTGAGATGGGGTTTTCCAAGGACACACCTTGTCTGGGGTTCACACAGATGTGAAATGCAAGGAGCAGTGTCACTGCCACATAAACGAGAGGGGGCAGCTCTGATGGAGGGGATGTTGCCTGGTCCCCTTCAAATGTGTTTGTAACCACCGACCTCAAGAGGAGGTCCTGGCAGACAGAACAGATTCTGCCTGAGGGAGCTCCTCTCCAGCACAGTGACCACAGGCATTAGCCACACATAAGCATGTGCAAGTGGTGGTTTGCACTGAGTCCTCCCAGGCTGGTTTTATTGGACCAGAGGGCTCCAACCTGATCTGATCCTGCTGGTTTGTGCCTTCAGGAGGAAGGTCATGTCCTGCCATCATGACCAGGGTGATTGTGAGTGAGACCTGGCTGCTGCTGCTCTGAGCCAGGGCTCAATGTCCCCTCCCAGCCCAGCTCCCCACTGCCTTCATGCAAGACACAAGAATCTGACCTCCAGAGACACTTTCTGGAAGGCAGAGATCATCATCCATAGGCTACACAAGATGTGACCGTGCCTTTGAGCATTTGCCTGCTCCAGAATGTCTTTCCTACCAACTGGTGAGGCGCATCTGGATTCTCCTCACCTGCTGAAGAAGAAGGAAGGCAAAAATCCTGCTGCTGAGACTTCCAGTCCAGCATTGGGACAGCAATCCTGAAGGGAAAGGGCTTCCATGGAGCCAGGTGCCCCACCGCCACCACGCAGGGCTCCCAGTCAGCTGCTCGCTCTTGCTCTTGCTCTTGTCGTTGCTGCAGGCACTGCTGGCCAGGGGAAGATGATAGCTGCAGCCCAACACAGAAATAATTAACTGTGGGACACCGAGGGGAACATGCCATGATGATCAAGAGCCTGTAGCCTGAGGCAGCCCAGCGTGTCAGGAGAAGGGAGCAGCATCCCTGCGAGAGCTGCCACTCAGCGCTCTAATTTGTAGCGTCCAGGCATCCCACACCGGCCCGCCCTCCGCCCGCTGTCAGGAAACAGCTCCGAGTGGGAATTTACACTGCGAGGAATTAACAGCCTGCCCTGGGCTGCGAGGAGGCGTTTCGGGTTTCACGGCTGCCGATGGATGATGGGAGTGCTGCAAAGGGGGACACTGAACCTCACAGCATCCCGCAAGCTGCGGGAAGGCTCCGGGGAGCACCTCTGGGCAGCGCTTCTCCAGCTGCACACACCCCGGGACTCTGCCCCCGCCGACAGCTTTGACATCAATAACCCCCAAAACATCCGCTGGGGTTTAACTTCTCTGGCTGGAAAGATAGTCAAGAAAATGAAACAGCACGGTGGTATCTCTGCAGTAGCTCAGCAAGTCCTGCTGCCCAGGGAAGAGGGAAGAAGCGGCTCCCGTCTCTCTTTTCCCTGGGATGGAGAGGAGCTGGGAAAAGTTCTGGGAGAAGAAAGGCAAATCCAGTCAGAATCATTGCTGGGTCTAAGAAGATGCAGGAGATGGGAAAGGAGAACCAATGACAGCCCAGCCAGATGATGGGGACCGGTGTGTGTCCTGCAGGACACAGGGACACACCACAGGGACAGCCTTCTGATCCAGCTCTGTGAAATGCACTCCAACCAGAGACCCTCATGGCAGAACACGGGCAGGCAAGAGGCTGGAAAGAGGTTTGGAGGAAAGCAGAGGACCGTGGTGATAGCACTTGTGATCAATGCAGCTGTGATAGCGCAGGCTGAGCTCTAAGGAGAGGAAAGTAGAGCCAAATACATCTCACTCAGCTGGGGGATAGCAAAGGGGACATGATAGGAGCCTAAAAGCATCTGGAGGTTGTAAACATCAAGGAGGGAGAGAAATTATCTGCAGTTGTATAGAGGGCATATTTAAGAGTAATGGGATGAGATTAGGAAAGGAAAGATTTCCCAATGATGAAATTTGTTGGGTTGCTGAATAATCCTTCCAGGGAAGACATGGGCGGACAGCAGTTTAGATTATGACTACCCATGACTAAAGCCTGGGCTATGTTCTGCCAGGCATAATGGATAATGTAATTTTTGTCTCTGGCCTCCAAGGTTATTTCCTTTCTATCTCTACAGGAGGAATACTTTATCAAGTAATACATGCTTTGAACGTGATGCTCCTTTTGTCAGAGACAAAGAGGCTCCCAGCCCTGCCAGGAGTGTCAGTGCAGTCAGGGGATTAGGGATGCACCCTGCCCTGCTGGTCACACCTCTTGCCTCTAGGGCACAGTCACTTCTCCCAAATTCCAACCAAAACAAATACAACCTGCACTTAAAAAAAATTAAAAAAAAAAAAAAGAAAAAGAAAAAGAGAAAGAAAAGTGGAGCTGGTTTATTTTGTATTGATTTTCAGTTTGAAGTTATATAACATGAAATGTATAAAAGTAAAACAGATTACCCAAATGAAGTGCTGGAAAATAGGGAATGGAAGCACTGCAAGTTTGCAGCAAAATTTCTTGTTCTGCCTTGTCATGTGACAGATCTGGACTGACAGCATCAAATTACTCTTTCAGTCAAATCCCAGAAGTTCCTGTACCCCACAAAATCTGTACTTGTCCAGAAAACAGGATTTCCAGTCATTCTCATGGGAGGGTTTCTATTCAGACCTTAATGAGGAAGAGTCAGTCACCCAAACAAGAGGAAGGCAGCACAGAAAAGCCATCCATAGAGATCTGACTCTCTGCATTTACATTTGTAATTAGGGGGCTGGAAATGCTCAGCAGCAGTGTTTGGTGACAGAACTAGAACAATATCACCTTTCATAACTCTTGAGAAATGCATCAGGTACAATTCCTCAGCCTCAGCAGTGCCAGTGGGGTGACAGGGCAGGGATGGGGAATGAGGGGACAGAGACACAAGTTTTCTGAGGACAGGTGAGTTAAAGCTTCAGTCATACCATGTTTTTCCTGTTTATTTACAGTGGACAGCAGGAGAGCAGCACAGGTATGAGCTCCAGCATTAAATGGAGATCCCAGATGCTGAGCATGGGTGATGAGGCAGTCAGGGAGAAGTGGGATTTCTGAGTTTTTCAGAGCCCCAAGGCTGGGACATGGTGGGAGGAGGAGGAAGACTAAGGAGCTATAATAAATAAACACTCTTTAACCCTGGATCTCAGTGATAATAATTCATCAAATCCTAAAGGTTTGCCCTGAGCAACTACCCAGTTTATGTACAGTAGGTTACTTCCTTTGTACAAAATCTTTCATGCATCCTTATTTCCCATATACTGTTTCACCTCATGTTATACCTTGTAATCTTGGCTTGTAATGCAGTTTAGGGTTATTATATGTCACATAAGGGTTGAAGTTTAAAGAAACCAAACCGCAGCTGAGCTCAGACACACCGTAGCATTGGGAGGAGCACTTAGAAACACTGAAGTGAACCTGTGGAATGCTTTTCCCACCTGCAAGCTTTAACAACAGCAATTTCTGTATGAGTGAGCCATGACCAAGGACCCCAGCACATCAGGTAGAGCAAGAACAGAAACAACTGGAGGTTTCTCATGGCAGAGTTTTGGTATGGCCAAGGCCAAAAGACAGCAGCAGTTCTGCAGGCACTGCTGACGAAGTCAATGAGGCCCTCATGAATAAGCATATCTAATATTTCATAGTGGTTTAAAACTGATGAAGATGTAACAATGTGAAACCAAACCTGGGTTTGCTGCCCAGGAGGGGCAGATTTGGAGGATGCAGTACCCAGCTGGTCCCTGCATCCAGCCCATATCCATCCCTCATCCCCCATCCCACTGTGCTCACGGCAGCAGCTTCTCCCACTATCAGATGTGAGTCACTGCCAGAGGCACAATGCCAGACTTGATGAACCAGAGGTCTTATCCGGCCTGGAGGATCTGAACTTCCAGTGTTTACTTAAGAATGAAGAGGAATAAACTCTGGTTTTTAAAGCTAAACATCTAAATGTACTCACTAATCCAAAGAGGTACAGTAAGCAACTGTACAAACACACCTTAAATGTTTTTTGGCAATTTTTGCAGTTCACCAAGAAAGATGTGTCATCTTTCAAAACATGAAAATCCAGCTTCCCCAAGCTCACAGGGAAGTGTTCTGCTTTTCTCTTTTGCAGGTACCAAAAAGGTGAAGCAAGAAAATCTGCAGCCAGGTACACCTTCACATAAAATACCAACCACTGTGAGCAACACAGAGGCAAAAAGACCTCTGCAACCAGGGCATGCAGGTGGATTTTCTCTGCAGGCTGGGGGAAACAGGGTAATTGAAGTACCTGACACCCTCATCTGCAGTGCTTGATTTTATGACCAGGAGCCTAAGCCTATACTTCTCCCCAGTAGCCACATGTGACCCTTTTTAAAAATATTTCACTCCAGCCATAGCATTGAAATATCATTCAAATACTTTCTGATTTTTTTTTCCCTGAAAACATGGGCAGTTACTGAATTTAATGTTTTGTAGAGCAAAACCACAAGGTTTCACTCAATCCTCATCTATAATTGTGGTAGACACTAAAAAATCCCTTGAGAGCTGCAGCACACACAGAGCCAGACCAGATCTTCCAAGTTCCCTCCATACACAAATCCTCCTGAATAACAAATATTAATATATAGTAAATAATAATTGCAATACTTAGCACTTCCCACCCATAGATCCCACAGTATTTCACTGAGCTGGATGAATGCCTTTCATTCTCTTGCTCCCAGGCAAACAAGGACTTCTCTTCTGCAAATATTTTCCATGCAGGTGTTTCATTTTAACCTTACACCTAGTTTTGGTAATTATGCTGTGGTCAGCCCAGTCACTGAGAGAGTTCCAGGTTAGTCTTCTTCTATAAATGTCCTCCTCAGGAGAGCAAAAACACTAAATGTGTTTTTAACCTACAGACATGGATGATTCCTCTGCTTTCTAAGCAGCAAATATTTGCACCCAAACTTGAAATCATATGGGCTTTAAGGTCCCTTCCAACCCAAACCATTCCATGATTCTGTGATCTTTGGCAGGATGGTGTTCTCTGGAGCATGAGGACAGCCAGGATGGGATGGCAGGAGTAGCACCATGAGTGCAAAACAGAGTTGTTTGAGGAAGCTCCTGAGATTCAAGGATTTTGGATGTGACAAGATCCAGCAAGTCTTTTCTTGTGCAATTGCCAAATCCACCTTGACCATCCTCACCTTTGTGCCTTGTTCTGCTGTAAAATACACGAAGACATTAAAAAATGATGTTTTTTCACATCAGCTCTGCTGGACACTCTCAGGCTCCCTCTGGAAGTCACCTCTTCTTTCTGCTCACTGAATTTAGGAGACCTTGGTGATAGGTTTTGGCAATTAAAAATCATCTAAATACAGCTACGTATGGTAGGTCCATGAATAATGAGATGCTTATTTAGAAATTAGTGCAGTTGGTTGCATCCTCCCTGGAACCACACAGAAAGTGCAAATTCCCTCAGAAATGTTGCCTCTAGTGGAACTCCAGCCTGTGTTTAACCCCATCTTCAGACACCTGTGGTGGGATGTGCTGGTGCTGAGCACAGCCAGGGCAAGAAGTGAGAACAGCAGGGGATTCTCCTGGCCCCTGGTCCCTGGGTGACAGCTCAAGGCTAACACATGGCCACCTCTCCCAGGAGGAGAACACTCTACAGTTCAATCCATCCCTGCAATTAGAAGGCAATAACTCTTGGAGGACAAAATGTAGCAAAATATTAAGCCATCAGTTTTCATTTGTATGAGGCCCCGTGTCTGCTGCCAGAGAGCTCTATCCCATATATAAGTCCTGCCAAATAATGTGCATTTACCTCATTTCCACCCACAAGCCAGCATAGTTACCTATAAAGATTAATGTCTGGGACCTGTGCAGAGTCTGGAGATGAGTTTCAGATGGATCATCAGGCACTTAAATAGTTTTAGAACAGCCTTGGAAGTCATTAATCTTAATAGATACAACAATAATAATTTAAGACAGAGAAGGTCCCATGGGGCAGGGGAGGAGGTTGGTCCTGGCTCTAAGAAAGTCTTGTTCCACTCTTTAATTTCAGGAATCAAGACTGGCTGGGGCAAAGTCCCCTCTCCTTCTTCTCATCTTGGCTCAAAGCCAATCTCTGGGGAAGGAGGAATAAAGTACATACCCAGTGACAGATATGTGTCATGCACATCTCTGCCCTCAGCATCTCTTCAGGAATTAATTTACCTGTGAGTATAAACTTGGACCCTGTTACAACCAAAGCTAAATGAATATCAACTGAAGGTAGGCTTGAGTATCTATATTTTATCTATATGGGTTTGCTTTTTTTCCTGACAAGATCTAAGAAGCTGCTTTGAGTAGATGCCAGGGTCTAATACAGGGCACATTCAGATCCAGTGTGGCATTCAGACCATGAATGAGCTGAGACACTGCTGTGCTGTCAAAGCATAGGTGCATAATAAGCACAACACAGTATTTGGAGTCAGAGGTAACAAAGGTAACAAACACCTTGTGAGAGCACAGGAGGCATCTGGGTTAATTTGAAGGTATAAGGGGATTTATCACTTTCCCCAAAATCCATAATGCATGGAATAGATTGCAGCAGGAATATTTGGATTGATGTTTAGACCTTAAGTAACTTTTCCCTAATGCCCAAATCCCCAAGACTCTGTTCTTTGGCAGTCAATCCTGTGACAGATCTCTGGAACATCGTTAAACATGTTGCGATTTCACTGGCAAGTAAACAACTGACCACAAGGTGCAGAATCGAAAATCCTGCAAGTGCAAAGATGAGAAATACATCAATATTTCACTGATTGAGATCTACTCCCATTAACATCTACATTGTATAAGGAAACATCTCCAGATGTCATCCTGAAGAATAACAAGGAATTTTATTGGAGTAAATGTGGCCTTTCCAGTTGTCACAAACAGGGCTATAATTATTTTTAAAGAGAATTAAGCTAAGTATTACCACCCTCTACAAAACTTTGTTTGTTTCTGTTTGTTGTGGGTGATCCTTGGTTTGCAGCTTGTTAGCAGCATGTCACCAGGGAATAAACACAACCACACACACAAAAGAAACTTCTTTTCCAACATCTCTCAAGGCTCTGGCTGCTGCTAATTGATGGCGTACACAATTGCTGCTGCTTGTTGTTTTTGTGGTTGTTGTTGTTGCATAACTGTCACTATTAGTAGTTGGGGGTGCATAAATATCACGTGTGTTAACTTCTCAAATATGGCAATGATGGTAAATTCAGTGATTTAAAAGGAGTGAAGGGATTTCCTTGCCACAAGAAGTGCTTTCTCTGTTTCCATCTAACCACAAGACAGTGATGCACACCTCATCTTTTCCACAAAGAATTTGAGTCCAGCATTATTGATCCAGTGCAGCTGCAAGAGCCTTTCATAAGCATGATCAAAATGCCAATAAACTCTGCTCTTGTATAGCTTCTTCTATTTGTCCAACACCTTTTCCTGCCTTAACCTGCCCACGTCCTGGTGGGAGGTCAGCATAGTTGGTTGCAGGCACATAAACCTCATACAACATGCTGGAATCACACCAGGAGACTGGGCAGGGCTGGAAAAAGGACTTCTCCCAGTCCTCATACTTAATTTTCCTCCCATAAACTCATGGATTTATTTTTTAAGTGACAGAGCTGCTCTGCTTTTCCTTCATGACGGACACCTTTTCCATCAGCAATGTCAGGCTCTGGATGAGGTTAGGGGGAAACAGGGACTGCACTGGTTCTCATCCCACTGCTCTTCCCAAAAATCTGAGATGTAGATTTCTTTCAGTGGGGAATAAGAGTGAAGCAGGGAGGGGACTGAAGTTCTGGAAATATTGCCCTGAATGGATGATCTTGCAGGCCTGACTCACACCAAGCTCCCAGCGGAGTGAATGGGAGGACTGTTGGACTCATATATAGAGGGGAAAATTCATTATTGACTCCCTTCCCCCCATATGGTTAGGTCTGTCTTGGGAAGGACAATATTTTCCAAACAATTTGTCATTTCTTTTTCTGAGCTCTCCTTTCCATTTGGCTCTGAAACAAATGTGCGTGCACAGAAAGAAGCTTATTCCTTTACGGTTTGCCTCTTCTGGGAAGTTTAGAAATGTTACAATCCAGTAATGTTCCAAGCATCCCAGTTTCTCCCAGAGAAGCAATATGGCCTTTTAGACACTATTCCAAGGATGGACTAACAGGGAAGGCTGCAAATAAAGGAATGAGAGAGCTTGGAGAGTCATTTCTTCACTATATTTGGAAATATGGAGAGACATTCTTTTAATGAACGTTTGTGATGGTTTAAAAAGGAAACTGCAGAGGGTTCTACTGTTTGTGTAGGAACAATCTGTACCACCATCACACAGAATACCACCCTGGCTGTGGAAATACTTTTGGAAACTGGCTTGGCTAGGAGGTGATTTGATGCTGGTTTGGTTGGCATTGGGAGGGTCACCTGGTGATGAGGTGCCCTTCCCTCCCAACCCCCTGCAGCACCGGACACTCCTCATTGTCTTTTGGGCACAAGCTCTGGTATGTTACTGACACCCCTTGATTCACCTGATGTCTTCTCTGGGGGAGAAGCTTTCCAATGACCATCTTTGATTCTGGAAGCTGAGAAAAGCAGACACTGAGACTAATTAATCCACCTCTGAATCGAGCATGAAGGAAATAACATAATTTAGGCACTTGCTTATAATCATACCTTCTATTTCCACCTTATCTCAGTTCACTCCTACATCTTGCCTCAAAGCTACACTTGTTTTTTTATTACCTGAAGCTTGCTGTAAATGCTGTTAGTGTTCAGAAATGTCTCAGTCCAACTGACCTATGTGGCTGCTGAGCTCAGTCAGGCTTCCAACCCATAATACACTTCCAGCAAGGACTGTCTCCCAGACTAGGAGTGGTGGAATCTGTGTGCAATCTGCCCTTGCAGCCCAGAGGCCACAAGTCAGCCCCACTGCTGGGTGGTCTCTGGACAGTTGTTTGCTTCTCCAGAGGTCTTTTGATCCCCTCCAAAAGGGGGTTCACTCTGAGCTTGTCCCTCCAGAAGGAGGCTCCTGAGCTGAGGGATATTCCAGCATCCATATCCGATCTTCATGGAGGAAGAATCGTGACAGCCACAACCCAGGCTGAACACGGGCAGGATGCTCTCAGTATTTGCCATATTCACCTGCTCATGACTCAAATTACTTGAAAACCTTCACAGAATCAGAATCCCAGGCTGGGTACAGTAGGAGTGAACCACTGGAGGTCCTCTGGTCCAACCTCCCTGAAGAATTTCTTTAGCACCCACCCACAGACCTGGGCAAAGCCTCTCCTGGTGCTGAGTGAGCTGTGCCCCGGTGCTGGGCCATCTGCAAGGCTGGTAGGACACAGGGTGTCTCCTGAGCTTCTCAGGCAGGCAGGCAGGCAGGCAGCCTGGGAAGCTCCCCTCCATCCTCAACACGTAAACATCTGCTGGAGGAAGACTTTTCTCCTAATAACACGTCATTAAACATTGATTTAAAGACAATCATCTTCCCTCTTCAGTTTCACAGCACCTTTAAAACAGCTGTTAGGCTGCAGAGGGGATGATCAGCTGAACAGGAAACACATTGTTAGCTCCCAGCATTAAAACAGTAGAATGCATTAATTTATGAGCTCCTACTCCCTCTCCAAAAGTTTTATTATGTTAATATCACCTTGATGTGCTGGTAGGCCCCAGTGCCAAAGCCTCTTTCACACAGTATGTGCCATCCTAAATTACAGGCTGGGTGCCTCCTGGAACTGCCTTTGGAAAACTGGAGTAAACCAGCAAGCACTGAAGTTAATATTATCTTACAGAGTAACAACCAGCTAATGCTCGACATGTGAATCCCATTTACTTCTTCTCTCTATAACAAATGGCAAGTGTGGGACTGGACTGTTTGTGATTTTATGCTATTTATCTTTCTGATCCATTCCATATTCGTTGTCCTTAGTCTTCAGCTACAGTTATACCCTGTGTGTATAGGAGTGTGTGACCCGCTCTGCTGAGGAAAGCCCTAAGCACACCCCCACTGCCGTTTGCTTGGTCACTGCATGACTTTTGTGTTTTTCTCTTGAGAGGCAAATTTCCAGGGTGTAGGTATGAGAAGCGCAGTGTCTGGAACTCCAGAAGCATCCCTGGAAAATGAAAGCGGGCCGAGGGAACGAGCAGTGAGCTCGGTGTGTCGGTATCACCCGGGCAAGCATCTCCTGGAGCCCTGCATCCTCCGGCCCGGGCAGCCCCGGCTGCTGCCCGCAGCCTTCCCCCAGGTGCTCAGCGCTGTGCTCCCAGTTCCGCACTGAGGTCCTGAAACAAGAGAGCACGTCGGCGGGGGGGAGGAGTGGGGGGAAAGAAGTAAAAGAAGAGGCCATTCCTTGTCCCTGTCCCCTCGGCCAAAAGCCCCAACCGGGAGGAAATGAAGGGGGCAGGGGCCGTGTAGCCAGGAGCACGAAGCCGCCCCCCGAGAGAGGCTCGGCCGGGCGGGAGCGGCGGGACTCGGGGGGCCGGGCTCGGGGATGCCTTCGGCGGCAGGACGGAGATGCGGGGCGGCCGGCGCCGCCGGTCTCCCGGTGCGGGCGGCGCTGGCCCCGGCCCTCCCCCGTCTGCGGCACCCTGGGACGGGGCTGACGTCAGGAGGAGACGGGGAAATCTCCCAAGAAAACCCTGGAGCGGCGGCCGGGGCTCGCACAGCGCCCGCCGGGCCCGGCACCCCGCCACCGCCCGGTGAGTTCCCCACGCGCGTCCCCGCCGCGCCCGGCCCGCCCCACGCGTGTCGTGCCCGTCCCTCCGGCCGCCCGCGGGCCCTGCCCCGCCCGCCCAGCCGTCCTGCCCCCGGGCTCCCCTCAGCTCCGCGGGGCTCTCCCGGCGGCCGCGGGGCCGCGGAGCGTTCCGGGACTGCGAGACAAAGCCGGGCCGGGCCGTGCGGCCCCTCAGCGCCGCCTCGCCTCCCGCCCCGCGCTCCCCGCTCCGCTCTCCGCGCAATCCTTGACATCTTTATACCGTGTATAAATTCTTTCGGGACCTCTGCGCTTCGTCAGCTCTGACAAATGCGCTGGAAAAGGCAATTCCAGAGGGGTTGCCTCATTTTATAATTTTGTTATGTGTATGTATATATATATATATTTAATTTTTTTTTCCAAAAGCACCGAAACGTTCCCAGCCCCCTGCGCTGCTGCTCGGGGCGCTCCGCGGCTCGTCCCCGGTGAGCTGGGCGGGGAGGCCGGGGGAGACAGCGGCGGGGGCTGCAGCGATGCCCGGAGCCTCGGGCCGCCCCGGCGGGGCTGGGGCTCCCCGGGACGAGCCGGGGCTGTGAGTGATGCGGGCCGGGGCTGTGAGTGATGCGGGCCGGGGCTGCTCGGTGCCCCAGCGGGGCTGCGCTGCCGCGGGGAAGAGCCGGCTGCTGCCGGGGATGCGCAGGGCGGGCGGGAGAGGAGACCCTGGGCCGTCGATGAATTTTCCTTTTCAGGAAAATAATATTCTGCACCCCCGTGCTTTCCCCTTTTTGGTTTGGGTATTTTTGGTTTTGTTTTTATTTTAATTTTAAAAACAGGCACCATTTTTGGGAAGTACATATATCGCGGGTTCCACGCAGCTCCTGTGGCGGAGTAAAGTCCTGGAACTGGGGGAGAAATGGTTTTTCTCCGCCTGTTAACCCCGCTTAAATGGATGTGAGGAATGCCCACCGATGTTATCTTTCGGGGATTTCGTTTTCAGACTCGCCTTAAAAACTTTTACACTGAGCGAGTTTTCTATTATGTCTATCATTTTCTATTATTTCGTCCCCTTTCCCCAAATTTTGCCAACCACACTGCAAACAAAGTCCGAGTCACGAATTGAACATAAAATGATACGTAGTGCTTGAATCGAGAACCTAGATGTTGTTTGCTTTTTTAAATAACAATTTAAATATATATATTTTCCACTTAACAAACCAAAATCCATGTTCTCCAGGTTATTCCCTGCGCCAGCTCCAGCCGCCTATATAAAAACTGACTTCCAAATATTTCCTGAGGTCTACTTCACTGGCAGAACTTCCCCAAAAATCCTTCATTTGCCTGAAATATGAGCAAAGTCCTTGGAAATCCCGCGCTGGAGCCGTGGCCACATTTCCCTGGGAAAGTTTTAGACGAGTTAGAGGCGCCTGAGACCGAGGCAGACTCTTCCTCCCGAAACCCACTGCCGAACAATAACCTGGTGGCTCTGCCACCTCTCTTTTACAGCGCGTTTTATTGTTCATGCATGTGTTATTATGAAAATGTGTATTTCCAAATATATATATATATATTTATTTATATTTATATAAATAACCCCTTCTTATCGGGCTTGTAGTAGGGAGCCCATTTCTCCCAGAAAATGACCGCTGATGAAACAATTCATTATTTCCCTCCCGTGATGAACCACTCGGATATATATTGCTTTTAAATAACAAAAGGGGAGGAGAAAACATTCTCTAGTAAAGCCGAATTCCTTCGTTAGACCGCCTCCTAAACGTGCTAATAAAACTAATTCGTTTTATTTGCCCTGAACTTTTATATCTAACCCGGCGCGCTGATTAGCACAGCCCTCTGGAAGGCGGTGTGTTCCTATCTCTCTCCGAGATGTACCCGTTAAGATACGGCCGTTCCCACAGTGGAACTGGCAGGAAAAGTGTCCCGTGCCTTTATGTCGGCGCTGTTTGCTCCTGGGGCAGTGGAGACGAGCGGAGCTGCGCCGGGAGCAGCGCGGGGCTGCCGAGCAGTGGGGAGAGATCAGCCCTTTGGGGGGAAATAAGAAAAAAAGTCAGAAGGAAAAATTGAAAAGAGAGAAAAAAAAAATATATATATATGGGTAGGGGCGAGGAGGAGAAGGAAAGAAAATAAGAGAAAAAATTAGAAGAAAAAAATATAAAAGGAGGAGAAATAAAATAATATAGAAGATTAATTGAATATGCTCAAAGGTTAATTATTTCTCTGATTTTGCATTTTAAGGGAGGAAATGTGTAGGACTTGCAGAGATTCGCTGCTGTTCTAAGCACATTAAAGAGTCCAACGCATTATTAATATATTTCAGCCCTTCAGGAAATGTCCTCTTGAAGGGAAATGTGTTTCTCCCATCCAACTGCTGGAGCAATTAAGAGGTTGCTCGCCCAAAACAAGGTGGGGGAAACCCACAAGGAAACCTAATGTCGTTCATTCTAAATGTAGCGTCTTTTTTTCTCCTGAAGAGGAGTCTTCAACAAATGCCAACGGAGTGCTCGGGCCTCTGATTATCCTGTTTGAGGCATCTTTTTGAGCCCACAAAAAAGCCACATTTCGGGATCTAAAGATGCACAGAGTAATATGAGCAGGCTGCCTAACAAACTCCGGTGCCCCTTCCTCTGTCAATTAATCAGAAAAGCATGTTCGCTCTGCCCAGAGAGGGAATTGTGTGGCTATATTGTGATTTTCCCCTCTTTTTCCCCCACCTAGGAAAAAAAAAGAAAATGTATTTCTGAGCTGTCCATCCTCCGACGCTGTCGTTGCAGTGCAATGACACTCGCACTCACATCAGGTTTATCAGAGATAAATCCAAACCTCTGCTATCAGCAAATTCATATTTTCTTGGAGCAGAGTTCAGTGCCTGTGGTCTGACATATGCGAGGAGGGCTGGAAGGCAGCTCCTGGCAAGGGTGAGACTGTGCCGCCAGAGGTTTGGGGGTAAAAGAAGTTGTCCCAGGTCGGACAACTACAAAATGATTTTATTTTCGGGGTTCTGGTAGAATGACTGCCGAAGTGAACCAGCACCATCCCACTCTACCCCCGGCAGCTTCCAGCTGCAGAAAACCGAATAAGAAAACCGTTTCTCCAGCCGTCAGTCGCTGCATTTCAAGAAAGCCTTGGGGTATCATTTGTATCTGTCAGAGAACATTAAGCCTTCAACTTTTTCATCCCGAGTTTTTTCAAGCGCTGCCGCTGGCCGCCGCGCACGGGGGAGCCCCGGAGAGGGATGCGGATGGCGGGGCGGGGAGGCAGTCCCGGGAATCCCAGGTGCCCCGGGAAATGTCCAAGGCCAGACACATCCTCGTGTGTTTCCCGTCGTGTTTCAGTGGCGGGGAGAGCAGAGGTGGTGGGGCAGGGTCGGCCGGACCGAGGGGAGCGGGATGGGGCAGGGAGGCAGTGGGAGGCCCGGGGGAGCATCCGAGGCGCGGAGGGGCCCTGCGCTCCCGCGGAAGGCGGAGGCTTGGCTGACATACGGAGGGACGAAGGCTACGAGTCCAAAAGAGGCTGATTTCGTTTTGCTATACTTCTTAGGAAAATTGCTGTCCTGGCTGCGCAGAAGAGGACAGGCCGGCCGGGAGCCAGCGTAATTTTCCACCTTCTCCTCCTGAGCGATTTAACACGCACTTCAGCCTGGGTTTCTTCCCTCTCTCTGCTTCCCTCTCCACCCCGCCCGTGGGGGACCGGGCTCTGGGTCCGGAGGAGGTCGGGGGGTTCTGGGGCTCCTTTCGCCGTTTTGGGGTTCTGCTTCATTTTCCCTTCAGGCCAGGGGAGAGCAGAGCTTTGCCTTGCGCAGGGGCATAAACGCGGATCTCCACCTCGCGTGTAAGGGTCGTGCTTTTCATTTGGGGTGATGGTGTTTTGGGGCAGGACACCCCCGGAACAGTTCCCCGACGGACACAACCCCCACGGTGCAGCCCACCAACCCCCGCGGTGTGCTCCGTGCTCCTGCACACACTCCAGCGTGCATCACGCGTGGTCATCCCCTGGGTCACAGCCACGCAGCAGCAGCAGCAGCAGCCGCGTACCCGCGGGGCACTTTTTGGATGGTTCCATTGTTAAAAGGCGTTTTCTTGCAGCAAGTCCGATCTCCTGCGTTCGGCGAAGGGGGCGCCGGGGGAGGTTGACGGTCTTGGTTTGGGCTTGGTTTGGCTGGGATTGCATTGTTTGCTTTTGGCTTGGTCTGGTTGCATTCGTTGCGGTTTGGTTTGGGTTTGGTTTGGTTTGGTTTGGTTTGGTTTGGTTTGGTTTGGTTTGGTTGAGTGGACTTGAGTTAGGTTGAGCTGGATTGGGTTTGGTTGGACTGAGTTTGTTTGGAGTTGTTTGGACTGCGTTTGGCTGGGTTTGGTTGAACTGAATTTGGTAGAGTTTGAGTTGAAGGGCTTCTCCCTTCTCTCTTGCCTCACTACAGCTGTTTTTTTCAGAAGGCTTCCATCTCTTCTCGGGTAGAGGTGCGATTGAGAGGAGGCGTCTTCATTTTTGTAACAATTCCCAATAATTTATAGACTGAATCTGAGTCTATACAACGGTAATAAATCTGAAAAGGAAAAACTGGCAGAGACTGAACTTCACCACCTGATATACGGCCCAGGTGGCTTGGCATTGGCTGCAACCACCGCAACCAGCCGGGGATGGGAGCCCGTCTCCGAGAGCAGGAACCCCCTCCAGACACCTGGCGGTGAAACGGCCCTGTCCCCTCGGGGACAGTGATAGTCCTGCTCTCGGACAGACGCGTCTCTTCTTCATGGGGCTGTCACTGGCGTGGCCAGCGCTGATTTATTTCTAAGCGCCATCCTTAGTTCTGGGGTTATTTATAGCAGGAGGAAGCAGAGCGGGTTTATTTGCGGGTTTCCAGCCTTTTCTAGATCCCTGACGCAGTTCCTAGCCGGGGGTGCCGGGGTCGCGGAGCAGCGGTGCTCTCCGGCCACCCCACGCGGAGCGTTCCCACGCGAAGCTGTCCCGCAGCCCCGGTGCCCGCTGGAGCTCCGCGGGGCCCGGCCCCACCCTCCCTCCGCCTCTGCCCGGCCCTTCCCACGCCCACGCAGGTCGCGGCTCCCCGGGGATGTCCTGCCGGAGTCTCTGCGGCCGGGCTGCCGCGGCCCCTCCTTCCCGCAGCTCCTCAGCCCCCGCGGGGCTCTGGGAGAAGGGGGAACCCGAGTGCCCCGTCCTGCCCGGCCAGCGGGGCCGCCGCGCCGCGTTCAGGTCTCGGGAGGAGCGGGCGGCTCCGGGTGGGACATCAGAGCTGGCTGCGAGGTGAGACGTGACGTCACGGATGCAGCGAATGACGTCACGCGAATGGAGCCGTGACGTAGCGCATAGCGGAAGGAATTGTCGCATCCCGAGCAGCGCGCCCTTGGATGGGAGCAAAGAGGAGAAGGCGCAGATCTGGGGGTGACCGCCCTGGGGACGTGCTCTGTTGTCGTGCCATAAGTGTCGCGAGCAGCAGCAGGAATGACCGGGAGGATTTGGTTCTGTGCTGTAGGACTGTGCCCGCTGCAGAGAGCGCAGAGTGAGAGGATGCCTTAAATCCACGTATGATTTACGTATGAGACACACAGACAAGACAGATACATGGTATGGAATAGATAAATATAAGATATCGATTGGATAGATCCATGATATATTCTCCCACTGCCCAGCCGTGCTCAGGTGTGCAGTGAATGCCCGCCCACACCACGGCCCGGGCGCGGACACTCCTGGAGATTGTCAGGAGAGAACCGGGAGCTGCTCCGGGTCCCCAGGGCCAGCCCGTTACTCTCTGTTTAAGGCCCGTATCAGGGGATGTCTGCCCCGGTGACACCCAGGTGACACCCAGCCCAGGAGGAGCCGAGGCCTGCGATCGCCTGGGAAGACAACGGGACCCAGCATTACCGCGGCCGCCGCCTCGGCAGAATCACGCCGGTGCCCGGGCAGAGCCTATCTTTGCGACTAGCAGGGAGGAATTGAGCCGAGAACGAATATTTTAAAACGAGATTTTATAGTACAGAATAAAAACTGTAATTAGGTTCATGATTAAAAAAAAAAAAAAAGCACAAAGGAAAATTAAAAGGAACGAAAAATATGTTGCCTCTGGTTCAGAGGCTGCTGTGAGCAGCGGGTTTAAAATAGTCGGAGCAGAGCCGGGCTGTTGGCAGATTCGTGGAATCATAGAAACATCAAGGTTGAAGAAGACCCTTAAGGTCAACGAGTGCCACCGCCTCCCTCCAGCACGGCGCTCTGGGCCCCGTCCCCCTTCCGCCGAGGGCGGGGAAGCCCCCGCAGGCCGACCCCGGGCTGCCGCCCACGGAAATAAGGGGAAAGAGGGGACGGTGAAGGGTCTCAGACACGATGCACATTTGCAGTGTATTCACCTCCTTCCTCTTTGGGAGAAAGGCCGCTCCCACCTCTTGCTTCTCACGCTGGAGGAGGTCTCCATCCTTCCCGTGCCTTCTGCATCAGCTGAGCCCCTCGAGGCCCAGAGACCCTGGTAAATATTTGCGTTTTAAACCACGTCCATCTTAAACAGCCCCTAGGTTGTCTGGTTCACCTCTGGTGCTCGAAATTCCCAGTTGTTTGCAGACTCCTGAGCGAAGTTCAGCCGGGAGCGGCAAAAAGGCAGAAGGACATCAAGATGTGACTAGAAAAAAAAAATCAACAAAAAGAAAAAGAGCTCGGGAGAGCTGATCCTGATAGCACCCACATGTGCATCCCCTGAACGGTGCTTAAGACCAGAGGTGAAGGGGTTGGGAGCTTTGGGCTCTCCCCCGCCGGGGGTCCCCGGGCCTTGCGGGGCGCTGCCGGTGGGGCGGGCCCGGCTCCATCACTCCGGAGGGGCTGGAAAAAGCCTGCGCTGCTGGAGCACTGCTTCCCTCCACTTTTCCATAAAACAGTTCAAAAGTTCTTTCCCACATCTTTACTTGATTTGAAAGCAAAATAGGGTGTCAGTATAGATCAGTTAAAGTGAGCCGAGAAGGTAGAGAGGAGAGAGGATCGCTTCCCTAGGCAGTCACAGCCAGGGTCTTCGTCCCATTTCCTTTCTCCCCTTTCCCCTCACCCCTGGTACCCGCGGTTCCCACCTTCCTTCCCCCGTAGGATTTTCCACTACGCCAAAACACCGAGGTGTTATCCAGGAGGTCTAAGGCCGTCTCCCGGCCTGCCTGGGCAGCTCCAGGGACCGGCCGTGCTCCACACGCCCCTACTTCGGGACAGGGTGCACCAGTGACCGCTGCAGGAGATGGGGTCTGCCGAGGAAAGGTAGGGGTCTCCCACCCCCTCCCCGCCGGCTGCCCCGGTCCCTGGACTGGCACAGTCACAGGGACCCCTCCCGAGGGTCACCGCGAGTTCGGCTGCAGCAGGAAAATGATTCGTTATTAATCATGTGCTGAAAGATGATGTGATGGGAGAGACGGCACTGCCGCTGCTCCCCGAGCTGCGTTCCCCCGGACGTCAGGCAGGGCCCGGGCAGTTCTTTTATAACCCCCGCAGCTTAGAAAATAATGTTTAAAAAGGTTAAAACCAGTTCAGACGGAGCCCACAGCCCAAGCACACCTCCAGGAACATATTCCTGGTGGGACTAAAACATGTGATGGGGTGGCTCAGACCCGCGCAGAGATACTGGGGAGTGCGCGGGTGCGCATCCACTGCTGGGTGCGGAGGTTCCGCGGCCGTGAGGTCCAACCTGGAAGGGTGTGGGGATACCCGTGGGGACGCCGTGCTGCGCGGGGCGCAACCTGCGCGCTGCCGGGTGGTGGGGGATTACGAAGGGGGGCGAACTGATGGGGTGCTGAGGGCGGGCGGGGATCCCCAGAGAATTGTTCGCTTTTCCATTCGTTTGTGAAATATTTTTAATACATCACCGAGTTTGGGGGAGGAGGCGGGTGAAGGGAAGGAGGAGGGAAGGCACCCCCGAAGGAGCCGCGGCCAGGCGGCGGGGGCCGGGCAGGGGGCCGCGGGTCTGGCCGCGGGCGCGCTGGGGGCGCGGATGGCGAGGAGAGCGGAGGCAGGTCCCGCGCGGCCGGGCTGGGCCAGCGCTAGATGGAGTGATGCATGAGCGAGACGGGGAGGTTTTAACCTTCAGGGGGTGGAGCCCCGTTTAACTACAGGCATTTGTTCTAGGGCAGGTCACTTTAATCTCTTTAGCTTTAAACTGTCCAACTCGCAACTCGCGTTTCTCTATAAGGGATCTTTACCACTTCCCTGCCTATGCGGCCGGAGCGCCGTGCCTCTCCCCAGCAGAGACAACCGCCTTCCAGGCGCTGCCCAGATTGCTTCCGACACCCTTAAAATAATACTGTTAGTAATAAGTGGATTTGTTTTTGGTTTTTGTTGATTTTTTTTTCTTCTTAAAAAAAAAAAAAAAAAAAAAGCTCCTTGTTCCTTTCCGTGTGGAATAAACACCTGCAAACTCCCCCAGGCAGCCCGGCGCCCCTGCCATGGATTCCTTTAAAGGTGGAATGAATTTGGAGAGACTGCCTGAGAGCTTGAGACCCCAACCCTCTCATGACATGGCTTCCAGCTTCCATTTGCAAAGATCCTCGGAACCCAGAGACCCGATCGACAACTCAGCCAGTGAATCCTCCGACACGGAGGTGCCAGGTAACCCTCCCCCTCCCCGCGCCCCCCTCCGTGCCTCCCCCTCCCCACCGCGCCTTCCCTCCGCGGGCGGCCGGGGGTGCTGCGCCTGCACCCCCCGAACCGGAGCCGATGGAGGGACAGGGGTGAGCAAGAGCTGCCGGTGATCGCGGGGAGCTGAGCCCCGGCAATCGGAGCGGGGGGCAGGGGCGCTCCTGGAGCTGCCGCCCCCACCGTGCCCGGCGCTGACAGCCCGCCGGGGGGGACACATGGCTCCATGGTCCCATCCCGGGAGCAGCTCTCTTTTATTTATTCTGTCTGTTTTTAAATTAAAAACTGTGGTTATTAATTGATGGGGTCGGGGGGAAGGAGGGACTCTTCAGGGAGTACAGTTTTGCCGGATGTTTCTGAAATAATGTCAGCTTTTGCCCGGGTTTATTTTCCAGCTCGGGTGGTGCAGAGATGGAAAAAGATCTCTCTGTCGGCGAAAAAAAAAAAAAAAAAAAAAAAAAAGAAAGAAAGAACAGGCAAAGCCAGAGAGGCAAGGGGGGGCCAAGGCAGGCAGCGCAGGCCGCTGCGGAGGGGATGTGCGCGGCCGCGGAGAGGTTTTGCTTGGGGGCTGAGAACTTTCCCCTTAGAAAAGGAGAAGGATCCCCATGCCCTGACCACCGTGTGCGAGGGCTACAGGAAACGCTGTGCTCTCCCAGATTGCATTTAATTAAAATAACAACATTTTCAGAATGACAAGGGAAAGGTAGAAAAGAGGAACAAAAGCTTCAAGAAGAAGCGTGATATTCCTTCTCCAGCAAGACTGTTTCAGAGAGAGTTTATGTTTTATAGATTTTTAATTTTCTAATAGCTATTGTTGCTCTTCGGAGTTTTAACCTAGAGAGTGGCTATGTAAGAGTCAGTCCCAAAGTGGCACTCGGTGATAAAGAGGGTTTGGGTTGTGCCTCCCGGCCTGATTCGCAAACAAAGTTAGGGACCGGCGTCTGGAAGGGACACTGAGATTAGAGGGGATTATTGGAGATTAGAGAGGGAGATTTGCTCCATTTTGCCCTACCCCTATGTGTGACCCCTCGGTGCTGCCGGAGGGCTGAGGAGCTGCCTGCTTTTCTTCTCCGAGAACCTGCAAAATACCTTCAGATTTTTTTTTTTTTTAATGGGAAAAATAGTTACAAAATCCCATTAAAGATGCCTTGCCTTACGATTTGGAATTGTATCACAGCCCTGCGGTGAGGCCGGATTTTTAGGAAAGCCCGGGAGAGGGGCGAGGGGACCACTACCAAAGCCCATCGGTACCTCTGGCTCTTCCTGATCGCCCCCCGCTCCCTCTCGGCCCGGTTTATCCGAGCTGTTCGCAGCCCAGAGCGGGAGGATTTCTTTTGGCGGGGATATTTTTGTTTCTGTTTCGCCGCCGCCGCCGGGCCATGCGGCTCGGCCGGTCTGGGGACCAGCGGTCCTGGGGCCATGGGCTCTGTGCTGAGAGGCCTTGCTTGCCCTGCAAACCTCGCAGAGCCATCGGCCCCTTTTGGGGGTCGGCTGAGCAGCTGAGGCTCGCTCGCAGCCTCACCCTTTTGCCTGTGAAGGGTTCCCAGCAAGGTGCGATTCAAGGGTGACTTTGCAAGGACGAGTCCTCCCGGGCTCTGGATTCAGCATGCAATTATTTTTAGATTCGCGCTTACCTCGCAGAGGTCCGAGCTGTAGAAATGCCCCCGGGCCCGCCGGCGGGGAGGGAAAACGCTCTGAAAGAGGGTTAAAAACACCACAAACGCTTAAAAGGAGGAGGAAAAAAATCTCTAAAGGAGAAACTCGCCGCGGTTTCCTGCAGCAGCAGCAGTAGGACCGAGGCCGGGGGTTGCCGCGGCCCCCGGCCCTGCACGCCCCGGCCGCCGGGGCCCAGCCCGGGAGCGCTTTGGTTCAGGGCCTTCAGTCCCTCCCCGAGCGCTTTAACCGGGACAGACCGGGCTCAAACCGGACTGGGAGAGCCAGAGAGCCCCTTACGAAAGGGGAGAGGGGGTTCGCAGGGCCGGTATTGAATTCCTGCTCCCAGCCCGCGCAAATCCCGGCCGAGAAAACCCTCTTGGATGTTTTTTTCTTCCCCTCTTCCGAAACGGTTTTTGCGAAGGGCTTTGCTCAGCCCTGTGTTAAAATAAACACCAAAATCCTAAAATATCAAGAATAAAATAATTATGAAAAGATAATGAAGTGGGGGAGCGAAGAGGGGCTTTTTGCAATTAATTGCTCATGGGTTTTCCACCTCTGCCCTTCCAAAGTTTCCTGTCGTGGCCGAGCACGACAAAGACAATAGAGCAAAGATCGCACCTTGGTTTGGAGGGAGCGAGAAGGTGCCGTAAGAAAGGCAGAGCGGCCGGTGATAGCGGACCTCGCTCCCCTCGAATGCAGTCACCCTTCGGGCCCGCTTCCAGCCGCTTTGGGGGTCCGTCCTGCCCGGGCCCGGCACGGCTCCGTGCTCCTTCCCCAGCCGCCCGGGGAAAGGCCGCTTTGGGCTGCGGGGGCTCGCTGTGCTCAGCGGAACACGGGTGGGTGCCCCCAAGCATCCCTCCGGCAGGGGTGGGCAGCTCTGGGTGCGGGGGTATCTGCCTTTGTGTGCCTGTGTTGGGAAAAAACTAAAGCAAAAACAAAAACAAAAACAAAAAAAAAAACCCAAAGAAAAAAAATAAAAAAGCAAAACAAAACAAAACAAAACAACACCAACCATCCTCGACCCCCTCGCAGAAAAGGAACGTAGCGGAGAGCAGAAAAACGAGGACGGGGCCGCCGACGACCCTGCGAAGAAGAAGAAGCAGAGGCGGCAGCGGACCCACTTCACCAGCCAGCAGCTGCAGGAGCTGGAGGCCACCTTCCAGCGGAACCGCTACCCCGACATGAGCATGAGGGAGGAGATCGCCGTCTGGACCAACCTCACCGAGCCCCGAGTCCGGGTAAGAGGGGCTGCAGCCCTGCCGGGGGCGAACTCTGCTCTGGGGCCGCCGGAGCGCGGGGGGCTCGGGGAAGCTGCCCCTTCTGGGAGCGCTGCGATGGTTTGCTCTGGGCTAGATTTTAATGACCAAAACTGGGATCCGGGCCGGAGAGGAGAAATTCAGCTCTCGGCCACGGAGAGATTCCGCCCGGAGCGGGTGGCGACCGCCGGCCTCGCACTGCGGAACGGTTCGTAAAGCGGGCGGCGAGAGGTGCAGGGAGCAGCGAAAGGCCAGGGTGGGGAAGGGTCTGACTGTGGGGGGAAGAACCCTCCGGACTGGACAAAACGCGGCGCGGGGATGGAGCAAGGTCCCATCCGAGCAACTTCCCCTTGCTCTGGTTATTCCCAGTAATCGCAACGGCCATCTCCCAACAAACCACCGCCCCTCGCTATTGCGGCACCGGGACGGCGAGATCCAATCCGCACGGTGCCGGTCTCGGTGCCGGCCCCTCCCGGCCGCGCATCTCCCAAGGCCGCGGGCTGTTTGTGGAAGCCGAAAGCGAAGGGCAGGGGCTGGGGAGCGGTCGCAAAGTCAATACGCGCTGAAGAAACAAACTCGTACCGCGAAGGAGCTCGAGTTTTACACGCGTCGGACCTCATGCCACCATATACATATAGCGTATATATATAATATATATATATATAAAAAATAAATATATATATGTGAAATCGAGCGTGGGGACAGGTGGTGCGGGGCCTGCTCTGGCGTTCCGGAGGAGCTGGCCGGGCCGGGGAGAGCAGGCTCTGGGCTGCGGATACCTGCGCTGCCCTGCGCGCATCTGCGCACCGTCGGTGGGGTGCGGGGGCTCCTGTGACCCCGCACTCACCGACACGTGTCGCTCCCCCTCTTAGCCAGGTTCGGTAATGTTGGTGCACACGCCGAGAAACGTGTGTATATATATATATATATATATATATATATATATATGTGTGTGTGTGTGTGTGTGTGCTTCGGCAGTTCCTTAAAGAGATTTATGAGTGAAAGATCCTGGCAAAGAACGACCGGGCCGAAGCGGTTCGGTCTCTTGCGATCTATCGCAAGTGTTTTTTTCCACCCGAGACATTTCCCCGAGCGGTTTCGGCAGTGGTCGCACACCACGGGGCCGTGGGCTAAAGCACCGGAGGAAACGGGAACTGCGGAGCGAAGCCCCACTGCATGGAAAATCCACTTTTTCTTTTTTTCTTCTAGTTTTTTTCTTTTTAACTTGGCAATTAAACTTTGAGTGGCCAAATCGGATTACAGAGAATCTGCTTTAAACATTTAAAAAGTAAACACCCATCTGAAACAAATGCGTCTGAAAGCATTGTCTTAATTGAGTTTAAAACAAAACAAAGCCCGAGCATTAATACTGGTTGAATATTTCAGGGAGCAAATATAACTAAAATACGAGTTGCAATTAACATAATTTCGTTCTCATTCTGTGTGGAGATGTTTGGGTTTGATGTTCTGAGATGGCAGATTGCAAATCTAACCTTAATTTGCTATGAGGGCCTTCCTTTAAAATGTCTAGGAGCCATAATTAAAACTATTACCCTCATTTTCAGGAAATTCCTGTCTGGAAGCACCTTCCGAGGAGCATATTACAGGTTTTGAACATGTTGGCTTTCGTTTCCTATTTATACAACATTCTTTTTATTATTGTTATTTTTTAAAATAGACTCCGCCATCCGTTCCCCCACGGAGTTTCCATCCTTGAGCCCGGTATTTAATAATAGTTGTGCCATTTCTGCGCCGGGAGGGGAGGCCCCAGGAGCCGTCCCCCGCCCTCGTCCCGGCTCCGGAGGGAGCGCAGCCTGTCCAGGGCCGGGGCCCCGGTGTTTTCAGGGAGCTCGTGGGCCCCGGCTCGGTAGGAGAAAGTCGGGGTGCGGCGGGGAGGATGTTGTAAGGGAGCCTCGCCGGCGGAACGCAGAACGATGCAGATTTTAAACCAATATTTAAAGATTTTTGGAGCTGCCCGGCTTCCATCACAGGGGACTCAAATGGTTTCCGAGGAATCGATATATATATTATATAAAAATAAATAAGAGTGAGACTGGAACCGGTTTTTCGCATCAAACATCAGGACCAGCTCCTCTTCTCTGTTTCCCGGTTAGGGCTGTACATTCTCATTAGATATAAAGGCAGAGGCTGCATCCATCCGAAGGCGATGCGGGGATTGATTTTTTTTTTTTTCTTCCTTTTTTTTTTTTTTTTTTTAAACCTAAACATACTAATCCAATCCCTTTTTTTATGATCTGTAACAGGGGACTTTTATTACACAGCATTAGCGTTCGGAAACGCGGCAGAGCCCGGGCGAGCCGGCCCTAATCAGAGCGGGCCGTCTCGTCGCTCCCCGCCTGGATCGGGAAAGGGGCGGCGGGGAGCCGGGGGCCGGGACAGCCTGGAGGGGCTGCTGGGCAGAAAGGCGGCTGCTGCATCCCGGCTGCTGCATCCCGGCTGCCTCATCCCGGCTGCCGCATCCCGCTGCACTGAGAGGGATGCTCAGAGCCCGACGTGCTCGCAGGCACCCTGTGCAGCGGGACCCCATCCCGCGGGGGCGGGGGGCGGCGGGGACAGGCGGTGCGGGGCCGCGGAGCCTGCTCTGGAGTCCCGGAGGGGCTCCCGGGAGGAGCAGGCGCTGGCTGCGGGTACCTGTGCTCCCCTGAACACCGTCGGTGGATTGGGGGGCTGCCGTGGCCCCACACTCACCGACACGTGTCGCTCCCCCCTCCCCACATAGGTTTGGTTCAAGAACCGCCGAGCCAAGTGGAGAAAGCGGGAGCGGAACCAGCAGATGGACCTGTGCAAGAACGGCTACGTGCCCCAGTTCAGCGGGCTGATGCAGCCCTACGATGACATGTACGCCGGCTACCCCTACAACAACTGGGCCACCAAAAGCCTCACCCCGGCGCCGCTCTCCACCAAGAGCTTCACCTTCTTCAACTCCATGAGCCCCCTCTCCTCGCAGTCCATGTTCTCGGCGCCCAGCAGCATCCCCTCCATGAACATGCCCTCCAGTATGGGCCACTCGGCCGTGCCGGGCATGGCCAACTCCGGCCTCAACAACATCAACAACATCAGCGGCTCCTCGCTCAACTCGGCCATGTCCTCGCCGGCCTGTCCCTACGGGCCACCGGGCTCGCCCTACAGCGTCTACCGGGACACTTGCAACTCCAGCTTAGCCAGCCTCAGACTGAAATCAAAGCAGCACTCGAGTTTCGGCTACAGCAGTTTGCAAAGCCCCGGCTCTAGTTTAAACGCCTGTCAGTACAACAGTTGACGGACTTGACACAAACCACCTCCGACAAAGCACCCCCGACAAAGCGAAGCGGAAGCAAAGCTACGTTTAACAAAAAAAAGAAAAAAAAAAATAAACCCGATGATAATTAAAAGCAAAACCCTAGCAAGTGAGAAAGGGAAAAAAATAAAATAAACCACGCACTCACCCCCACCCCCACCCCCCAAAAAAAAAAAAAGCCCCAAAAACTCCGCGGACTTCGACTGTCTAGGAAAAAAAAAAAAAAAAGGCAAAACAACGATGCAACCAACAAAACAGCGCTTTAAAAATATTTTTAAAAAAAAAAAGAATTTAAAAAATAATAATAACCCCATCTAAAACCGTAAACGGACCAGAAAACTTTTGCAAGAGACACCGAAATTTGGTACATGGATGAGTTGCAATTTTTTTCTCTGGATTATGCGGGTTGTATGTGTTTACTTGAACTTGCACAGGAGCCGGCAGGGCGGCCGCTGCCCCGCGGCGAGGGCGGCAGGAGGGGACGCCTCGGTGGTAAGAGCTGGTGGGACCGTTCTTGGCCGCTTGTCGCACGGGAAGAGTTTGGTTAATGTTTACCACTGAGAAACAGAATCACACTCGGAAACAAAAAAAAAAATGGTTGGGGGAAGAGGGGAGGGAAAAAAAACCAAATCGCAGAATAGAATCTGCAGGGGAAAAATGGTTGAAATATTAGGTATGAAACTATTAAAATAATAATGACAAGGGTCAACCACTTATAGAAGGTTATATTTATATCTACCGTTGCATTGTGCCGGATCATTGTCCTTGGCCGTTGAATAAACTGTTTTTAAAATGCATGATTCTTGATGTTTTTTCTTTAGTTGGAAGCTCTAATCCAGTCATTCCTGATACTAAACAGCTCAAGGTTCCTACCTCTTCATCCTTTCCAAAAGACTGCAGTATCCCTGGTTGTGAGAGAGCACAGAAACCCTTCAGCAATGCAAAAACTGTTCATTTTTTTCCCCATCCAAAGTCTTATCCTGATAATGAAATTATCATTCATCTTCATTTAAATGCAGGGGGTGTTTTTTCTCTTTGAAAAGTAAAACCGAAAACCAACCCCCGTTTATAAAGTCTCGGAAAAAAGACGAAAAATTGCTCGTTATGAAGTGATTTCAGATACTGCCTGTCTGCTAGAGAAACAGCGAGCCTCGGCGTCCGGAAAGGTTCTTAGCAAAGCTGAAAGCATTCCTTGCTTTTGTAAATGTGAAGGAAAAACAAGGAACCAAAAAAAATTCTTAAGGTGTTATTATCTTAAGGTGTTATTATGTAAATATAGATACTTTTACAAGTGCTTGTTGGAAAAAAAAACCATCAAACAAAACATGGAAATTATAAATATGATTTTTATTAATACGCATACAAAAGGCATATGAAGTTTAATTGCAGGCATATTTGTTGCTTATTTTTGTCGATACTTATTACCTGTAGATGACAAAGAGACATAAAATGCACACGGTACTTCTTTCCCAGTGTATTTCACACCTGTGGTAAACGTTACGCTGGATGTTTCAGTTATGCTGTTGTGGATAAGGATGCAGTATATATATTGTTTTATAAGTTATGTTTTGTGATTTTTTTTTTCAAAATTAAGAGCATGGGAATAAAAAAGAAAACTTAAAAAAAAAAAAAAAACTAAACCGAAACGAAATCTAGAAATGCTTTTAATGTTCTTTTCTGGCTGTGTTTAAGAGAGCGACTAAACAAGAAGAAAAGCAACTTTCTGTCCCCAGCCCCGTGGTGGCATTTTGGGGACTCCCCCCCGGTAGTTGCGCCGTCTGTCCGCGTCCCCCCCAGCATCCCGAGAGGGAAAAGCCCCGTTCTCTGCCCCCGCTCCCCGGGGCAACCCTGGCAGGGGAAACCCTCCCCAGGTCCAATTTTATGGCAGACTGATACCGCTGCTTGCCGGAACCGGAGATCCAGCCCTCTTTGCCGCTGCATTGCTGCATCCCACCAAATCCCAGTGCTCCGAGCCGTGGGTCGGGTTTTTTCCTCCCCAAAAAGTTAATCCCCGCAGCCTGGAGCGCCCCGGTGGGCTGCAGCCCTGGCACTGCTCCTTCTCCCGCAGCCGCTCGTCCCCTTTCGCTAAGGTGCGTTTTTCCCTAGTTTCTCCAAATTCCCCGATATTCTGAATTTTAAAGGTTGTTCGATTAATTCTCCCTCTCCTTTAAGTTTTTACAAGCATAAACCCCTCTGATTTCATTGATATTTATTTACTATTTGATGACTATTTATTAACCATTGCGATTACTATTAATGTTTTGCCCCAAATGCCATCATTGATATAAGGAATGGATGAAACATGCGGAGCCGGGGCAGGAGTAGCTATCTCCGGGGCTCTTTCCCGGCTCGAAGGCGCTGTTTGAGGGGCCGTGGATGGCGGAGCTCCCCGAGGAGCGCAGTTCTCTGTGCCCCGGCAGCTCCAGCTCCCGTCCCGAGGCCGAGGGGCTGCACCGGGCTTTGTTCTCAACACGGGGGCTCAGCAGAGAGCTCCGAGTCTTCCCGGCCACTCCATCCCTCACTAGAGCCACCGGAGTGTCACCAGAGCAGCACAAGGACTGGTTTTCCCCCAGTTTCCAGGCGGGAGGGGATCTGCCAGCCCTCCGCTGGGATTTTGGCCAGGATTTTAGGTGTTCTTTTTCTCCTGTTCCTGGAGGTAGCACCATTAGTCCTAAATCAGAGCAGCGGCGCTCACGTTTTGCCAAAGCCTGCCCCAGGTTTCAGTTGTTGTCGGAGTCCTGAACCACCCAGCCCCTCCCGAAACTGTCTGCAGGAAAGAGTTGGGGGACCAGGGACACAGCTTTCTGTGCTGCTGTCCCTCACCAGTGTCCCCCCGCCCTGTGACTGTATCACGGAAAGCTGATCTGCTGCTGATGGTCGACATTTGGGCATCTTGACACATTTATGGCTCGGGGAAAGGAAAATTCCAAGGAGACACTGAGCAGAAAGCAGCTCCTTCACCTTCCCTGTGCACTTTTACGGATGCCCTGCTTCCAGCAGCCTTTGGGTCTCCCCCACAATGGTTAGAGCTTGACTTATTTGGGTATTCGGAGTGTTTGAGGCACGGCTTTGGACTGCCTTGCCGGAGCACATTTTCCTCAGCGCTGTGCCTTTGGAGGTGCCCAGGTGTGTGCCCACGCTGGGGGCAGCCGAGGCAGGCTGTCATTTAATGGTTCATTAGTCTCCAAAGCCCCACGGGGGGGCGGGGGGGACGCCCGGTATAAAACGCTGCTCACCACCACCCTTCTCACTTTGGTTTTTGAACTCCCCTTGCCGGCGTCTGGCTGGTGGGTGTTTCCTCACACCGGAGGTGATGGTTTTCCATCCCTCGCCCTGCACATTCCTCCCGGTGGTTTCCAGCGCGTGAAGCTCAGGCTGGAATTCCTGAAGCTGCATCACTTCCATCCCGCGTGGCTCCATCCCGGTGGGACCCAGCCTCCTGCCTGCCGACTGCAGCCTTTGTCAAGGCAAGCAGATCCTCGGAGCCAGAGAAATACCGGAATCGAGTTTTCCATTTGTTCTGGGTGTGCTGGCTTACCTATTAGCATTTCCAAAGCAAAGCTGCCTGGGGAGAGCTTTGCTCGGGGTTGCTCGGGAATGCTGTACGGTCCTGAGAGGTCCCAGACCAGCCCAGGAGCTGCACCAGACCAGATGAAGTTCACAAATACTTTGTGCCTCAGTCTGCGCAGTCCGTCCAAGCTTAAATGTCTTCTAATAAAAAGCTGTGGTCAGTTTAATTCTGAATTGCATACTTCTTTTTATCTGTGGCCTGGAACTCAGCAAACTATGCAAAATCCCATTTAAATTAATGGGATGCTTCAGTACAGATTTTAATGGGGTTTTGTATAATAAAAATAACACCTAGAAATGCCCTAACATTTTGCTACGATCTTGCAACAAAAGTCAGTGGAACTGGGATAATAAAAATACAGGTTTTATATGTAACCTATGAAGGGTTTGTCATTAACTTCAGTGGCACAGTTTTAGGCCTTATTATTTTAGTATATGCTTGTATAAGTAAAAATTACCTTATCAATTAAATGAGAATCTGTGACTTTTCTGTTTCAGACTGGCAACTTGTATATGAAATATTTAGTTTGATGTTATCAAGACACCCAATATATACAACTTATAAACCAGCCCATATACAAAGACTGAGAACAAACAAAAATACAAAACTACGCATTGTTTTTGCTCAGCTTGCCCATCAAACAAAGCTGAGTTGTTATTCCTAAGAAAATACTTCATATCCCTCCTTTAATCTATCCAAGAGAACAGTTCTCTGCTCAGCCTCATAGAAAACAGTAAAAACCTCCTTCAAAGTAAAATATATTTTAATTAACAGAGCTGCAAAATAAAATCCACAGCTATAGAGCAAGCCTCCTCTGCAGCTCACCATTGTGTGAACTGCTTGGGCAAGCTGCTCTTATTAACAAGCTACAGGCTACGCTCTGTTCCAAACTGATTAAGCAGTAGGGCTGCAGGCAGATTTTCTATCAAAAATGTTTCAATGGCAGCCAGCCTGTTCTTCTGCAGAATGATGGGTTTTTTTATAGGAAAAAATAATTTGTTTATCCCCAACTCCAATTTCTTTAATGAAGAAAGCATATGCGCAAAAATTTTATTTACCAAATAACTTCACAAAAAATAAAAATTCTCATAGGAAATAAAAGAAGAAAAATGAAAGAACATATGTATTTGATTTTTTTTCCCCTTCTTCACTCAAGTAATTTCTTGCAGAAAGCCAGGTAACAATGTTCAGTCTCTGCTAGAGACAAGCAAATTTGCTCACAAGTCTTCCCAGGAGATCAGTGGAGCTGAGTGAAGGCTGGTGCCCGGGGCAAACCCCACCGATGTAAATGAGGAGCCCAGAACCAGCTCCTCCCGACACTTCTGCTGATGCAGCCCTGCAATGCATGGCAGCCTGCAATTCCTGCCTGGAATAGCATGTAAAACACCACTCGTTCCTGGTTGCTAATTCAAGTCTTACAGAGCAGCTTCAGACCTTCCCTGTCACAAAAAACCCCCAGAAAACCTACGTGTTAATATGCAAAAAAACCAAAATCTGACCTAGTATGAGCAGAGACAAAGTAGTGGCTGTCCCCCAGAAGCACAAAGCAATTTATATTACAGGGTTCAAAGTGATACCTGCCTGGGTATATAGGAGATTAGCAGTGGGATTTTCAAAAGCTCTATGTGAGTAAGAACTGGATTAAAAAAAAAATTTAAAAATAATCACTGAATCAGTGCTGGTGTGAGATTTTCTTAGAAGTGAGTTAGGTACCTGGGATTTAGACACTTAGAGTGAGACTTTTAGAGGGATTTAGATGTCTGAAGATACAGCTAAGTACATACTGGGATCTTTGAAAGCACCCAGTACTTGTGTCTACCAGAAGTTTCTGCTCTGGCTCCTTCTGAGGCTCCTCTAACTGCCTGGGTGAAACTGTGAGAACCCAAATCCCTTCCAAACACTGGCTCTTGGCATTTGGGAGCCCTCAAAAATTCCCATTCTCCCTCCACTCCCTTCTTTTTTATTTTTTTTTTTCTCAGAAAGTCTAGAAGGAGAGTTCATTCTTTTAAGAGCTAATTCAGGAAAATACTTAAGCACACAAGGAAATTACTCAGTGAAATGCTTCTAGGCATGAGGTGAAGCCCTGATCTCAGGGAGGCCAGCTGGACATCTGTCACTGGCTGCAGTGCAGTGGGGCTGTGGTCCATGGGTAACCACAGCACCCTGCTCCTCTGCTAGTAAAGCCAGCAAATGAAAGTTGCTTAAATTTAAGCATAAAGTTAGACAAGGTGCTGAAAGCATTCTGGAGAGTTGTGCTCTCGCTGTCCCTCTTTTAAGTCAGATCCCAAATTCAATCTTATGGTCTCACAAAGCAAGACCCCACTCTTTAAACATTTACAGGGACAGGTTTTGAACCTTTGATGGAAAACCTGGAAAGGCAGATGAGAAGATTGGGGGCCATCCTGATTCCTCCTCCCAGGGTCTGGGGAACACAGGCATCAGAGTCCCCTCCCTGCTCTGTAGAAGGCAGCAGCTTTGGTGAGCATCCCAGAAGTGGGTTCAGAAATGTAGCCTGGGGCTGGAATGCCCTGCACAAAGCTCTCTCCACCCCCTTACAGACCACGAGCTAAACCTCACCAGGCAGGGGCTGGCACCTTTGCTGGTCTCATTTGCAGGGGTCATCATTTGAAAAAGTCAGAAACTGCCAGCCCATGGCCCTGTCTGCTTTCCTGACCCGGACCCACCCCATTATTTGTCCTACCCCCACACCCCCACAAGCTCCAACATCACAGACACATATTCATTCCAAGGCTCCCCCCTGCTGTGTCTATTGATCAGTTTTACCTTTCTCCCCCATACACCTCATTCCTCACCTGTCTATCCCATACCAATACCTGTCCACCCCCTGGTTACATACCTCACTCTGTTCTATATATCTTCATCTGTCTGATCTCCGACCTGAAATCAAAACTATGAATTACTTATCTCCATGCACCCTTTGAGCTCTCTGCCATAACTCCTCTAGATGGACAGATTTCACTTGTTCATCTCTACCTTCAGTCCACTCATTTAGCCAACCCTGCTCCTCTGCTGCCCCATTGGCAACAAAACCATATAACTTTAGAATACATAAACCTTTTCCAGCTCTGACATATTTACCTGATCTTCTTTCTTATGGTTTAACACATTTAGTATCAGCTAAATAAAAATGTATCACATGTTTCTACCCATTCCTCTAAGATGCAAGGTTAAGTTAGAGACAGTGTTAAGGCTTAGAGTTAGGGACAAGGTTTGTTGGAATTGGGTAGAGATCGGTTTAGAGTTGGGATACGGTTGGTTCAGCATTTAGGATTATGTTTGGTTTATGGCTGGGCTTGGATGAGGCATGGGTTAGGTGTAGGATCTGATTGGTATCAGGGTCAGTGGGAGATCTCAGTTTGTGTTAGGATTAGGTAGTGGGTGCAGTTTTAGGTGAGGCCAGGGGTTTGGATTACCACTGTGTTCAGATACTTTTGGTTTAGATTTGCTTTAGTGCTATGTTAGAATAAACATTAAACTAAGAGCTGTGTTTGTATCAGAATTTAGAATTAATGTTAGTTTTAGGATTGTTTTGGGAGTCACATGTCAGCCTTGATCATGTAATCTTTCTATGCTTATTTCTTGTGCAAACAGATCTGTTCTCTTTCTGTCCATCTAATTTTCCCTCCTACACACTCCTGTAGGTGTTCATAGGTGAGTTTCATAACACTTAATAATCCATTTTCCCCATGTTTTCTCATTTACCTGACCTCTTAGCCTATTTTGCATACATTCATGTCTCACATGTCTAATCTATCTCACATATACTAATCACCCTCATCCTTTCTTATAGCACTAATGTATTCACCCCTTCTGATTTTGCCTGTCATGCCCAAGACATCAATGCAACTACTGCCACGATTAACAATATTTTTTCAGTTTCTTTTATACATACTCATTAAGGTAGCGCCTGTGACTACTTACCTACCTAATTAATCCGATGCAAATTTCAATTAATCTCTCTGGATTTCCATAGTACATCCCAAACTATGTATTTTCATCTCCCTACTTGTTCCATCCATATTCATTTCTCTGCTCACTTGTACCCACTCTGATGAGCTTCCTGGTACCCACTCATCTGTAAGTACTCCCACATCCTTCTTCATCAATCATCCTGTCCAGGATTTACTCTTCCATTAAGCATCTTTCTAATTCATACCATCAGGCTAGTTTCTCAACACTCCCAGCTCATGAATACTCCTCTGTCTCCTTATCTTCCCAATATCTGGTCCAACCTGTTAGCTTGCTAATTGTTCCAAGCTTGTTTTTTTCAGCATAATCTCTTTATTCTGCAATAATTTTATATTTAATATATTTACCACATTACTATTTTACCTCCTCCTAAAGTGCTTTTTTTTTCGCTTTTTCCCATATCTACACCCCTCTCCTGCCTGTGCACTTTATATTTTTTGTGTGCATTGACCCCATTCTTTCTCCACTCCCCTAGGTGTTTTACATCTTCTTTTTCACAGTTCTCTGTCTGTGTGTTTGCAGGCAGTCTCGATCACCAGATACCTTCTCTATGGGTGCTACTCATCTATTATTCTATTCACTGCTCATCTATTAACTCTGCTATTGTTCTTCTTTTATCTGTTCCTCCTTCTATCTACATTCCCCATGATCAATGCCCCATTCACCCTATCAGCACATTTTATTGTCATATGTTTATTCCATTCTTCCAGCTATCTTTCCACTCCTTTACCCAGAGAACTCATATTCTGTCTGCTGTGAACTTGTCCCTCTCAATCTAATCTCTTTCTCCCTTGGCCTTTAATTTATTAATTTAATTGTTTAACTGTTTGTTAATTTGTTCTCTACCAGTTTTCTTTCCTTCCTTCCTTCCTTCCTTCCTTCCTTCCTTCCTTCCTTCCTTCCTTCCTTCCTTCCTTCCTTCCTTCCTTCCTTCCTTCCTTCCTTCCTTCCTTCCTTCCTTCCTTCCTTCCTTCCTTCCTTCCTTCCTTCCTTCCTTCCTTCCTTCCTTCCTTCCTTCCTTCCTTCCTTCCTTCCTTCCTTCCTTCCTTCCTTCCTTCCTTCCTTCCTTCCTTCCTTCCTTCCTTCCTTCCTTCCTTCCTTCCTTCCTTCCTTCCTTCCTTCCTTCCTTCCTTCCTTCCTTCCTTCCTTCCTTCCTTCCTTCCTTCCTTCCTCCCTTCCTCCCTTCCTCCCTTCCTCCCTTCCTCCCTTCCTCCCTTCCTCCCTTCCTCCCTTCCTCCCTTCCTCCCTTCCTCCCTTCCTCCCTTCCTCCCTTCCTCCCTTCCTCCCTCCCTCCCGCCACTTCCGCCACTTCCGCACTTCCTTCCTCTTAAAATATTTCTTTTATAGCGAATCCATCCCATGGGTTCACTGTGCAGCCCATCAGCCCCTTCATTCCCAGCTCCACTATCCATCCATCATCCATCCATCCATCCATCCATCCATCCATCCATCCATCCATCCATCCATCCATTATCCATCCATTATCCGTCCATCCATCCATCCATCCATCCATCCATCCATCCATCCATTATCCATCCATCCATCCAGCTGCTGGATAAGTTTTCTGCTCACCCAGGCAGGACTTGCTCTAACACAACACCTCCATTCCTGACATGCAGCACAATGACCTTTACCCCTGGCTAGGCCACCCAGTCCATGTCACATGCACAGGCTTTCCTTCCACCATCACATCTTCTGCATTAATATCAAATTATCCACCCTCTGCACAGACCCTTTGTCTCTGTCTAATTAAGCCAGTTATTCAAATGTATCCATTCCCCATGTACCTGTGTATCTCTACCCATTTAATTATGTATGTTTATCTCAACTGTCCATCAGTTTACATCATAAAATCCAGCACCCAGCACATGGGGCCATTTGATCTGGGTGCTCAATGCACTCTCCCTCATGAGACAAGACGTAATTCAGTTCCACATAACTTCAGCACTCTCAGTGACCAGTCTTGTATCAGGCTGATGGGCACAGGGGTGCAGAAAGCAAGAATGGATATTATCTGAGAAAATGTCATGTAAATGCCATGTAACCCCATGAATCTCAGAGCAGAAATAACAATCAGTTGTGAACAAGTAGAAGTTTGCCTCTGTTATGTTGGGTGGGGTCAAGGCCATTATACTAACAAAAGTAAGAGAAGTGTTTGGAACAGACAAAATAATAATCTCTGCATTGGTGAAAAGTGTGATTTTCACGGTGAGAGATTTTGCCATCATACTGCCAGGGTGAGAGAAGTCATCACAGGCTCCCAGCTCAGCTCTCCACTCTTTCTTATAAATTTTGTTTCCCGTTTTCATTTGGCACTCAGAATCTTTCCCTGACCAGGCTAAACCTGCCTGCAGCTGTTGTGAGGGAGTTTCTATCCAGTAAAACCAGTGTCCTCTTCTCACTCTTAGACATCTTTTTTTTTCCTGCTCAGACTCTGGACCCTGACCTGGGTTCAAACAAAAGCATCATAGGACCAATCTGCATGGCTGAATGAGGGAAAACCTCTGAAGCCCTGAGTTTGGAAAAGTTCAGACCCAGGAATTTGAATTATCAGGATTCTGAGCCATAGGATTTGGTTTTGAACAATTTGCTGTTATTTTATTCTCAATCACTCTCCAAAACCAAACCAGTACAACTGGCTGCCAAAAATATTTGGGATCAGTGAACCATCAGGTGGCAATGACTGACAAAGCAGGTTTGGAAGCACGTGGAGTTAGCTTCCAAGTGCCATGGAGGGAGCTGAGGACTGGGATGCCCCAGGAGGCTTTCCCGAGTCCTTGCAAGCCGCACACGAGGCAGGAACTGGGGGAGTGGAGGGCAGGAGTCAGGAAACTCTTGGGAAAGTGTCATAAATACCTCTGGGTATTCCCTGAGATAGCAGAGCTGATACATGCACTGCTGGTTGCAATCACTAGCCTCTGTGAGAAATCGTTTTTCTTGGTCTTTGCATTAGGTAAATGCCCAACCCCAAATCACTGATAACAGCAGACACCAAAAACAGGGGAAAAACAAAACAAACCAAACAAAAAACAAAACAAAACAAAAAAAAAAAGCCCAGAGACAAGGTCTCCTTGGGCCCCAATCAGCAACAAAAAAGGCAGCAACCAGACAGCCATTTAGTGAACATCTCAAAGCTATCTACCGTCTGCTGGAGGGGCTTTAAAGGCATCAAATTTGTGTGTTTTACTCAAGCCAAGTGAATTGTAGTCTAAAGCTTTTCCTTGAATTCAAGGCTGTGTTTACAGCAGTCAGGGCAATGGGAAGGAGGCAACCCCAAGGCCCTCCCTCCTCCTCTTCCCCCACCCTGCAAGCCCCAGGCTTGAAATTTGATTTAAAAAAAAAAATACAAGATTGAATTTCAGTTTGCAGGATTAGGGAGATGACTTTTAGGGGCTGCTTGTTGGAAAAAAAGGAAAGCAAAGCAGCTGGGAGGGATTAGGCTGAGCTGGCGTCTGCACTTTCAACTGATTCAATTTTGCTCCACAAGACATTGTATCTGAGCCTTTCTGGAGACTATTCAAAGCAAATCATTTTCATTTTACCATTTGGTAAGTGATCAGAGTCTATTTTTAGTGTCTTGGAAGTGTTGGGGGTTTTCTTTCTATCCTTTTCTTTTATTTTAATTTTTTTTTTTTTTTTTTTTTTTTTATTATTTTCTTTCTCTCTCCACTTTCTTCCACAATTGAATATCTGCATTTGGGGCATCAAGAACAGGCATGTTTGGAGGGAATGTTTACCACAGCCAGCAGCTTAAATTTATTGTATGCCTCACTTACAGAAGAAAGGGCACCAGCGAGAGAGGCTGGGGCTGGCAGGACTGTCAAACCACTCTCTCAAAAAGTCTCCCAGAGCCCAGGCTCTGCATCAGTTTGGGTGTTTTTTGGGTGATTCCATATGATTTTGGCAGATCCCAGCAGTTGCATGTGGGTCCCTGCAGACTGTGGGGCTGTTAGCAGAGGTTGGGGTCCCTGTGTCCAGGAGTTGTTAAGTGGGGTGGGGTGGGGGTGGGTACAAGCTGATGCTTCTCCGGGTAATCCCCACCTCCCACTCCCCCTCCAAGGTTAATTTGAAAACGCAGAGGTGTTTTGCAATATCTTTGGTGCCTTAGGTGCATGTTTCATTGAAAAAAACAGAGATCAGAAAACCTTGAAAATAAGAGAAAGAAGAAAAAGTCTTACCACCTGGAAGCAAGACTTCCTTTCAGTTTAAATGCATTTTCCCACATTTTGTTTTTTCTTAATTTCATTTTACTGTAAACAGAAGAGTATGAAGGGTGTTTTCTCTCTCTCTCTCCCTCCCTCCCTCTTTCTCTCTCTTTTTCTCTCCCTCTCTCTCTGTCTCATTTCTGGAGATGTTTATTCTGGTACATTGCTTCACAAACTGAAACCCTTCTACAAAAAGTGGTGAGGGTCTCACAGCATCCTCTGGCCTTCCACAAACACAGCAGCTCCCGTAGACTTTGGGGAGGACAAGGGCTTTTGCAAGCAATGGTTAAAAGCCTTTCTCTTGCTGGCCCTGACACAGATTCATTGTGTGCCTTTAGGGCGAGTTTTTTATTGTCTTTGCACCTTCTCTTACATAAAATGCTTGTAGCAGAGAACAGAAAATGATAAATGCTGGGGCGTTTTCCACCTCACACTGTATTGCAAAATACAGGAGAATGAGTGCCTTCTCTGCTCCCTAACCCAGAGATGGCAGATAAACAATGCAATATCAAACACTGCACTTCCAAATCAAAAAATCCAACCTTTGGACAAGAGTCCTTCAGGGTGAATATTTTCTGTTCTTCTGCTATATTCTCTAGGAGGTTTTTGCTATTTGTGATGTGTATAAAGCATTTGTTTTGTGTAACAGGATGCAGACTGTGCTCCAAATCAGGTGGGTGAGTTTATTCAGTTTAGTTTGTAAAACAGGGGAATGCACTGTCCATCCCTGAAGGGCATCCCTGGGCAGTGTGGGGTGTTTTGGAGGAACGTGGGCAGGAGCCCTCTTGGGACCACCAGCCCTTTGGGACACACAGGACCACTCACAATGAGCATTTACACTGCAAGATGCAGCTCAAAAGGATGGAGCAAAACATCAAGGAGGAATGTAATAAAACACCTCCTCTGTGTGTGGGGGAGAACAGAGTGTGAAGCACAAAGAGCACCAGATCCAGAAAATAAGCTGTGGGTGAAGGCAGGGACACCATTCCCTGCCATGAGAAGGACCTTCAGGAAGGTTTGGTGAGATGCCTAGGATCAGCTATTCCTTAAAAATGAGGAAAAAGCCTCTCCTGCTTTGTTCTTGCTGTCCTGGGCTGTGTCTGCAGCCTGGCTGGATGTTTTGGCCACAGCAATCCTCCACCCCACAGAGCCAGGCAGCAAGAGCTGAGAGCCACTGTAATAGCAACAATTCTTTATTCACAAGCTGGAGCAAAAAAGGGATCTGCAAGCAGGGGGAGAGAAGGGGGTGGGGGGCACAACACAACCGATCTTGTAAAAGAGACCCTTAAAAAATACCATACATGAAGGCCCTTGCTCAAGCTTTTTATTTATCAGTCTGCAGTCAGAAGAGGAGAATGCAATAACTGAGTGGTACACAGGGAACTGGGGGTAGGAGGGTGTCTTCTAATAAAAAAGAATGGACCTGAACAAAGAAAAAGGTTCTGCTAAACTGATGGTGGCAGATGGCATCAGCCCCACCATGTTCCCTTTCAATTGCGGGAAAATATAGTAAAGCAATTTAATGAAAACACTTAAATAAGCAAACAGTGCAGTTAATTGAACCCATATGCATTAGGAAGGAAATCTAAAGTATACTGATTCATTAAGTTTTATATAACTGTAAACCCCCAGAACCTAAGACAGAGTAAGAAGCCATGATGAAGTGCCAGCTAGAAAGGGACCTTCTACCCAGCTTTACTTCGATCTGTTTTGTTATGACAAGAACAAGTGGTTTTAACAAGTACACCATAAATCAGGAGTGTGCACTCCAGCCTGGAGTCTTCCAGGTACCAAACTTTGCTGCAAACACACATTCCTTTTCCTCTGGTAGACTTTTTTTATTTTCCAAGACAGAAATAACTGGAACTTGGATGCTGCCATCTGCAAAGAAAATAAGCAGGGAAGAGCTAGTCCTTGAGGTCTTTATTACATTTTTATATTCAAGAAAACTTGGTGTTGCATCTGGATGACAGTCCCTGAGACACTTTTAAGTGTGGGCTACATGCCCCTCACGCCTGGTTTTGGCAGGTAAAGCAAACTCCTCTTTTGGCAGTGAGCATGGTTCCCCAGCTGTGACTTTTGGAGAGAAACAGGATAGACAAAATCTGGGACTGGAAAGGCAACTGCCATACCCACAGTTTCAAAACCACCCATAAATAAAATCCTGGGGAGAAAGCAGCTCTGGCACCATTGAAGCAAGTTCCAAAGTTCCCTTTGATTACCAGAAGGGCAGAACTTCAGATCAGGAGATCAGGAAACATCTGGGGATGTTTGGTTCAGGGTTTGCCTTGTGTGATTTGAAACTGGAGGTATCGACTCTGTTAGCTGCTTTCACCGAGTTCTCCCTGGCTCATGGAACAAGATCTGTTCAGTTTTCAGAGAAAGCTGGTTTACTGCAAATAAAATCCAACAAGTGATGATGAATTGATCCCAAGGCACAACTGTGAGCTGGGGTTTGGATTTTTTGATGATGATAATTCAGTGTCATTGCAGTGAGCAAAGACCTTCATCCTCTTTGATGATGATCACCTCTTTGGTGATTTGGGTCTGAAATGAAGGTGGCCTTCATTTCATCACAACCAAGAGAAGGGTCTCAAGGTAATTGGAAAGGCATCCAGAGCTTCCAGGCTGGTCCAGGAGGTCATCAGTAACCTGTGAAGACACTAGGGCCTTTCCCATCCGTATTCACCTGCTATATATAACGCAGATGCAGGATGTAACAGGAGAAAAAACCACAAAGGCAAAAAATTGCAAAAAATAACTTTTCATTCATAAAAGTTGACAATGGAGGCTAAATCATTGCAGAGTGCAAGTATTACTGCTCAGGACTTAAACCCCAACCACTTGAAAATAAGCACAAAGAAAGCAGACACCTTTAATGAACATGCAGAACACTATGGAAAAAATTATTGATTTTATAAAAACAGTAAAAAATGATAAATTTCGAGGTTGGGTCTTCAAAAAGACTTAAAAATATAATGTGCTTTTTGTCTCTCTACAGGTGGTGTCGTGGGGATCCCAAGGGATGGGGCATGATGGGGGCACAGAGGTGCTTGGGGTGACCTCACCCTGCCACCCAGAGCACTTTGGGCGTGCTGCAAAATAGATGCAACCCCAGTCTGAAGGGAAAAGCCCTGCTGGTAGGTGACTACTGCAGCCCCTGTTTGAATTTCCTGGATGTCAGGCACAGTTAATGTCAGGGAGACAGAGAGAGAGTTGAATTGTTGGCCCCAATTCAACAAGGCACTTAAGCACAAGCTTAACTGTAAGTACGTACTTAAGTCCCTCCTTATATAGCAGAACATATGTTAACACCTCGCTGAAGCCTGGGCTAAGTGCATGCTCAAAGTTAAGCGTCTGCTTAAGAGCTTTGTTGAATCAGGACTGTTGTTTACTTCCAACAATTGATGTCTTCTCGAATATCCACAGTTCTAGTTGCAAACCTCGTGCATCTGTTTTCTCTTAAGATTATTAATAGAGTCATTCTTTAAAAAACACACAGTGACACAATCCTTGACAATCTGCAAGTTCTGCCTTCAGGAGAGCAGGGAACCAACAAGGCAGGAGCATTTCCATAGAGATGCCTCATGCCCTTCTTTTTTCCATTTTATCCTAGGGAGTTTAAGGGAAAGCAACAGTGTTACAAAACAGTGTTGGTGGAGTCACCAACAATAGAAATGATCCAAATTTAACTCGATTACAAAAAAAATATGTTTCCAGTTTTAAGAACTGTAGAGATTGCTCGAATATAAACTTGTAAATGACAAATTGCTTATGTAAATGTGTGTCAGGTTAGTATATATACATGTAAATCCCATAAATATAAAATTGGTCTGATAAATCCAACAGTTTTGTCAGGAAATCTTGAGCTATTGGACATGGCTTAACTCCACCATCAGGTAGCAGACGGGAGATTTTACATAAATTAAAATCATTCACAATTTCTGTTGTTTACAGCTATTCCCATTCCCAAGATGATGAGCCCCCAAAGAAATAATGATCCTTGTTAAACTGCACTGTAATGAGTCTGGGATGTCGGGATGCTCTCAGGAATGACAGACAGGTGAGGAACAGAGCAACGTTTTGTGTCTCTCCTCACCTTTTTTTTTAAGGTTTATTTTCTTTTGCCTGGTTTTTGGGCATCTGTCCTGTGCTCTGCTCCCCTTTTGGAACAAGGCTGTTCCCTCTGTTTCTCCAGACAGGTGTCCACATCTCCATTTAGGTCCCAGGGCAGATCTGGGGACCTGCCAAGACAGCACAGTGTCCCCAGAGAGGTGGGTGGCCATCCCAGCTGCAGTTTCTCTGCCCGGGGTTTGGGTCTGTCACCAGCCATCCTGGCCCTGCCAGGCAATTTCCCAGCAATGCTGGAGACTTAGACCACAATAGAAGCAAATCACTAAAGCTGAATTGCTCCAAGTAAGTCCTCAGCAGGGTTTGACTGGTAAATATTTAACAAGGAGAACTCCCTATCCTCTCCTGGTACATATTAAACTAATACATTTATTTTAACAAGGGAAATGGTTTCCCCAAGCTCCCGCTCAATTTGAGCCCTTGACTTCTACAAAAGCCTCAGTAAGGTTGGCTTCCTGGGGCTCAGTAATTCACTGGGACTAAACGAGAGATGGCTTTGAGCCATGAACTTGGAGTCTGGAGGCGACAGGACCTCCCCAAGGTTGGGGAGAGCTTGGTACTGGGGTTTCCATTCCCATCTGCTTTCAGACTGGTCCAACACCCACCTTAGGACATCCCTGCCACCACCAGCTTCTGACCACTTTAGCCATCCTGTGTGGCCAGGTTGAGTGTATCCCATCACAGTTTCCATGTGTTGGAAGCAGTTCTCATGCCAAGCTCTCCCCACAGAAGCTTTGCAAAGCACCGGCTCCACGGGCACCCATCCCACACTTCCTCGGTTCCCAGTCCTTTCTGCTGCCTCTCCCTGTGCTCAGATGGAGCCAGGTGTCATGGGCAAGGATGTGATGCTGGGAGAGCAAGCAGCTTGCATTCCTTGTCCCTCAGCTGGTGATGCTGAGGGTTTATTTCCCCTTGTCTCTGCTCTTTCCTCCATTCCATGGGCCAGAAGGGAACTGGCAACACCCTCAGCAGAAGTGCATTCACTACCAGTGATCCTCTGAGATGTCCAAAGCCATTTCTGCTCAGGAAACCCTGCTGAGCCATCTCCTCGTGCTTTCTGACCTAAACAGGACACACTCTCAAATGCAGCCCCACACATGGGAGCTTGGTTCTCCACAAGACCTTCCCACAGGACTTGGGGCTCTGTCCCACTGTGGGCTGTGTCCCTTTGTGCTCCAAGCAGGAAGGTGGTTGCTCAATGAATGCTGCCTCTGCAAAACATGCCCTGAACAGCCCACAGGACACTGGTGCCACAGCCCACCCATGGGCACCCACAAACTGCATGGCTGCCTTCCCTGCCGTGGCATTGCTACTGCTGGGGGCCCCAGAGATGGTCCCATCCCCTGCAGGCACTGGAAGCTCCTGGTGCTATTGTCTGCCATCCCAGCTGGCAGAGCCCAGTGCTGCCCTCATGGGCTGCAGGAAGGCTCTGAGGCTGCTGGACTCCCTCTAGCTCCCTCACTAATATTTTTTCAGACTTTCCCTCGAGGAAGTAAGAATCTCTGAAAGCAACTCCCAACTTTGCATCTTTGCTCCGAGCCATCCCACAACTCCAGCACTTCCACTCTGACTCATGGATAGAGGGCAGGTTTGAACAACTGTGGCTGCTTCTGCCAAGGCAATTATGACTCCTGGCATCACAGCCCAAAAGCCTCTGGGAAACTTTCCCTGCTCAGCTTACCCTGGTTGGAGTGTGTGAGATGATGTGTGACATTCCCAGGAGAGATGCAGGCACTTGAGGGGGGAAACAGAAGATGTGAGACTTTGATGCACTGGGAAGAGCTCCCTGCTTCCATGAACTATCTTCTGCACACTTTGGCATCTCTCCCCATGCCTGATGGGTAAGTAGTGCTGGGAGATCCTTTCAGGTGATGCTGTGAGCATGAAAACATCCAACAAAACTTGCTGTGGCCTGAGCATCTGACTTCTTTTCTCCTGTCTCTGTGACCTGACATGTTTACCATTCGTCATCACTAAAATGTGTCTCTAAGTATCCCTCCCCCAAATACTCAGTCTGCCTTCAGTTCTTCCCAATATTTAATAAATACCCCTCTTGAAAAGGGCTGAGGGGAGACAAGGAATGTTTGCAATGTTTACCTTCCCCTCACAAGCAAACAGAAAGTCTGTCCCTGATCCTATCCCCACCTGTCCCAGCCCACAGCAGGCAGCGAGGTCTCTCTCACTGCCAACAACATCAGTACGAAAATCCTTTCCACTCTGCTTTTCTGGGATTGTGATTCCAGCAAGCCTTACAGCAGCTTGGCAGTACAGTAAATAAGAAACAGATTTTCAAATGTTTTGATTTACCATCTTTTTCTTTGTAGCATCTAAGCCCGAGGCTGAGGACCTGACTCCAGAAAGTCTCCATCCAGATCACCAACCTGCACCCACAGGCAGCAACCTCACAGTGAGGCAGGACCTGGCATGGGCTCAGCCTGCCAGGGGAGTATCCCAGAGGAGATTTTAGAGAAATTTTTAGAGGAGAGCGTGCCACGCAGAGCAGCAGCTCATCAGGCCAACAGAAATCCACAGGCGTCTGCTCAGAAGTGCCCAGTTCCAGTGCAAAATGGAAAATTGGACAGAAAAGAAGCCTCTGGAGCACATCCCATGCTGAGGGTGGTAAGCCATGAAACATTCACTGCAGTTGCTTCTGTGCTGGTCTGTTATGCTGCTGCTCTCACTGTTGTCCCCAGCTGCGTTTTCCCCACATTTTCTTTCACAACCATGAATATTTTAATGACAGGTCTCAAAGCACTGGGACTGATCCTCTTCCCACGATAGCATCAGTCCAGGATAACCTCATCAGCTGGAACAAGCCCTGGTGCATGGACATGCAAGAGGAGCATGAATGGCAGGATTCAGTTACTGATCCCTTTTATAACAAAAAAAAAACATTTTCAGGACCTTTCCTAATCTTCTTTTAAGTGGACTCTCCACTTGTCAAACTAGGGAAGTTCCCACTGAGTTCAAACCCTTCCCTACAATATTCCTGGAGATGGCTCCAGGTAACATGACTTTATGTATCAGAGCATTCAAATCCAGCATCCATCTGAAGATTACCTCTTGTGCAGAGTGAGGCTGGATTCCAGTCAGTAGCACAATTTTGGAACAAGCTTTGAGCCCTTTCTCAAGCCAAATATCTGTGGGATGCAGTTATCTTGCAGAATAAAGACTGTTTTCCCTGTTTGATTCACTCAGGTGATGAAAAAGCTCATGAAGCATTCCTCAGGTCCAGTGTTACTCACAGATCTTTAATGCAACACCTTCTCCCAGCACAGGAAAAAAACATACTGCAACCTAATGATTGCAGAGGGAAACCTCTTCTCTGTCCATGGCTCATTGTCATGTAACTACACTGCTCAGGGTCTGCAGAGGAGAAATAAGTCATGACACCTCAAGGAAGTCCTCTGGAGAAGACCAGTCACTGAGCTGCATGTAAAACCTCCAAACTCTATCCCCATAAATTAATTTTTCTCTTTTGAATACAATATTTCACACATTGCAGATTTGGTTTTTGAATACATCAGAGTCAGTTAATGGGCTCAGATTAGTCCTACCCTGGTTTCAGCCAAAGCCAAAGTGGCAGCAGTAAGAGATGCAGCCTCCAACACCAACATGCCTTTGAGCAGAGTCCTGTTGTCTGTTGTGCAAGGATGACTTGCAAAGTAGGCAGATAAAGCAAGTGCTTATGAATTTCGTAATGCTGGCACTCAGATGCCATGGTTCAGGGTAATCCCAGGGATCATGGAGGGAATATTTTGAGGGCAGAGCTTCAAAGCAGTGTCTAGATGCTGCAGGAACTGATGCTGGCATGGATTTATTTCCCAACCATTATTTTCTCTGTTTTCTTAGCTACTACAGCCCCTGTTTTAATCTCAGGTGTCAAAGTAGGGCAAAATGGATTAGAGTCACTCTAGTCAGTGCCATGGCTAGAGGGGACAATCCCTGCTTCCTATGCATGTGAGCTGGACACACTGGAGGGAGGACCTGGAATTTGTCACCCTCCAAACCAGGATCACAGATGCTTCTCATGCTGTTACCCCCTGTGCAGGCACTTACAAACCTGCTAGAGCCTCACTGCAGCATCACAGCTCTGTGTGTGGAGGTGCTGCAAAGTGGTAGGCACAGGCTGGAAAGCAAAACCCGTGTGGGCAGCTTCCATGAGCAGTCCAGTGGTGTCCAAAATCCAGCCACATGCACACAGTGTATGATCATGCACCAATAAATAAGACAACAGAATTATGGTGGGCAGTGCTCTATGCTAAATAGGCAAAGTCCTATAGGACAAAATCAACATCACCCTGGTGAGTAACTTGGGAAGTAATTAAGAGCAGTTTTATAGGTGCCAGATCCCGCTGAGCGATAGACCAGTAAAACTGTGTCTGAGTCTTCCGAGGGATGGATGTGAGGAAGGAACACACAGGCCAGGCACTCACTGCAGATGTGGCAATGCAGACGTGACAGTGCCTGCCTCCTCTCCCTGCCCATCCCCACCTCCTCTGACACCTGGAGAGCTCAGGGCACTTTACACAGGATCCAGTCACCCTCTCATTCCCATTTTGCACATTCGGGACTGGCTCCACCTGTTTTGGAGCTGATCCACACAAGGTACTAACCAAAAATAAAGGGGCATGCTCCCCTAAGGCTGGACCACAATCTTTAAGCAGTTAAGCTTCAAGGCTGCAGTGAAGGAGCAGTGCTCCCAGGGTGGGCATGCCCTGAGTCCCTCTGATCTGATCACCAAATACCTCCAGGCTGGGCATCCAGAAAGAGAGGTGACTGGGAAGAGCGGGTGTTTCCCCAGATCCAGGCTTTGGGTTTACGCAGTTCAGCCTCAGCAGAACAGGCAGGAGGCTCTTTCCAAGATGCCAAAAGGAAACACAGCAGTGGGACCCACCAAGGCATTGGGTCCTCGCTCCCCGAATCCCGCAACCAGAACTTGGCTGAGCCAGCACCAGGGCCTGGAGAGCCAGCTCGTGTTCCCAAACCGAGGCAACATTTTTATCACGCCAATTTAAACCATTAATAACTGTCTGTCCAAATCCTCCCAAGCTTCCAACATTATGTAAACAGAAGTGAATTAAAATTATTTTTTTCCATCACTGTTTGAAATGTGCAATGCTTTTTCTAAACTGCCCCATGAGCAGAAGAGAGAGGGGGGTCTGAAACAATTCCCTGGCCTCCAGCCAGGTCCCAGCAAGTACTTTATATCTCACTTCAAGACAGTCAGAGCAAGGGTTTAAGAGGCTTTGAACACAAACAGCGTTAGGTTAGTTAAGTCCTGCTTTGACCAGTGGCAAGCGGTGGAGACATAAACAGATTTCATTTGAACCAGGCTTAATGTAGCTGGGTTTACAGAGTCCCAGCTGATTTCCACATACATCAGAAGTGGTGTATATTTAGGGTGGCAGCGTGGTCCCACGGGGAGGGCAGCCATCCGTGTGGGTGCCCGGCGCCGGTGCTGACCCCCCGTGCACTTCTCTCAGCAATCCCCACCACTCCTTTATCTGCAAAATGGAAAGAGTTGACCTACTTCACAGAGCAAACCTGGAATCAATTAATGTCTAGCCTGCATTTAGGAGAGGCAAAACACTATATAAACATTATGTATCATTTAGCTTCTGAGGAAAAGCCATCGCCTGACAAAAGGGGCCTCTCCTCTCTATTTTATGAAGTCTGGTTCACACTGGTGCAGACCTCCTTGACTTTTTTGGCCTGGTCCCTATTTTCACCAGTCTAGATTGCAGAAGACTTCAACTCACAAAGTACATTAATTTCCATCATTAATAAGTGGAGGTCTCCTTGCTGAGAACCCCCGTTTCTAATTTGTCTGCTCAGAGAGTCTCCCCAGGACAAAGCTGAGGGCCAGCATCACTCTGGTCAGCACCAGGATGGCTGCTGGCTCCTCCCAAGACTAAAGACATTGTTCAAAGGGCTGTTTCTCACTGCCCTGCCTGCCTGATCAAAGGAGTCGAGCAGTATCCCAACACACCACTTCTCCAAGGAACATGTGCCAGTGCCTCCCCACCTTCACAGGGAAGAATTTCCTTCAAATATCTAATCTAAATCTACCCTCCTTAAGCTTAAAGCCATTCCTTCTTATCCTGTCACTTCATGCCCTTGTAAGCAGTCTCTCTTCATCTCTCTTGTAGTCCCTTTAGGCACTGGAAGAGGATCTAAGGTTTCCCTGAAGCCTTCTTTTCTCCAGGCTGAACAACCCCAGCACTCAGTCCATCATCAGGTTAGAGGATTTTACCATTCTCTACCTTTTACGTGATGCCTGGCCCCTGTATTTATCCTGAGTTACTCACCAGTGTCATTGTTGCACTCTCCTGCCATTAACATTCTATTTTCAGTTAAAAAATACCTCCAGAACCTTTATGACAGGTGTCCCTTCACATTGGTTGCTGTCCTGCAGTCTCCTGCCCTTGCACACCATTCCTTCAGCCTGAGACCTTCCTATAAACACAGGAAGGCTCAGGATTGTTTTTCACACTACAAAAAAGTTTTCTTTCACCACTAAAAATAATGAAAACCAGGATTACCAACAACCCACATCCTGAGCTGGGGATGCCAAACAGCCAAGCAGGGTGATGCTGCTGCAGGTGCAGTGCTGCTGCTGAGAGCCAGCCCTGCATTTTTGGGCACCCAGGGATAGCAGCAGTCCTGGCTCACGGGCTCAAGGTCACCCTTGTCACTCACCCAAACACAAATGCTGAGGGAATTGTCCCTGTTCAGTGACAGCTGTGGTGTGGCCCAAATAGAGTCAGTGAGGCTGATAACTTAGTTATGCCCTTTGTAGAGGGATTTGCTAATTTAAATAAGCAAAGGTCCTTTAACCTTGGCATCCATCATTAGCTCTGAGACCTGCAATAACTATTTCTAGGGATAGAGTTTGCTCCCCCCAGTTTGGCTCTGTCCTTGAAAGCCAGCACAAGAGCAAACCTGCAATTCAGAGAAAAATCCAAACAATACTTTTTGTGTCATCCACAGGCCACAGAGCTGAGCTACCCCTAGTAAGACAAAAATTTAAAAGGAGGTGAAAATCTTTAAATAAACAATTGGCAAGAAAAACCAGCTGGAGTTTGTACACACAGAGTTATGTAGGATGCGTTTCTGGAGGAGTGAACAGAGTTGGCATTTCTGGGGGAATATCAGGTACCCCACACCCCACTGATTTTCCATCTCATTGGATCATATGCTGTGGACTTGTCAGAAAAAAGCAGATTTTCATCTCATCTCTCCACCAAAAGGGTCACATCATGAATAAGAGCACCACATGTTTCCATCATGTTGGCAAAGTTTTAGGAAGTATCCCTCATAAAACCCAAAATGACTACAAATGAGAACATGAAAAAGAAATTCAGCAGGAGCTTGTGTCACTGGTTTCTCCCCCACCCTTTTACGAGGAGCTCCTGTTCTCAGCTCTCAGCTGGCTTGGGGAAGGCTTTGGGGCACAAACACCACAAATGGCAACCCAGGGCTGGGATCAGAAAGGCAGATTTTGGAGAGCAATGCAGACAAGCTCTCTGGGGTTGGTGAGAGGCAGGCACAGCCTCAACAGTGGCAGGGAGAGCTCTGCAAGATTGACCCACTCTGCTCTGTAGGGATGCATCAATACTTTCATTTAGATAATGCTCATGTTGGGGTCTCATTTCTTTTATGGCTGGAAGACATTAATATAGTGAAAAAGAGGATATTTTCTAGAAAATCTGCCCTGTGAGGGTGGTGAGGCAATGGCACAGGTTGCCCAGAGAAGCTGTTGATGTCCCAGCTTGGAAGTGTTCATGGGCAGGTTGGATGGGACTTGGAGCAGCCTGGTCAGGTGGAAGGTGTCCCTGCCCATGGCAGCAGGGCTGAAACCAGAGGTTCTTTAAGGCTCCTTCCAACCCAAACCATTCTGGGATTCTATGTCCCTCTGGCAATGCTGAAATCCCACTGATTATATCACAAGGAATGGTCATACAAAACTGAGAAAAACTCACCTGATGTTATACCAGCAATGCCATCAAAGGCACAGCTTGTGGCTGCCCGATGGCCAGGTCATGGAAGGTGTGAACCTGTTTGCACAGGAGCAGAGAAGTACCCCTGAGCCCCCAGCATCCCTGCTGCAAGGCACACACCCCTCTCCCCCCACCACCCAGCCAAGAGAGAGCCAAACCCCCAAATGTACATTCTCCCCGGGCACTTAGCTCCCTTTGGTCACCCCCACAGTCACTTCTTGGACCCTGCCACAGCACAAGAACAGGAGACCGAGCTGGGGGAGAAGTGAGGCTGTGCAGCTAGTCCTGCTCTGCTAATCCCCACTGCCTGCATGACTGGAGGGGTCAGGGTGCCTCAGCCTTCATCATCTCTGGCACATCAGCCTCTGCCATCCAAGTCACCATGCCCAGGCCTTGGGGTGTAGCTCTGTCCCTGCACACCTCGTGCTGCACACGAGAACGGCTGCTGCTCACAGGTCTCCTCTTTCCTTCTCCGATTTCCCTGAGCTGTGTGGGTGTGTTTGCACTAGAGCTGCCAGATGAGGCCAAGCAGGTTGTTCCAAGGTGCTAATCAGCATCAGAGCACAGGAACAAGCTGCTTCATTCTGAGGTATCACAGCCCATTTCCTTAGTGTGGAAGTTTAGAGTTTGCTGACTCGGGCAGCTCTTTTGCTGCACCGAGGCTGCTCGATCTTAGAAAGAAGGAGCTGCCAGGGAGAGCATTGGAGGCCTGGGCTCTAGTCCCAGCCTTGCCACAAGTTTCCAGGAAAAGGACCTGGGCTGTGATCTGTTCCCAGCCCACAGCTACTTCAGCTCTCAATGGCGACATTCCTCCCTCCATCAGCAGCTGCCCTCAGCGCAGGGCCAGAGCTGGTGGCTGCACTTCCACCCATTAACTCACAGAAGAAAGAGAAGATATTTTCAGAATTATTCATCAATCATTCTGGCTTATTTCAATGAAGGTCTGAAGCACAGGTTGTAGGCAGAGCTCTGACAGCCACCAAGGATCACGTTCTGCCTAAAAGGAGTTTAACTTTTCATCCTCTCATGATCTGGTGAAGATTTTACTTTCATGACTTCCACAATCTTTCCCATTATGCCAGTATGTTCACAATGGTGATGTTGCAATCCACAGGGAGAAAAGAGCATGGTAAAAAGATCCCCAAATGCTGTGCAAAATGAGAAGGGCCACATCTAAGGCACATGGAGCACTGCACCCTTGGCAAGCACCCCTCCATCCACCCTGCAGAGCAAGGAGCAGTGGAGACATCCCAAGTATTTTTAGTGATGAGCCTCCAAACTCTTTAGTATCTTTACTTTCTTTAAAAACTTTAAAAATAATTTTCTCCCAAAAGATCAAAGGAGGCAGCCCAACAGTGGCTTCACAACATGTGCCATGTGCACACAACACATTTGCAGAAGTCACCTGATGAGTGACAGGGAGGAAATAACACAGAGACTCCTAAAAATAACCACAGTCACCTGGAGTTTTGGGTGAAAGGGAATTTTTTGCTATCCAGGGAATTTTTTCTGGACTCCAGGCCAGACTGTGGGTTTTTTAAACAATGGGTATCAAGCTGTGATCATAGGTTTGAGTCACATTAAGGTTAACCCAAGATATGTAAAACTCAGCAGTCTCCATTTGGGGGATTTGTGGGATTTTTTTCTCATTACATGGCTTAGACTTGCTGCCTGGGGTTAGTTGTTCCCCACACAAGATCCAGGGAAGTCCATTGCTGAGGGAAAGCCCAGAACAGCCTGGACTAGGGCTGTAAGAAGAAGTCAAGTTCTCCTCACCTCCCAAAATTTAAAGCAATCACATTCTCCAACCCCACTGTCCCCATAAACCTGGAATGAGTTCTCATCTCTCTCCCAGGTGTGCTGAGGGGAGGGACATGTGAGCCAGACTATGAGAATGGAGACTTACTCAGGGCTCTGCACTTTGGGGAGACCCAGCACTCTGTGAATCCTCAGACATGTTGGGGCCAGGCACAATGAACAACAGTGAAAACAGTGAATTTTCCAGCAGGAAACTGATCACATTTGGGATGAACCTTGATCCCACACGGATACTGCATGCTGCTGGGAAATGACTTTAGTCCTCCTGATGGGAACAAAACCAATCTATTTCCAGCATGCACCATATGATGGTGCCTTCCTAGACTCGCAGCACTGCTCATGCTGAGAGCACTGCCCTTTTCCCTAGGGAAAACAGACTCAAAATATCCATTTGTTCCAAGAAAATAATTCAGTACCTCAAAGGGTATCTTGTTCTGTGACTTCAAGTCTCTCTTGTGAGAGCTGCTCTGCCATTACTGTTAGTGTGTCATCCTGGAGGTCCAGGAAGGGCCAATACAGGTCAATAAATGGGGTGGTGAAACAAAACCCATTCATAATGATGATATCAGAGTGGCACTAAGTTTTTTTGATGTCATCCAGCAGCTCACTGAAATCTTCAGTGATTTTGTGCTGTGAGAAAGAACAAGCACAGGAAGAAAGCACTGTCAGCAAGAAGGAGGTGGCACTTGGGGCTGTCACTGCATAGAGCCTTCCATTTGCTTCACACCAGCTGCTGCCTGGAAAAGGGGTTGTCTGTGATCCCCATCCCCAATGCACTTTTGAAGAAGTCAGATGTGCCAGGCAGGGCAGGACCTCCTGGGTGCTGATGGGGATGCTCCTCCCATGAGAGCAGCCTGGGGTCTCCCCAGTGCCCCCCCAGGCAGGCAGGACATGCAGCTCTGCAGGGACCCCTGCCCTTGTGTGGGACCCAAACCACTGACCCACTCAGCCTAGGACTGAACCAATGACTTTCTGGCCCAAAGGCAAGAACACTCTCAACCAAGTCACCCTGAACTGGTTATTTTAAAATTACATTTGCTAAAAGCAAGAATTGAGCAGAAGAGATGGGGGAAGGGAGCCACGTTGCTCTAATCATTTACATTTCAGTGACAGTTTTACTGCATTTATTTCAAGTCAGCTTTGCAAAAACCCTTTATCAAGCAGTGCAGAGCTCTCCTGCAGAATGTGCTTCAAGTCCATAGTAGCATTTTGGATACATCCCATTACTGGGCTGCAAGAGCGCAGGAAGGAGCACGACCTCCCACGAGTGCTCACAGAAATTGAGCCCAAGCCATTCTGGACAGGGCTCTTGGCTTGACATGACCTAAAAGGGTTTCTTTTTAAATTTCCCTTTGAAATTAAATAAACTCAGACAAAGCACAACAAAACTGATTAAGGGCCTTCCCCCACCTTTATGATACTTTAAGGTCTGTGTGCCGTTTGAATACTTTTAGCTGCACATGTGATGAACACACCAAGGAGGTGTACAGGATCTACAGACTGGATAATTATAAAAGTGGGAAAGGAAAGAAAAGGAATTTTTTCCTCCTCTGTAAGCATTTCATCCACATCTTTCCTGCTAAACAACATCTGACATTTGCAGACAGTGCTGACTACCCAAAGCCCACCTTCTCCAGTGTGACGGGGTTGGCCACTCATGTTCTGAGCACAAACTGGAGACAGAACAATATCCCTGATGCCCTCAGTGCCTGGCTGTTCCTTCCCTGCCATGCAGGATGGGTCAGGATGAGAGACAGGAGTCTGCAATCATCTCACACCTCTAAACCTACTGAGTTTGGTACAAACTCCTGAAAGGACCAGCAGAGACCTCTCCTGCCTCCTGGCACACCAAGGTCTCTGGCAGGCGCAGCCTGGGACTAGCAGGGGAACAAAAGCCATTCAGTCCCCCAAAATCAGGTGACATTTTTGCCAGGTTATGTCATGACATTGGGCAAGTTTGGGCTGGGGCACACAGTCATAAAGAAAGCCAGCCACCCTGAGCTGGGGGTGACAGGGGGCCATAAAACTCCCCCAGCAACTGCAGGCAGGCCAGTGCTTCCCATGCAGGACCATCAGCTCCTTTGGGGCTGCCAAGGATTCTCTGCCTGCTTCAGGACCTGCTGCAGAGTCCTGTGTGCTCCTATTAAGAAGGAGCTTTGTGGTTCACAGTCTGCACAAGCAGTAAATTACACTGGAATTAATCCCAAATATATTTATAAAAGCAGAAAAGTTGATTCTTCTAGGTTTTCTTCCCCCACCCTCCCTATTTCTTTTTTAACAGAAAAACCTGGCTTTTTGAAAGTTTATTTTGAAATTGAAATAAGGCTGAGTGGGGCCTACACTGAAACAGGGATTGCAGCTAACAGAACGTCTCTGTATGGAATACAACAAGGAAATTATTTCCTCAAGGTGGAAATTTATTGCTCCAAGGTGGAAGGCAGAGTGTTTTAAAGAGGTTTTTAATTAATAAAAGGAAACGTGCCAAGAATGTGTTGCATGTTTGAGCTCTCTGCATTAAATACTGCTAACCTGTTGAGGGCTAATTTAGGCTTTAATTAATAAATAACAATACACACAGACACATAAACAGCCTCCTGCACCTTCAACAAACTGCATTTCGATGGCTCAGTCACATTTTAACCAAATTTTAGGCAAAGAGGTGCTGCCTCTTGGGGTACCAAGTATCTCAGGGCACTTGTCTCCTCAGGTCAGGACACAAAGCCAAGTACCAAATACCTGTGGAGCTGGAGGACAGCAGCGTGGTAGGGCTTGGCAGGATATTTATAGCATCCCTGGAACAGGAAGGGACTGTGAGACACCAAAAATTTTTCTGCTTGGCATTTTTTCCCACAGTAATGGCATTCTAGGCATTCTCACCCAAAGCCAGGATGCAAGCTCCCAGTGGTCCCAGTCCCTTAGGTGTTAAGTCTGACTTTCATCAAGACCTAATCCTGCATGGCCCAGATTTTCAAAGGCATTTAGGCTCTTAAACATGCAGATTTGTGCTGAGTGGGATTTTTCTTAAAGCACCTCAACATTTTAAGTGTCTCAGGGGGGAATGGTGCCAAATCTTATCCTACAGGTTTTCTTCCTCATGGTCCCCAGGTGAGGCATCTCCTGGCACTGGGTTCCACAAGTTCAAAGTGTGAGGCTCCACCAACAAACACACACCTACCCTGATCTAAATTTCTCCCCACTTTGCCATGCATCAATTTTCTTTCTCATAGACAGTCAGCCCAAACTGGAGCATTTAATCCCCCATGCCTAAATCATTCATTATTTCATGCACTTCTGCATGTCCTCCCTTCTCCCAGTGACACAGAATAATTAACATATAAAAGTCTGGTGATAAGTGAAGTTTACGATCCAAACTAGAGGAATGAAGGCTCAGAAGTGAACATTATAAGAGCCCTGTGCCCATAAACATCCCACTTCTGGTGGGCTACCCAGCCAATTAATTAGAGGCAGAAATTCTGGCTGAGCATTCATTGCCCACATAAGCTCCTTGCTGAAAAATAAACCTCCAGAGTCGTCAGGAGAAAATGAAGTAGGAGATGGTGTGCTGGAGAGAAAAACACACACAGACCAAGAACAGGACATGACCTATGTTTTATAGGTTTGGGTTTTTTGTGCCTACTCTGCTGTAGCAAAAAAAAAAAAAAAATCAAAGAAAAACCCCTCCTTTAGGGAAAAGGAAACTGTGCAAGAATACAATGGCCAAGCCATGGGCTTCTCAAAAAACCAGGAATTATTAATTTTCACCTTTACTCATAAGCTAATACAAGCATCAGTCCCTCTTGGGCCAGGTGGCCCATAACACCTGGGTACAGGAGAGCCTCACCCAGCTCCTGGGTTTGGATCCCCCTCTCTGGTGTGGCTTAAAGCCATTGAGTGGAGCTCCACACTCATCCCTCTGCTGTACTTGAGGAGCTTGAGCATGCAGAGGGTCTGGAAACCTTTGGTTGTCCCCTCCAGGTGGGTGTGTGTCCACAGGTGAGACATGTGGGGCAAAGGCAGTGAGGAGCATGATCTGAGATCAGTGAACCCCAGAATGGTTTGGACTGGAAGGGACCTTAAAGACCATCTTGTTTTACCCTCTGCCACGGGCAGAGATACCACCCACAAGACCAGGTCAGGTCCCCATCCCACCTGGCACTCAACACTTCCAAAAATGGGACAGACAAATTTTCTGGGAAAACTGTACCAGTGTCTCATCACTTTCAGCGTGAAGGATTCTCTCCTAGTATCTAATCTAAACCTGCCAGTGTGAAGCCATTCCTCCTTGTCCAGTCACTTCAGGCCCTTGTCCAAAGTCCCCCTCCAGCTCTTTTGCAGCCCCTTTAGGCACTGGATGGGGCTCTCAGACCTTCTCTTCTCCAGGCTGAACAGCCTCAACTCTCCCAGGCAGTCTCCAGAGCAGAGCTGCTCCATCCCTCTGAGCACCTTCTTGCCCCCCTCTGGACCTGTTCCATCAGGCCCACATCTTTCCTGTGCTGAGCACCCCAGTGCTAGTTGCAGTGCTGCAGGTGAGGTGTCATGAGAGTGGAGTAGAGGGGGAGAGTCCCCTCCCTCAGCCTGCTGGTGATGCTGATTTTGAAGCAGCCCAGGGTGCAGTTGGCTGTAAGAAGTTGCAGCTGCTCTCTCAACAGGGGATGGGACTTGCATACAGCTTCAGCAAAAGCTCACTGGTGTAAACAAGAAAGATCTGTGACTTGGAGAGAAGGGGAGATGAGCCCAGACAGCTGCCTGTGGCTGCCAGACCCTGTACACTGAGCCAGCATTTTCACATGAAATGTCCCAAAACAACATCTCTCTGCCCCCAGGGACCGTTTCAAGTGTGAGGCAGCTCACTCCACCACAGTCACCATCATGGGTCTCTGCCCAGTGTGGGGGGTCCTGCCCACCTGTCCACACATCAGGCACCCCACCAGCCCCTCGGAGCCTGGCACGTGCCGCTCGCTTCCCTGCAGGGAGCCGGTCCTGCAGCCAGAGCTCTCGGAAACCTCTGATGCTCCTGACTGGGTTTCTTGACATTAGCCAGGCCTGGCTACATATTACTGGGATATACAATTAAGGCTTAGAGGTTTCCAGACAGTAGCTGGCTTTTGTATGACAAGGAAATCAAGGAGTGTGACCAAGAGGGATTTTTCAATGTGAAAATTGAGTATTAAAAGGGTGCTTAAGCCAGTTGAGCCAAAACCACAAGGGGGAAAGACCTGCCTAGTAAAGGAGCAAACAATAGCATTTTAAGAATGCTAAGTACCAAACAGGTGAGGGGATCTGAAGCTGAAATGCATTTCATACAGACTCTGGGACAGTGCAGGCAATGGCACAGGGGAGGACTATGAACTGGCAGCCACCCCAAGTGTTGACAGGGGCCAAACCCCCATGTCCTACATCCATCCCCTCCAGGCCATAGCACATGGGAACACACCTTGCAATAGCCTCAAGTAAATGCTAGAAGGATCTAGTAAGAAAATTGGGGGCAACACATTCATCATAGGAAGGATCTGGATGCTCCATGTGCCATTTCCACAATGGTTCCATGAAACAGCTTGGTGCTTCTTACCTTCTCCAAGTGACTCTTGGTACAGCTGGGAGGGTGGAACTTGCTGTTTGATATCACCACCTTATGAGGTCACTTCCAGCAGAAATCACATAGGAAAATGCTGGGGAAAATTCCTGGATAGACAAAATTCCAGCGTTAGCACGGGCTGATTATTCTTAATTGACTGGGTTTGCACTGCTGAGCAGTTTAGGCACACACCTGCTCCAATCAGGAGAAGGAAATCAGCCATGGTGATGCTGTGTGGACATGGGTATCATCCCTCCTGGCATCCCAGGGGAACAGCCTGTGTCCATGCCAAGGTGGGAGCAGCCAGCAGTGAGATGGAGAGCATCCCCCCATCCTGTCACCTGGCTAACAGCAAAAACTGCTGAGCACTCCGAAGAAGAGCTGTGCCTTTGAGCTTTAGGGGGTCATCCTCCCTTCTTTGTGTACCCATCATGTCTGGAAGTGGTGCAGGAGCCCAAGCACAGACCTTTGCTCTCACTGAGACCCTTCCCAAGGCTCCAGCATCCCTGCAGTCCATGTGGAGCAGCTGACTGAGCAGCGAACCTCTGGCAGCCATTCCTGAGCTCTTTCCAGAGATCACTTGCAAATGAGTTGCCAGTTCCTCACCAAAGAATCCAGCTCTGTGACAGATCAGCTTTTATGTAAACGTGCCAGTGGGATAGCTCACATCCATGATTACTCCTAGCCTTGGATCTTTAGGAGAAAGAGCATTAACAATTGCCAATTTACTTTGGTTAGTCAGCAAGTCTGGACGCTCTGTGAGCACTTGTTCCAGGACACACACACGTTTCCCAAGGTTTAACTTTGAGCAAGCCACAAATATTTGTTTCTTGGAGAAAACAGTGGTGAAAAACTGAAACTAGCTCATGCAGAAGAACTCATTAACTTCATCCAATTGACAATCCCCTCATTAATCTGAGGCTGAAAGGGCCAGAGGAAATGCACATACCTGGAAGAAGCTGTGGAAAGTGCAAAGCTTTCAAATTTGTTTTTTGCAGGATTGAAAAGCCTTAGAGGAGAGAAAGGCAAAGCAGGGCTGAGGACCTGGCAGGCTCAAGACAGCACAAAGACAGTGCTGGAGCAGGGAAAGGGAAAAATTGTGGTCATCATCCAAATCCATTGATGCTGCATCCCTGACCTTGCACTGAGCCATCTGGTGCACATAAACCAACCAAAAATTCCAATGGAATCCACCCTGTAGTTTTACTCTGCTTAATGCCCAAGGCTCCAGACAAGGCCAAGGAAGAGGCAGTGATGACCAGCACCACAGCCCAGACATGTCCCAAGGGATGCTGTGATCCCTCCAGCCCCATCCTGGAGCCAGGGATGTGTCACGGCCATATTAAAAGTAACCACATCAATCGATCCTTCCAGCCTGGAGAGCTGGCTGGGTGAGGACATGTCCTCGTCAGCCTTCTCATGTCCAAACTGTCTGAGGTGAGAGAGGTTAATTAACAGAAAACCCACCTCTTCTTCAGCCACTCCAGTGCCAGTCTGGGCAGCCAGGAGGAGGAAGGGCAGGAGGAATGCCGCTGCATCCAGACTGAGCCGTAACTCACAAACTTGCTTTCTAATGTGTTCCTGCAGAGCTGTGGGACCCTATTCCCAGAGCCCCATAGCATATCTGATGCCACTACCTCTCATTTCAATATGATTTTTACATTTTACTGGACCTGAGCTCCCACTATGGGGAAAGAAAAGGATTATTCTCTGGCCCCGTTTCAGAGCTGGTGCTGTGAAGGTCTGATCTACAGCCTTCCAGGAGCTAAGCAGTGATCCCAACACACAGCACACTGCAGGCATCGCTCTTACTCTGCTCTCCCAGCCTTGAGTTTTTGCTTTTTAATTTCCTGTGGCCACAGAGCACCACTGGAGGGTCTCCCAGGGCCAGTGTTTCCCATACACCATGGTCAAGGTTGGTGGGGCTGACACAGTAAGTTGTATCAGTCTCAGCACAGGGGAGTTTCTGGCAAGAAGACTGTTTCTGAGGGATTATCCAAATATTTCAAGCCACAATCAGCCTTAAAGCAAAAAAACCCCTAACACTCCAGAAGAATATTTAACCTGGTGGCTGGTGATCTGAGCCTGGAAGCAAGCAGGGAAAGGTGATGGCAGGAGCAGCAACACTCTGCCTTACAGTGCAACTTTGTGGGCTCTTGGGGAGCAGGTACCAAGCTGCCTGGGAGGAGAAGCCAGCACAGCAGGGGAAGCTGCACTTTGGGCAGCTGGTTGAGCCCTATCTTCACAGAGCAGCACAGCTCCAGCAATGCCACCACCTGGGAAAGGCCCAAACCTTCTACACTAGCTACTTTTGCTCAGAGCAGATCAAATGATGCTCAAGAGGAGCTTTAGGCTGAGTTTCCTGGCCCCAAACCAGCATTTGCCACTAAATCCTTGCTGTCCAAATTTGCTGTGAAGTTCCAGCTCAGAGAGACTGTGCATCCCTTCCTCAATTGTCCTATTTTTATATTATTATTTACATTTCACAACAATGCTCACTTTGCTTATAGGTCTGTGGGATGCCCCAGAAGTTATCACGAAGTGACTACATTATGGCTAAATGACTAAAATTATGGCTAAACAAGCACTGACCATAACACTTGAAGCATTTCAAAGCCATCCTCATTCCTGAATATTTTGGCCTCTTTGGTCAGGATTCTCAACACCCCCACCACAGCTTTGTGCCATAGCCAGACAGTGCAGCTCTCTGAGCTGAATTAGTTGATGGGGATTTTTTTCCTCAGAGTATGTAAATAAATATTAATATTCTAAACCAAAGACCTCCCAGTAACTAAATATTATTTATCTTAAATTTATCTTCAAACTAAACAGCTTTGTCATATATGTACAATAATAAAGAAACAAATTACAAAGGAGGAATTTGATTTTATTGGTTTTATTCAAAGCCCATGCGTTATGTATCAATTCTGAACAACAGACTTTCCACAGTTCATTAGAGATGTTGTCAAAACGTTGGGTGAAGCCCATTTCACTTCCCCACCAGTAACAGGAGACATCATAGCCTGGTTGTTTGTTTTTGTTTTATTCACTCTTCACAACACTGACCATTTTCAAACCATATCAGGGAAATCCTCCACTTCACTGGGGACAGGCACTTGTGAGAAAAGAACAGCTGAGCACATAGTCTGAATTTGGGTCTTTTTAGGTATTAACTTCATATCCCAAGCAGGGTTACAGATAATAAAGCCCAACATCTTTCTTCCTGTATGTGACCAATTAGCACGCGATGGTGCTTGCTAAGGATTTATAAAAAATATCTTTCTTATTTTATCAACAGTCACTTGGGTGGCAGTTCATGGCATTTTGCATCCCAAAATATCTGAGAGACCACACACCTCGCATGTACTCCCGATATAGATTTTGGCACTCGTGCATCTCTCTTCTCGGTAGCTGGTGGCTGTGCCGCCGGTGTCATCTGAGCAATGCACTCCGGCATTTCGGAGGTGTCAATCTCCCGGGAGCGCCGCAGCCGGAGCTGCTCACAGGGCATGACAGAGCACGCTGGGGACATTCAGCAGGGGGACTGCAGGGGGAGAGGCCCTCCTGCAAGCTTTGAGCAGAATGAAACCTCCCTGCCGGCACTGGAAATCTGTCTCGGGGAGGATCATAGGATAAAAACAAAGACATTCAAACCACGGAAGAAATTATTTTAAACGTTGTCAGTGGGATCTGCAACAACGTTTGCAATGAGTAATTCTAGCTAAGAAAATAAAAAGTGGGTAAGCATAGCTTCAGTCAAGCCCAGCTTAGCAAGAATCCTGCTAATGCAGCTTTCTTCACCGCCGGCAGCCCTGGCCAGGGCTCTGGGTACTTGGCCAAACCACCCCCTGCCTAATCCAGCAGGTACTGGAACATTACAACACCAACAGTGACTCAATCCTGCAGGGTGCTGAGCACTGACCCTGCCAAGCACATGCTTCATTTAATGGTGTGGGAGCTGGGGGCTCACCAGGATATTTATTTTTTTTTGCGGTACCAGCGCTAAAGTTTTCAGCGACTCCAAGATCCGGTCCTGAACCTGGGAGTGTCCAAGCCAGCCTGGATGGGGCCTGGAGCAAACTGGTCTAGTGGAAGGTGACCCTGCCCACAGCAGGGGGTTGAAATGAGCTTCAACCCAAACCAGTCTGTGGTTATGTGATTCCATACTCTCAGATGGGAAAAAGTTCTCAAGCAGTAACTCTGCATACAGCTGTTCCTGCCAGTTGAGCTTCAACTCCAAGGACACACCAGCAGCAGCTTGCACTGCTCTTCCCAGTATCCCTGCACTTGTCACTGGCAGAGATGATGATACCAAGCCTGGCTGGGCTGCTCTTACACTGTTTGAAGCGCAGAGATGTACACATCTGTAAGAGGGAAGTGGCTAGGCATGGCGGAAGCTCATATGGCACCTACCACCAGTCCCTGTGGGCTTGGGGAACACCAACACACATAGGTGGGCTTCTGGTTTTATTCCAGCTCAGTTTAGTTTTTAAAAAAGGATTGTTCAAAACTTATTTATTGCTGGTTTATCCACTACATCCTCCTGCAGAGCCAGCAATGGGAAAGTACAAGCACAGGCATCCAAAGGGGTCTCAAGACCAAGGTACTGAAGGTCAGAAAAGCTCAGCTACTGCTTTTACAAAATATCTTCTCTCTATGGGTTTTGGAAATCACGATTACAAGGAAAGAGGGATCCCATTTAAACACAAAATACAGGTGGACACTGTATTAAAGCTATTTACATCGTGGTTAAACTGAGGCAGCAGCTTTGTCAATAAACTGAGCCAGCTTCACGTCTCTCTTGGTCAGCCCACCGCAGTCGTGGGAAATCAGAGTTATCTGAACCTATCACAAAGGAAAAGAAAGAGGTTACAAAGAAAAAAGCATTTTAAACTCTGACACGTAGGCTGAACAGCAGTTCACTGTGAACGCTGTGTGTCCCCATAGTGAGCTGGTTTTACTTGGTGCTCCTGGCAAGCACCAAGCTGGACCTTCCCTCCTCATGTAAACCAGAAGATGCTGTAAGTGAGGAGACTTTACAGAGCCTGGAATCTCACCATAAAAGCCCCTTTGCAGAATAACATAGGCTTTCCATTCCTGGGCTTCATCCAAGAAGAGGTGTCTGATTAAATCATTCACTCTTTAAGTTTAAATTCCATGGATCAGTTTCATGAAGAACCCGGGCCAGTGACCAAGCTGCCAAGAGCTGAGTCAGGGGCTCACATTTTGTTAAGAACCACCATCCCAGCGGTGAAAAAATTCTTAAGCTCGCTGCAGATTAATTTAAAAAAAAAAAATGTCTTGGTGACACAGCTGCAACACAGGTCTGTTTGGACTGAGCCAGATGACAAGTTGGGCATTATTCTGTCTTGCCTTCAACTGTGATTTTAGAAAGACTCAAAAGGAAAAAACCACAAATTCTGAATATTCTAGAAATCCAAGAATATCAGGAAGAGTGGGTGATCAGGTTTTTTTACAGTGATCATTTAATGTCCCTTGAATAGGGTGACATGAGGGGCTGATGAGGAAGAGTCTCTGCTGGGAGCTTCAGCTGCAGGGAGAAGTGGGATGTCCTGCTTTGAGGGTGGTGGTCTGAGCTACAGGATGTTTGTCAACATGTTCTTTCAGGATATTTTTAGTGGGATTACCATATATTCACTAAATGCTACAACAAACAATGTGATACAATGCAATGAGAAGTATTAGAAAATAAAGCTGAAGGGAGAGCAATAATTTCTCCCTTCACACAGCACCTTTCATTCAAGGGTTGCAGTAATCCTTGCAACCCTTGTAAATACGAGACCACCACCAGTTAGGTAATATTATAAACAAATTTTATAAGCTGCTATGTTGAGACATAGGAGCCTACAATTTTTTAAAAATCAAATCTAAACTGAGACTGCCAGGCTCCCATTTAGGTACCAACAGTCTGCTACCCTACACCACCGAGTTCCTGACCTGCTGCACAGAAAGGAATGAGAGCTGGTGAGTAGTTTTAAAACAGTAGTTTATTCAGGTTGGCTAAATAAGAGTTTAAGGGCTTCTGTTTTATTTTTAGATCCCAGTCAGAGAGGTGAAGCCACAGACCCCAACCATACAGCTGGCAGCAGGCGCAAAGAGCTTCATTATTAATTCCTCACCACAATCTCAGCATCTCTTTAAAATCTCAAATCTCTTACAGAGACACCTCCCATTCCCTTACCTTACAGAAAAGCTACAACTAAAGGCAGAGAGAATGGGCCAGTGGTTTGGTCTCCTTAACTCCACCGCTGTGTGAGTAACTGGGTCTGGTGAACATGTTACCTTGCTGTAGACATTAAACCATTCCGGGTGGTGATTCATCTTCTCTGCTTGTAGAGCAACACGTGTCATAAATCCAAAAGCCTAGGGAAAGAGAGAGCAAAGAGGAAAATACTCCACCTGCCAGAACTGGCAGTGGATTGGCAAGATTCACTCCAAAATCTCAAAATCTCCTCAAGATGCCCCAGATAGCTGCACCTTGACTTTGTGTGTTCTAAAGAGGCATTTGAACTTCTCATGCCACTGGTGCATCTCCCAGTATAGCTGAAATGACCCCCTGCAGACCCTGGTAAATCATCCTGCTCAATGTGATTCAGCTCAGGACTCAAAGCTATTGCATCCCAGCAGTGATTTTTATCTCTGACATCAGCAGAGATTTTAAATATTGGGATTTGAAAACTGGGATTTTAAATATCCATCCCAAGTCCTCCATCCTCTACTGCCTCTTAGAAATGTGCCATTTCTAATTAAGCACCATGCCACAGTATGACCAACACTGCTCCCAGAAACACATCCCTCCATTTAACCATTTTGGTATTTATTTCACTGGGGAGGAAAAGGCAGCAGGTAGCCCTGCCCCTCTGCTTTGTGAGATATATTTTCCCTTTAAATGAGTTAAAATAGGTTTTCCAATCCTCTGTCCCTACATGCTCTCCCAGGATGCAGGTTTTATCATAGGCTCAAAAGGAAAATAATAGTAGGCCCTTGCCAAAATGCTTAGGAGCAAATCACTGCATTATAAAGAAAATTAGAATGTCCATGCAAATCAAGACTGTAATTATGCAGTGGGGCCCGATGGGCCTGGGAGCGTGAGCAGGATTCAGGCAGCAGGCTTTGTTCATACCAAGCTCCATCCATCGGGTTCAGGACCTGAATTAACATGCAAAGCTGGAGGAACATCCACATTACAGTCTGGTTCAGATTATAATACAACAAGCTCCACAAAACCATACCTGATTTAGGTAGGTTTTTAGTGCTAATTTATGGAAGAGAATGTACATAGCCCGCATTCCACCAAGCGATGGCCATTTCAAACAAACATGTGGTCAATGAATAACATATAATGGTTGATAATAGCTTCAAGTCTTTTTCCCTCTCACAAATTGCAAAAACCTTTAAGGAAAAAAAAAAGAATTGGTGCCTGGATGAAGAATGACTTTGTTGGTCGCTTTGCCAGTCAAATGAATACAAATGTTATAATCAGAGAAAATCATTCCAATGAGGTTTGTCATTTGGAAATCACCAAACTGTCAGCAATTAAAAAGCCTTTTTTCTTTGACCTAAGAGCTTTCCAAAATTCAGAAAAATCTAACTTCCCTTGAAGCTCTTGCTCAGTTTAGTTTTACTTTGAGTGAACAATTACTTTCAAAAATTTGCCCATGTTTCAGCAGCATGCTTTGAAGTAGAAACCTGCAAGTTGTGCATCAATGTTAGCAATGATTTGGAAAACTTAATTAAGTGTTGATTTAAATGTTTTTAGTGTCTTAATAAGAATGCTATTCCCAACACAGCAATCTATACGCAGATATATCCTCAAAAGTTTTAAACAGTGATGTGCCTGCAACCAAACTGCCTGTACAGAAACAAATAGCAAGGGAAAAAATAAAAATAAATTTATAAAACCCCCTAGCAGGTTTGGGTATGCTCTATTGGTATCTGTTCATTCCAGGAACTCACCCGCCCATGTACAGACCCAGGTCACACTGCAAACAGTCACTGATAGTGAGACAATAATCATTGCTCCAAAAAAAACACACAGAGAGAATTACACAAGCAAATTACTCTAAGAAACTAATTTGCTCTATATGCATTCCTCCACACTTCAGATGACAAATCCTCCTCATCAGTACAGCACCAAATCCCCCCAGTCAGTGCACCAACATGACATCCCACTGCCCCTCCCCTGCAGAAAGCAGAGTCTCCAGCTGGATAAAATGGACATGTTCAAAACTGTTCATCCTACCGAAGATTGCTCAACTTGAGGCTGTCCAACCCATGAAAAGGAATAAATTCCAGCACAGTGGGCTCTCCCCAGGACACATCCTGCCACTTGTTGCTCCAGCTGCCCACAACTGAACCAACCAGGGCAATCCAGCGTCACAGTGAAGGACAAAGCCTGCCCACCTTCATACATGCCCTGCTCTGCTTGGAGACATTCTCCCTCACTGCACATTACCCACAGCAACTTACTCCTTGCATTTTAGTTTACTTTAATTACACACAAAATGTATCTCTCACTAAAAAATGAGCTATGGTTCTACTCAGCAATTTCACCAACACAATTTCCATTAAGGTCTTAAATACTTCCTTTGCTAATTAAATGAATTGGAACACTATTGTTTATTAATCACCTTTATATTTGTAGAGCCTTAACCTTCTTTGGGAAAATACAACTGGCTCTGGAAGGAAAAGATCTTTAGGTTTGATTAGATATGAAAACACTATTACACAAAATCAGTTTGGACATTTCTTCACGTCTTGAAACTTGATCGGTAATTTGGTCTAATTGGTGATCAAGGAAACTATCTTGTGATCAATTAAAGTAATTACCGCATTCCGGCAACACAACCAACCTTAATTTGAGCAGGAGTCTGCACTTCTTCAACTTTAATTAAAAATAATGAAAATTATTATGCAGTCTGCAGTGCAAGATCATTGTCAAGACTGCACTGGTGAGCAGAGTTTATCAGACCATCACACATTTCTTGATGAAAGTGGGACAACCACTTCACTCATGACAGTGAGATCTGGCACAGTCTTGACTTTCTCTCTATTAATAACAGGGATCTGCAGTCCCTCAGCCCCAGATGAGAACTTTTTCTAATTTTTCCCTCAAAAATAAAAAGACAGGAGAAAGAAAGGTTTTGTGCATTTTCTAGAACCCATAAAGAAGTATTAAAAGAGACTTTGATGAAGTAAATATTATGAAGTATTCTGTTTTTTCAGTAATAGGCATATTAGACACATTTTTAACCTAACCCTTTTAGGAAATTTAAGCTAAAATAGTATCCAGACATTCAGGGAACTTCACATAAGTAGATGACACCACCCAAGGGGTGGCAGCGAGCAGAGTCCCTGCAAGGAGCCATGAAGAGCAATATAAGTAAGGAGTGAAGCAATCCTGCAGAGACAAGATGCCTTGGGTGCGCTGGTACATCTCTTCGCTTCTTTAAGATAATGAAAGAAAGAACTAAAAACTAATGGTGTTTCACATCTGAAATGGTTCTTAAATACTAGCAGCCCTAATATGTCTCCATGAGATAAAAATCAGGGCTACTTTTAGAAAAACAAGCTAACCTAAAAAAGTGAAAAAAGCCCAAAGTAAACTTTAAAAGAATTCAGCTATCTCATAATGTTTTGTGACTGGTCAAGCTGCTCTTGAAATTGATGTAATCCACCATCACAAAATATAACTTAATGTTACTTTTGTTGCCAGAGAAAGAGAAAACCAGGGCCAGACACTTTGCTGTCAGAAGTGGAAGGAAAGATGAAATTCCATCCACCCCTCTGCTCCACACAGCGCTGCACAGTTCTGGGAGAACCACAGGATCCCAGAGCTAATCTGCTATTATTCTTCCTTTCACACTTCTTAAGCAAGGAATCCATTCATCTTAATACTTTTTAAACATGCTGCTTTTGCACAATGCTTGCCAACATTATCTTGATGAGTTATACATCAAAGGCTCACAGGTCATTGTGTTGTGCTCATACATCAGCCACCGCAAGTCCCCCATGATGGATCACCTCCGTGCATCTCCAGAAGAAAGCAGCTGACAGTACTTGACTCAAAGTGGAGATATTTAAGCAAAACAGCTGAAAGGGTCAACAATATAACCATGCACACTTTTTATTTGTTTGTTTGTTTTAAAAAATGACATCAGCACTCGGGCTTCTTAAATCCTCTGGACACCCAGCCAAGGAAAGTACGTGTTAATCACAAGTACATTAAGGTTTCTGCCTCCCATCTGTCATTATAACGCTGGAGGTAGCATTAACCCTGACCTTCTGCAGTGCGAGGGCTACCTGTCTTCCCTTCCTCTGCCACCCAGGCTGCATCTGTACCATTTATCAGTGGGAAATTAATAAATTACTCAGGTTACAGTGACACTGTCACACAGGAGATGACTACACCTCATACATTTGCTCTCCACTCACCTGAATAAAAAGTACCAAGGGCACAGCATGTATTCTCCCCAGCAGTTTGACACTTGTAACTATAAAATCAATCATTATGGTTCACTCCCAGACTCCAGAAGCTTTCACATATCCAGCCAACATTACTACCTAACAGTGAGCTACAAGCCAGCAGATAAAAGGAAAAAGCTTTTTAAAGTCAAGATATCCTAAGTCAGGATTAGCTACTAGTCACGAGGGCTCTCATGACATTTTCTCTTGTGCTCTCAGGAAAAAATTGGACTTTATGTTGATTCTATTTACTCCATCACTAAATACTTTTATCATATAAATATGCATAAATCACAAAGCTACACTCTTTATCTGAAAATGACAACATAGTTAAACATAAAAAAAGAGGAATCTAACTAACATTTATGAAGGTGATGGCAGCACAGAAGGACATGTATTCATTCCCAAAACCACATGCCCATATTGGGATTTTTCCCTGTTGGCATCATCAGTTTGCCTGAACCACCCTCAGGGACACTGGATCCACATGGCAATAGATATTTTTCTCCTTTTTTTTGTCTGTGTCTGGATTCATACACAACATCAATTAGGTGAACATTTTCTTATTGCTCCCCCGCTTTTTAATATCAATCCATGAACAGTGGGACAGTAATTAAGAATGCAAATAATCATGCACCAAAACAGAGCTAAACTCAGGTTACTCATGTCCCACATCTCTATGCTGAGCTTCAAGGCATAGACAAGGAAGATTCAGGCATTGTGCCTACAATTCCCTACTGTCTCCATTCCACCCCATCCTGGCATGGTTAGCCAACAGAGTCTGAAGGTGAACAACACCACTGGTAGAAATTTGGTTTTCTCCTCTTCAATAGCTCAAGCAGCAAAATATTGTGAACAGAGGCAACCCTCCCATTCCACAGCATCACTTGTGACTGGGGAAAGCAGTGCTCTAAACTCTGAAGGATACTAATGAGGGAAAAGGATGGAATAATAATACTAAAGACACTGTGGCATGGACTGAGATGCCATTTCTGTCTTCATAGAAATATCTGAAACTGTAAACACCCCTACAACTCCAATTTCCAATTGAATTGTCAATGCTTTTCTACATTTACAATGTTCTTTGAAAATCCAGAACTGACCACTTGCATCCCCCATACTTATCTGCATACATCATTTACACAAAAATGCAATGTTGCTTTACACTCTAAAAAAAATTACCTATTTACATTCCTATTGCAGCTGTAAAATTGCTGTGTTGGATGTGCAGTGGAGAACGTGCAAACTTTTACACCATGTTCTCCAAAGAACGCTGTTTCTGTCTCCCAGCACTTGTTTACAATTATGTCAGTGAAGAAACCAGCTTGCCAGCTCTATATCAAACATTTTTGACAGCAAAAGCACAAACACTGATCTATTCTAAGTAGTTTGCCACTCTATGTAATCTTGGAAAAGGCATTCTTGCCTTTGATTCTAAAAATGTTTATACTTTGTACATTATGCAAATAGTTTTTATATATTAAGAAATAATGCAAGCAAAGCTCAAGTTAAATTAAATTCTTCAACAATAACCTTGCCAAAGCACTGATTTTCCTATTAAAAAAATTATTCCAATTTGTTGATCTTACATTGGATGAAACATACTGTAACAATCTTCATAATTTATGTCCTGTTGGGACACTATGATTTAAAGTAACATAATACAGACTAGCATCAATGCTAATTTAAACCACCTGACCAGATAAACAACAGTTTCCCCTTCTCTCTTCACTGAGAGTATTTCTGTTTATTGTCATATGATTTCCCAATTTGAAGAACGTGAAGAATAAATGGAGGCAGAGAGGAGTGGAGCTGGGAGGCACAGCCCTGCCTCGATGGGGACGTTTCTCACACAGGTACTGGTACAATGTCAAAGCCACAGGAGATGACAGAAGGCAATTTCAGGAATGCTGTTCCAGGAAAAGCCCAAGACACTGGTGGCAAAGGGAAGTTTGCACTCACTCAGCACCCTCTAGACCCAGTGCAGCACTGGGCACAGCACAGTTCTGACAGTGCCTGAGGTGCAGCTCTCCAAAGGGATTGGAGTCCAAGGCTTCCTCTTCCTCAGTTTAGCGACCTAAACTATGACATCACAGAATCAGGACAGAATGGTTTGGGCTGGAAGGCATTTTAAACATCATCTAGTTCTAATCCCCTGCCACAGGCAGGAAAATTGGCCATTATTCCATGTTGCTCCAAGTCCCATCCAACCTGGTCTTGGACACTCCAGGGATGGCACATTCACAGCTCTTCTGGGCAACCTGTGCCAGGGCCTCACCACCCTCACAGGGAAGAACTTTCTATATCCAATCTAAATCTCTTTTACCTTAAACCCATCAACAGTCATAAAACAGATGCAAGTGTCATTTGCCCCATCTGAGATTCAACCAGTTTAAAAAGCAAATTCAATTATTTTGCTATGGGCAATGGACACAGATCAGTGCAAGGAAAGGGACTTTGAGAAAAGTAGAGAGCACTCAACTGCTGCACTTAAATCCTGCTCCTTGCTTTGTTCTCTTCCTCCTCTTAAGCTCATTAAGTATGTAAAAAACCCTTGTGTGCAGTCTGCACAACAAACATAAACCTGGTATTTTCTAAGCCTGTTTATATCAGGATTTTAACAACTGCTGAATTTAGGCCTTCTTTCTCTTACTGATAATAATAAACCACAAAATGTTACACGTATTACCTTCTTCTTCATCACACCTTGACTTTTCCAGCAGCCTCCATGCTGAAGATATTTCTTCCTATTCTCCTTTTTATTATGAAAAGTGATTGCACTTGCCACGATTGGCTTTCATGAACAGAATACGTAATATTCTTGGTGATTCAATAAACAGATTTCACACCAACACTAATCACCTGTTCCACCAGAAAGATTTATAGACCTGATGGAGTAGAAGTGAGAGAACATGGAGATGTCTTAAGGCAGCATAAAAACTTTCTGGCAGTGATAAAATTTTCAGTGCCAATACAACCATATTACAAATTACATTTATTTGTTTATAGGTAGATAAATATAATGACAGTTGCCCATAACAACTTCTGCAAAATAAGTAGATACCCTAAGTTCAAATCTCACCTGGAAATAGGTTATGTAGTATTTGCAATGCATCATTTCATATCAAAATACAGAAGATAAATGCTTTTATTCTTCCTTTATTTCCACAGGTCCCTCAGTACTTATAAACATAGACTAATAAATATTATTTATTTATTAAAATTTTAGGTCTCTAAATTACATTTTCCAGAAAAAAATAAGGGGGAATAATCCCAGGTTTCAGGACTGAACTAGAATATGGAAGAAATCCTTCAGCCACATCATAATCTCAAATTGGCTCTCCACTTCCCAAGCCATTTTTGTGTGCTTTGTGTTAAAAAATGGAATATAAAGGTTGCCCTTAGGAGGTTTGCACCAAATAAAACAGCTATTTCAAGAAACATGACTTTTTAAAATGAGCTTTTTGCACCCTACCTAAAAACATGAAATAACACAGTGAAGTGCCCATTAACTGAGCACCTGCTAAAGTAATCAGGCACTTAAAATAATAAACTCCTTTGGCTGCACAACTGAAAGAACAATGATAATTTGACTTGTTAAAACTAATGTTTGGTCCAGCAAATCAAACCCCTGGCTGTACTGTAATAAAGCCATCACGCAAACCACAATAAAAATAAAGTAGTAACAAGGTGCAGGGAGTCCCCAGTTCCAACCTTCTGAAAAATTCAGGCACTGAGTCCTCTGCTAAGGCAAAGGGCAATGAATTATCCTTGACAGCACAGTGCCAGCCCATGACACGAAGGTATTGTAAACCAGAGCAAATCAGAATTAATTTAAGTGAATGTTCTACTTCTAAAAGTTTCTCAAACCCTCTGACTTTTACAGAGTGCAGGTATGGTGTAGAAGAACAGAGAAGTTCATTATCCCATCATGCCACATTTTGGATGAAACAGATTTGACTAGAGCAGAACAAAACATTCTGCAATTTTCCCCAATGTTTGTTTTTACTCATATGCGAAGGAATTATTTCATTCTGTAGACATGAAAGTGAACTTCACATGCTGTTGATAACACAGGGATGCTCAGACAAAATTCTCCTTGGTCTTTTGGCAGAGATTACATACACTATCAGTTTAATATCCAACATCTTCTCTGCTGAGCATCCAAGGGCAATCATATCCTGCCTCTGATAATCCTCTAAATCTCTGCCATTTATGATCCTAAGAACACATCAAAGAGTGGTAAGAAAGGCTTTGCTATATGATGGATTGAGAGAAGATGTTGGTCTCATGACCATTTCATCTTCCACTACCCTGTCAGCTTTTTTGGTTTAGTTTGTTTTTTTAAAGACAAGTTCAGCCATTCAAACATGCAACAGAGAAAACACGATGGAGATGTGAAAAATTTGGACAGGTCTTCCAACCGTTCTCTTGGCCAAGCCAGAAGCTAAAAAGAGCTAGAGATTTGCAGTAAAGCAAACTAAGGACCATTTACTGCAGATCCAGTCAGGGGATCATTTCACTGAACTGAACTGCTGAAGTACAACTGTACTGTCAGAATGAGTTTTAATGTTTGGACACCTTTTATAGTAGAAGAGTTCAGATGATAAAAAGGGGCAGTGAACTCAGGATGAGAATTACCTGGGCCAACATTGGTAGGCTGCTAATTTACACTGCACCATAAAATTCAAATGTTATTTTGCAAACAAGGTATTTCAAGTCCAGAAACAACACATCATTTGGGAAAAAAAGAGTAGGACAGACCAAGAATTTTCCCAGACAAGATGGGGCATCCTTCAAGCTCTGCACAGTTGGGTCCCTTGCCTGGTTTTCCATGCCCACTGTTCCCTCTGGGACCTATACATCTCCTCAATCTGAGCTTCATCTCCTGTCTCTGCTATTTGGAATAATGGCTGGAGTAGGTCACAGAGAAAAGGATAAAAGCAGCTACACTAAGCTGTGTTATTAGGACAAAGCTCACCTAACAGCCAACAAATCAGGCACTCAGCCCACACTTAACACGATCCACTATCTTCAGACCCCTTCTTATGCTCCAAACATATGCCTGGAAGTGAGAGTATGTTTGATGAGCAATATTTTGAGAAGTTCTATGGGGTTTTTGCTGGTTGTTTTCTTACCAGAACACAAAGGTTTCTCTGGGCAGGACAGAGTAAACGTTCCCTCAACCAGGGATACTTTGGACATACACAGACATATATTTAACTGTCTGTTGTTATTCTCATCCCAGTCCAAGGAAAATCACGGTATATCAGGTAATCAGGACTTTTTCTTCTGATACTAGGAATAAATAATATTTTCTTTCAAAGCATCCTTAGCAATAAATAAACCCAACACTGCAGTGCTGACTCAGCACAGGGCTTCCCACTCATCACTGTGCTCCCACCAAACCCCTCCAAGAATCACAACCAGCTTTGTGTTTGTCCAAAATGACTTTTCATCTCAGCAAAACAAAACTAAAGGAATAAAGGGCAAGGGGAAGAGCAAGAAAGGAAGCTCTTCCCCAAAAAAGCCATGTGAAGTGGGTTTGCAGCTTTATAAAAGAGGGCTAAAAAACCTCCACACGCCTTGCCTTGATAAACGATGGCCGTGCCAGTGGCTTTGCAGAGCAGATGTAATGTTTTAGCCAAACGTGATTGTTTGTGAAAGAAATAATTCTGATCAAAACCCGAAATTGCAGCCAGCAGAAGAGCTGCACTTCGTCACGCTAATCCGCCCTGACGGGGAGCGGCGAGCGGAGATTCCTACTGCGAGAGGAGCAGATGCGAAAGGTCAGCGCTGGCCCACGACTTCAAACCCCTTAACGTGTAAAACAGTGTGCATTAAAGCCTGAACCGGCTCACGGCGGGATTAACGGATGTCCGCTAAGTGGGTTTGATGTGCTTTTGGTGAGTAATGGTTAATTTTGAAATAGGGGCGTTGTAGTTTTATTTTAGTTTATTCTGCTAGCCAGAGTCCATTTTTAATTACAGCTGCAGAGAATAATATCCCAAAGCGTGTCGCTCCTTTGTGGGAGTATGAGAAAGTGAGAGGCAATCTACAGTTTGAAACTGTAGGCAGGCATTGCTATAAAAGCAAGGGGATGCAAAAGGTTAAACAACCAGGATTGCATTTAACCAGCATCATTCCAGTTCCCCCATAAAAATAAATTTTATTGTATAAAGGAGTTTCAAAAAAACAGTTTTCCTTAACTGAAAAGATAAAAATGTTCATCTGAGTGACCATCTTCAAAAGAGGCAGTCATACTTTCATTTTCCCAAATGAAGCTTTTCAACTGAATTCAAACCCACTGAATTTTCATTCATTTTCCAAAAGTGTTTTATCATGGAAAGTGCCCAAACTGTAGCTAAAATTAGATGGATTTGCTCCCATTTATCTCTTTGAGCACTGTCAATATGGCTGATAGAACATTATTTGTTCTGTTTAATTGAAGCAATCAATCTGTGCAGCTCAAAAAAAAAGAGAAACTTTTCTTTTGCAACAAATTTACAAGACAGCTTGTGAGATCCAAAAGGCATTTTGACAATTTCTTTTGCATTTTCAGATCAATGCATGCAACAAGCATATGAAAAATGCTGTAATAACTTTTGAGTGATAATAAATCTGTTAAGAAAAGCATTTGTATTGGAGTCAACTGCAGAGCAGCCCAAAGGTCAACTGGGCAGATTTTAAGCAGTGGAGTGCATAAAAGGAGATACAACAGGTCTACTGAGGGGGGAATCTCAGCAATTAGAAACACCACACCCCAATAATTATAAATAATAAAATAATAATGGTTTGTTCTAGGGAGAAATATGACTTAGCTCATCAAGAAAATGACAATGCCAAATTCCAATGATGTCACAGAAAAACCAAAACAAAAAAAACCTGATGCAAACTTTACCACAACCAGGACAGGACATTTTGCATGATGAAAGAGATGAAGGACATATGACCACTCAGGAGTCTTCACTTTAAAGATTTTTTTTTTTTAAAAATATGATTAATATTGTGACATTTTAAATAACCCCGGTGGCCTGACACCACTGGCAGTGCCACAATGAAATTATAGTGATGACATGGGTACTGTAACAGCACTTGTCACAGGCAGGTGGGACACAAGGGTGGTGGCATCTGCATGCACAGACCCTGGCAAAGAGGAGACGGGATACTCAACAGCACAAAGAGGAACCATCACCTAAAAGGGCTGCAGGAGACATAAGGAGGGACTTCTTACAAGGGCATAGTGTGACAGAACAAGGGGGAATGACTTCAAACTGACAGAGGGCAGGGATAGATTGGATACTGGAATGGAATTCCTCCCTGTGAGGGTGGTGAAGCCTGGCACCAGCTGCCCAGAGAAGCTGTGGCTGTCCCATCCCTAGAAGTGTTCAAGGCCACTTTGGAAGGGGCTTGGAGCAACCTGATCTAGTGGAAGGTGTCCCTGCCCATGGCAGGGGTTCAGAATGAGATGAGCTTTGGGATCCCTCCCAACCCAAACCATTCTACAATTCTGTGGGTTTGTACATGGCAGGCCATGATGGCTGTGAGAAGAAAATAAATACCTTATTTCCCCACTCCCAGCTCCAAGGATTTCACTTCTTCTTAGACACAATCAGATGACACATTTCCACCACTACAGACCTCCAAGCTTTGCATAACTTCTCACCACTGATTGCCAACTGGAAGCATCACTGGACACAGGATACCCTCACCAGAGCTCCAGTATCATCTCCTCCTTCTCCAAGGCTAGGGAAGGAGAATCACAAGCTTCCAAACAAGCCATGTCCCTGGAACCTCTCATTTCCCCCAGACTCTGCACTACCTTCATCCCACAGGCAGTGGCAGGCGGTGGTGCAGGCAGGTGGATCATGTCCAAGTCCCACAGCTGCACCCTGACCCGCCGACTCAGAGGCGAGACTCTTATTTACTCAGTCAATCCCAAGAATAAACTCAAGGAAGGTGTGACCATCTAGGAATCATATATTTTTACTGGTGCTTTGCTCTGAGACACTTGATGCAGTTCATTGACTGTGTTTCAGCCTGCAGGTTAACCTCTGCCAGGTCCAGAAACTTCACTTCGCTATCAGTTTCTAATAAAAGAAAATGTCAACAGGTAAATAGGCCCAAAATTCATTATTTTCAGATACAAAGATATTCCCAACTCTGTAAACCCACTCATAAATAATTCTGATTTATTATAAATCAGTTATTGTATTCATAAACGCTGGGAAGTTAGTGAACAACATAACTACCAAAAGAAATACTTTCATAACTTTGCAGGTGCACAAATCACAGCATATGGGAGAGGACTCAAAGGATAATGTAAAATGAAGCAGTTTCAGAAAGCCTATATGAAAACCAGCACCTACCTAGCTCGATAAAAATAATTTATTTTTAGTCGACAGGCAATCAAATGCAAAACTCTAGCAGAAGGAGCTGGCAGAGCAATACTACTAAATTGTATACTAATGTATGTTAACACTATTAAAAATAGCAATTCCCCCCAAAATGTATGAAAATGGGTCCAACTTTTGATTAGCAGAAGTGACAGTTGGGCTGAGGCTGCTCAGGCTTTGAGGTTAAACACAACTGACACAGGCTGCACCTGAATCCAATCACTCCCCGGGCTCCGAGAAGATTCACACGCGAGGACTAAATTTGTCACAAATGGGTTGGTTTCCGATCCTCCTGTAGCCAACTTGCTTTATTCTAACCCCCGTTTAACAAATCAACTTAATGGGTACTGGGAGTGCTATAAAACTTAACAATGGAGTGATTTTAACTTTTAAAATATAGTTATGAAGCAAAATGTTGGAGAGCTCCTTCAATACTGGAAATCAAATTAAAACGAGACATTTTTTAACAGTCTTGACAGATATAATCCTAGTTACCATGTAAATTTATGGTAAGCTGCTGTGATATTAGCCACAGGTGCTACTTTTAATATATGGCCTGCATCTGGCTGGGAATAAAATACCTCAGGAGGACTGAAAATGACCTCACTATCAGACAATGGAGAAGAAAAAAACCCACAAGACCACTGTGGCATATAAAAAGCTGGAGATGTGGTCCACAACTGAATATTTACCATAAAATTCATTTTAACTCTGCAGATTGTAAGTTGAAGGATATAATGTTTTCAATACATAAAAGGTATGGACGCATTTCAGACAAACAGCCAAAAGATTAAGTACATAAAGTGAAAACAAAATACACTGCCTATATGTATAAAACCAAATTTTCCAACCTTTGATGAAGGTAATAAACAAAGCAACATGCCAAGAGTAGAAGAAGGAAAGACAGACCCGGATTATATTTAAGGCACTGGCACCAGGTTCTGCCATTGAAAGAAATCAAGAGTATGCATTGCATATCCTACCAAATTCATTGGATATCTAACTGGGATCATACAACAAGGATCATCAATTTAAAGGGACAAATCTGAGAATGTCTCCCTACAGCCAAAAGAAAAAAAAATTGGCATCACCAGGAGGGAGAAAAAAAGGTATGTACTATAACATGCTCTGTCTCACATATTCCAAGCAAGAGAGATAGCAAATCTAGAAAGGAAATGCAAAGTGAGAATAATAACTTATTTAATATGCCTAGATTTTTTGCTAGATCTTTAAATATATTCTCCAAACCCAAGACACAGATTGCACTGAGACATATGTGCCTCTACTCTTAGTGCACAGCATTTCCATACTGTCCTCTCCACTCAGTCTCATCTTCCACCTCCACCCTCTTGCCCCAAAAGACAAAAAATGTATCTGAAATAGCTTTAAAACTCTTAGAGCATTTGATTTCCTGTCATTTTAGAAAATGGCATTAGAGACCTTATGGAGACTTCCTACATTTTTTTTTTTTAAGCAAACGTAATTAAAAACTTACCCTATAAAAGAAAGCAGCTGTAAATCTGAACCTGACCATCACCAAGCTTGCCCACCTTTGTAATTTCCCAACTGCATTTGCTGCCTTGGTGTGATTACCTACGGAAATGCAATCACACAGGCAGTTGCCCCTTAAACCTTCTGGTCAAATCCAACCAAGTTTGACAAGAGACATGGAAGTCTCAGAGCTAAGATGTTCCTGCAAATTCAGGAAAAGTGAGCAGCTGGATACAGGACCCAAACTGAGAACTTGGCATTCTGCACTCACAGCCTTTCACAGCTGCCCACCCAGCCCAGGACTGGGCTTCAGATGAATCTGGGAGGAATTCACATCTTTAAACTAGACCTATTGCCTCTTCCCACTGCTCCCAAGGTGAACTAACCTGAAATGCTGGGAGTAGTTACCAGCATGATTTGGAGGCATAAATTAACTTCCTACCCCAGTTCCCAATTTTGTTCAAGCAGACTGGAAGCTGAGAGCTTGCTCCACTGGAAGAAGACCATTTTGTTTCAGTAGCACAAAGATGTGAATACATGAGAGCATCCCTTCATGGATGCTACACCATGGCCTGAAAGCCTCACCAGCCACTCTTCTCTGCCCTGCAGCCTGGGAGGGAGGCCCCAAAGAAGCTCCCTGATGAGGCTGTGAGGTTTGTAGAGGCTCATGAGCACCCAGATGCATAGTAGGGATTGGGACTTGCCACAGAGTGCTCCAAGCCCACCTCCTCTCCAGAACCTCACTCACAGCCAGAGGTTTCTGCCAAGCACATGTTCCTTTGGAAAAGTGACTCAACCTGGGGGCTTTGAGCGAGTGCACCCCTTCAAGGGTGCTGAAGGTAAAAGACTCCAGTCTTAACTCATCACTGCCTACCTGCCACTCCACAGTGGCAACAGCTCAGGGCAACTGCAAGGCATGAAGAGGAACGGAGGCATTGGTGTCATCAGCACAGCTCTTCTAGACACAGCACTCTCCTACACAGCTGAACTGCATTTTTCCACCCACCACTGGTGTATTTTATTTTATACAAGATGCAGAACACCAACCCACCAGGAGCCTGCCTCACATAATGGGAACATACAGCCAATACTATCCAGTCCCCCAGGACTGATGCTTGGTGGGCATGCACAGCAACAAAACCAACCAATGTCTTTCAGCAGAAACCCCAGGCTGGTTTCCAGTGTATTTCAGAGAACTGTTACCACCAAAGTCCATTTTCATGAAAACATATCTTCAGACTAACAAACACCATCAGTGCTTTCAAATTCTGGGTTACAAACTAATTCCCCGAGCCAGAAGTGTCATTAGCTTGTCAGCCTTACAAAGGCAGCTCACTGCTAATTGCTTTTAACTGAGCTAATCTCGGCCTGAAAACTTCAGGAATCTAAATAACTCTTGTTTCACAGAAGTTTCATTTCATTCTCATGCTGAAAATAATATACATAAACGAAGCTCATGTCTACACATTTGCACAACTTTATAATAAAAGTTGTGTTTATATTCTTAACATCTGTTGACATACACAGACTTTGTAAAGCTGGCATAGATTTTGAAGCCACAGAATTTTCCATGCATCATGAATATTATCTGCAAGAAGCAATAAAAAAAAAAGCAATGAATACATTAATCATACCAATATCATCTGCAAAACATAAATTTGAAATACCTTTCGTGTCAGCTCAACCACTTTATTTTTTGGTTTTTTTTTTTTTTGCATTTTTGGGGGTGATTTTTTTTTCCCACACCTGATTTTATGCCATCTGTAAAAGGGCAGCAAGAAGATGACTGAAATGACAGATCACTGAGGAAATGACATTTCTCAGTCTTTTGACTCTTACTAAACACTTTAAATCCTGTAAATAGAATATTTATTATATTAAATGAAAGCAGTTGTACCTACAAGTTCCATTTTTTCATTGCAGGACTAAATTCTCCCAAAGTACAAGGCAGGTACAGCTCCACTTTTGCTATTTGTTTCCTAGGTTGTAGTAAACTGTAAACAGTATTTACTAATAGTCACTATAAATACAAGCATATGTGCATAATTGAATAAAATTAAGTATACATGCAAAATTTAAATTTATTTTCAGCTTCAACTTATTGAAAGGCAAATACCTGCTCTCTAATACCAGCCAAGTATCTAATGCCCTTGGGATCTGCATGTTGAGCCTGCTCCTGGACTATGAGAACATGAATGATTTCTTCCCTCTGCAACTGCAAAGGAGACACTGCAGAAAATCCATAAAAATCAACACGTGAAACTCTGCCCTTAGATATTCACATCTATGCTTGATCCAACAAAAGCTGCCCAGAGCACCCACCTGCATGGCTTTTTCTCACAATTTGGGGCAGAAATTCTGTTTTGAAGTCAACTCCCAGCCTCTGCTATCATTTCTGCCTTACATCCATGAAATCAGCTAAGAATGAAAGACACTGTTCTAATATCTTCCAAACAATTCAAGTGGCAATTTTTAAAAATACTCTTCCCATTACTACAGGAACTCAAAGTATGAGCATATAGTTCATCATTTACCAATAAGATAATTTAAATATACTCAACTTCCTATACTGGTATGTGCTCCATCCACCTTCAAATCAGGAAGACATGGGTACAGGTAGACCTGTGAGTATCTACCCATGCTGTAAGATAAATCTACACTGTCAAAAAAAATACAACTTTGTAAATTTTTATCAAAGTATGCGTTTTCCAGATACCTGCTGGTGCAGGACATTGATTTGTCTCCTCATCTGTCTGTTGGCAGAGAGGAACTGTCTAAATCCATCTGATCAAAGTCAGTTACTCATTTACAGTGGGCAAAACTGCTTTTTAATCAACTTTGGGGGCAACTTCGTTTCTAGTTATCGTGAACCAACAAAAACTTTGACCATAACCAGGCAGAGATGCCGTTTCATAAATATTTGAAGTCAGAAAATCTCAACTCTTCCAAGGGTCACTTCTATGTCACCTCGTTCCTGGTTGCTCCAGCCCCCAGCTGCCTGCACTTCTCACCAAGGCTTCCTCTGAACTCCCCCTCATGGGCTTCTCCCCTTCACTGCCCTCTGAATGAACTGATTTGGTTCTATTTGCTCTGTATTAACACTCAGGTTAAAAACATACTCAGAGCTCTGACATGCCCCCTGGACCAGCACTGTCCTGCTAAATGAGCTGGATTTTTCTGCAGTTGTTTTCTCTTTTGCTTTTTCCCAGCTCACCCCATCCACCTTCTCTCTATTGCCTGGGCTTTCCTTACTATGACAATTAGTGAAACAGGGAAAAAAAGGGCCAAGGTTACAAGTTGTTGTTTACCCAGATCACTGTGGTTTCCTAAAACATCTTGTTCTGGGTTTAGGCACAGCCATATAAATAAACAACTCACAGCATAGCTCCTGGTCCCTACACACACCAACAAACCCACAGTATCCCCAAACTGGAGCTTGCCATGTCCCTCCATAGTGAAGGAAAGAACCAGCTTGGTGAGACCCATCATCCCAACAAACCCCTGGAAATTCTTTCTCCTCCCTAGAAAGAGCTCACCCTTCCCTCAGAAATAAAACAGAAAGGAAATGCATGCTCTGGGAACGTGACTTTTTCTAAGAAATGTCATGATTCCTTAGAAAGGAATTTACAGGGGAATGTAGCTGAACAAGGACCTCGAGACAAATTCAGTATTTCTAAAGCAAGTTTGTAATTGATGTCTGAGGCAAGTTCTTGTATGAGATGTGGCTCAGGATCCTGCCTCCAAACAAAAACCCAGTGATGTAAATAAAAACCAGCACTCTGTGCACTCTGTGTGCCAAAGACATTGCAAGATCAGCTATTAGAACTTCGTCAAGGATATACTAGAACTTTGTATTCCTGTTTAGAAGGTGAAATGTTCCTATTTTCCCCACCTTGTTTTCCAAAACTTTCTGTTCTTTCTTATATTTACCCATTTTTCTCATGTATTTCCCTGACAAAAATTATCCCCACTGGCCATCAATTATGTATTTCCAGCATTTATTTATGAGTGCTAGTAATGAAAAAAAAAAAAGTCAGGATCAAATACTGCTTGTATTTCCACAATACCAACCTCGACCCTGACCTGAATATTATAATCAAGAAACTGTAATATTAGAACAAATCTATTTATCAACTACAAAATGGAATTAATTTACTCCACCTAATGAGATCAGAATCTGAGAGCAATTCATCAGGGCAAATCCAAGAGGATTTGGCCCCTCCAGGATACTCCCAAACTTCTGAATATAAATATTTTCCCATCAGGATCATATGGAAATTAAAGCAATTCCATTTCCTTTATATTAAAAGTGGTATATAACAATCATTACCTGATTAAAATTTTTGAAATTGAACTCTTTGTAGATGGCATCTCTTTCTCCCAGCTCAGACCAGCCTGAAGTTTTGAGATCCAGTAAAACTTGGTTCCTTTCCTCTGCTGTCAACCAGTGAGACTGGGAGGACTATTGAGGGGAAAAAAATAAAGGCACGGCACAAGTGAGGCTGAGGTTCTCTTTTGTACAACAATAAGAAACAACACAATTAAATTGTGGTTATGTATTGTGCAAAGGTGAGGATGTGGAAAATTCACAGTGCAGTTTCTTACTGTTTATAATTTCACAGACCAGTTTAACCAAACCCTGCCATTTCTGTTTGGGCAGGTAAGTTTGGCCAAGTGCTTTTTGTACAAAACTACTGAAAAGCAATAGACTCTTTCCCAAGAATGAAGATGGACATCACTATACCCATACCCTTGGTCATCTCAATTATGCAGATGCTGTAACATCATATTTAATTTTCAAATGTTCCATTCTGTCTGGTAAGTAAAGGATGATTTATATTATTTGCTAAATGTACATTTATAAGGCTAAAAGATATCAGGAAATACCTATTTCAAAAGAGAGAAGAAAAACAGGACATTGTATTCAACCTACTTTGTATTTTACTATTTTAAGAAAGTGGGAATGGACCTTTAAGACAGCACACGCTGTGGAGTTCCACAAAAAACAAAGAGCTTTTTAACTAAAGTAAAAGAAAAAAAATTACAACTAAATTAAAAGAAAAAAATTACACAATTACAAAAAGTTTGAAGCTACTGGTAAAAGCACTAGATTCTGCAAAGCACCGGTGTTTAAGTATGGCTTACTTGAAGTGACAAGAGTCCTCCTGATGCCACTGGGAGCACAAACATGACAGATTAACATTCTGCTTAAATATCTGAACCAGGGGCTGAACCACACACAGGGTCAGAGCCAGACACACCTCTGTATGTGTCTGTGGGGCCTTTGGAAGAGATTGATACCTTTTCTAAAAGCAGGGACTAAGCATGAGCCCTTCCTCAGACAACATATTCTGAGAGATAGGTTCTTCCCACTAAAGCATGAGAGGCCCTTCTCCCCAGTACAGCTACATTCAGATTGGTTTAGTTTTTATTTTAGCAGCTGGCCAAGCTTTGTGAGATCCTCCAGAAAGGCAGTTTTGCTCCAGAGGTTCATTCAGACATGGGAGGCCAGCTCAGCAGCTCAGGAGTTTTCACCTTTGCCAGCCGGTGCTCCAGCAGGAGCCCTGGTGCCACCAGATGGGGCTGTGAGTCTGAGCAGAGCAGGAATTAACGCAATTAATGCGACCTCAGCAAGGCATTAAGATGCCAGAGGGCCAAGGAGCAACATTTTCATCAATAACACAGGATAAAAAGCCCCAAAGGGAGTAAATCAATCTAACAGCAATACTGCTGCTGTTTGTGCTTAGGGGGATATAGAGATGTAACAAGAGATGGGTTTTACAGGTCCCAAACTGAACTAATTTAGGTTCTTTACACTTCAAACGCTCCATCAGGCTTGCAAGAACACAAATTTCAGATTACTATAACTGCAGTCATAGGCATAAATTTCTCACATTCTTCTTTTTTTTTTCAAGCATACACAAAAATCACCAAAGCTAAAGGCTGTGTCAAAATGTACTGTATTATCTAGTGTGAGATGAAATTAGTCTGCAAAGGCACAAAAAAATCATGAGGGTGGGTGGTTTTTTTGAGATAGCAAAGTCCAGGACTGTGACCAGGACACAACACAAAGTCCACTCCTCTGGGGACACTGTGGTGCCCTCCTGACACCTCACCTGACACACAGCCATTGACAAGACAATGCTGTAACTTGAAATTCGATCACAGAGTTTTTAATAGAAATATGGAGACCACGTTTGATGCAGGCCCTGGTGAACACAGAGCACATTTTGCATCCTGAGTCAGTCCCTTGACACACCATGATGTACAGAAATGTAGCAGAAAGCAGCAAGGAAAAAGATGAAGTGGGAGGTTCTAATTGTGTTTCCATATTCAAAACCCTCAGCAGCTTGTCACGGGCATGGCCAGAGCCCCAGGGAAGCAGGAACAGGCACCAGGTGCCAATGATGACCGAGCACCAGAGGTGCTGGCACAGGAGCCACACTCGGGGCCCAGGGGCTGTTGTGTGGTGTGGTTGACTAAGTGATCGATAATGTTTGTTCAGAGGAAGCTCAGGCAAAATAGTCATTAAATACAAAAGGAATTAGAACGCTCATGCCTGAGGGGCGAGGGTTGAACCCTGCACGTGCTGTTCATTATTACCTTTGTGTAAAATAAAATAATCAGCTGTGAGGTGGGATGGTGGGGGGACACAGGAAGAATCACAGAATGATTCGGGTTGGAGGGGATCTTAAAGCCCATCTTGTTCCACCCCCTGCTATGGACAAGGGCACGTTCCACTATCCCAGGCTGCTCCACGTCCCATCCAGCCTGCATGAACACTTCCAGGGATGGGGGCAGCCACAGCTTCTCTGGGCACCCTGTGCCAGGGCCTCACCTGCCTCACAGGGAAGTATTTCTTCCCGATATCCCATCTAACCTATCAATGTGAAGTCATTTCCCCTTTCCCTCCGGGCTCTTGTCCAAAATCCTCTCCAGCTCTCCCCGTGCCCCTTCGCGTACTGAATGGTGGCAACCAGATCTCCCCGGAGCCTTCGCCAGGCTGAGCAATCCCAATTGCCCCAGTTCCGAGGGAACAGGACCGGGGACTGACCCAAGGCCGCGGGCCAGCGGCCTGTCCGTGCGGGACCCCTCTGCCCCGCGCCCCCGGCCCGGTCCCCGGCCCGGTCCCCGTCCCCCTCACCATGGCCGCGGGGCTCCCGGCGCCGCCCGCCGCCCGCCGCGCTCCCAGCAGCGCCCGCCGCAGCCCGGCCCCGCCGCCCGGCATGGCCCCTCCGGCCCGGCCGGGCCCGCCCCCGCCGCGCCCCGCGGGAGGAGCCGCTGCCTGCGGCGGAACCGCAGCGGCCAGCGAGCCGGCAGCGAGGGGACACGGAGCGAGAGAGGAAGGGGAGATGCCTCCGCCACAGCAGCCGCCGGGATGAGGGGTGGGACCGGCAAAGCGGCGACCGGTCAGGAACGAGGAGGCTCAGGCACCGCATCGCTCTGTGCAGCCCCCTGGAAGGAACTGGAGTGAGGGGGAGACCGATCTCTACTGCCGTGCTTGCAATGAGAAGATCACAACTGGCGCAAAGCTGAGATTGGAGGATTCAGATCAGATTTTAGGAAAAACCTTTTTACTGTCCGGGTGGTCAGGCACTGCACCGCTGCCCGGGGAGGTGCTGCAGTCACCATCCCTGGAGGGGTGTAAGAGGCGCTGGGTGAGGCGGGTTAGGGGTTACAGTGGCGGTGCTGGTGCAGGGCTCGACTGGACGCTCTAAAAGGTCTGTTCTAACCTTGATGATTCCATGATTTGTGACACCTACCCGGGAGGAGAACGGCCGAGCTGAGCTGCGGGCCGCGGCCGCTGGTGGATTCTGTCTCCAGGGAGCAGACAAGAGTAATTCCCACCCCAGGGGACCGTACCAAAACAGCCCCGTTCTGTTTGTAAATACATCTCTGTTTCTTTAGCAGTGCGGACATAAGCACTGGGGACAATCCAACCCTGGGCCTCTCAAACAACCCAGATGGCAGAGGCAAGAATGCTCCAATTTATCATTACAATCTTTATTAATAACATCCATCCTAGTTTTATCTTCAGTCACACCGAAGTTTTACCAGTGGGGTTTCCTTTTTGGACACAGATATACACGAACTCTGTTTTCCAGACGAAAAGATAGAGCCAGCAGAGAAATACATGAAGAATTATGTTCACAGATATGAGCTGTCAAACATATGTCTTAAGACTCTTTGCTGTATCTTGGTTTAATTTGCTCTCTAAAGCACCCTATCACGGTACTCTGGCAAGCCTCCCCCATAATAAATACTATGCAGTCACATAATCCAAACCCCACCCAACATACCAGTCCATACCTTATCCAAAGCCCTCCATACTAATCATAACTAAAAAAAACCCATAAATTCTTTATGTAGCCTCAAGTGGAGAGTGTGGAACTACCAAACTAGAAATGGTACTAGAAATTTAAATAAGCATCAAGACTGGTCTTCATAATTTAAGCAGGTCAGTTGAAGTTCAGAAATTGCATGTTTTTCCTTCTGAAAGAAAGCAACTTAAAAGGTTACACTAAAAACCTGATTTATTTTTTTAAAAAGGACAATCAATACAATTCCATCCAACAGAAATGTGGTAAATAAGTTGTATACATACACAGAAATAGTGAGGTGAGCTTGGGAAGTAACTCTAAATCTCATAAAAAACTGCTACTAAATCAAAACTCAGAGCAAAGCGAACGAGAAGACCAGCACTGAACCCCAGTGCCAGAGGTGGGAACAGTCACCTCCAAGGGAGTGAAAAATAATTTAAAACATCTTCATAGTTCATTTTATGGACAGTCAAACTAATGTACCAACACCTCCCTTCACCACCCTTTTTCCTTGCAGTTCTACACACAGACCAATGTGCTGTAAAAATCTTCCCTGATCTACAAATTAGAACTGTACCTCTAATTACATAAGAGTCCATTAAAAAAAGGTCAATCAGAGCAGCTTAATAAATACTTTAGTTCATGTTTTTTCATACTTGTTCACTTATACCTGTAATCACCACAAATGTGCCCCTTACAGATTCAGTAGTTGATAAATAAAGCAAATTTTTAGTCATTATTATAAATTACAACCAACAAATTCAACAGTTCATTCTTAGGTACTTCCAGTCCATAGAAATTCCCACTTTACCAATAACTGGAAAATTTTGTCCCTGTTGGAACATGTGAGGTTATTCCTGATGTTCGTGCTCTTGTCCCGGGATGAGCCACCGGATGCTCTCGGTGCGAATGGTGGCGTACATGACAAAGGCAGCCAGGAAAAGCACAGAGAACAGGAGCAGCCAGTCTATGCCTTTTGTCAGAACACTGGGCAGGGGCCCTTCCCAGTCCTCCTCTGTCACAGCCACATTGCTTTTAGCTTCTATCCCTAAAAAATAAAGCACTTGGTCAACATCATAATTGCTAAATACAAAGAAGCTGATTCTATCTGGAGCTTTGTTCCTGCTCTCAAACTAAGGCCTAAACACAGGTAGACTTAAAATTTTGGTGAGATGGCCCCTGTGTATTAACATATACCCAGGATATAATTTACTTACATAAAAACTTTGTGATTTTTATGTGTATTTGCATAACAGAAGACTTGTTCTGTCCTCCCATAGCACAGCCTTGGCTAAGTTGTGGGGGTTTTTCAGCGCATGGAAATTTAATTTAAAGTGATTTTCAGGAATCTCATTTTTGTTCATTTCTGGAAATGCAGATCCACACAGCACTTCAATGTGGAGTAGAAGAGAGCTAGCTGGGTGGCAAAGAGTTTTATTTATTTAATTCTTAATTAAATCTTTGGGCAGAAAGATGTGCTCCATCCTTCTGGCAGCCTCTCCAGCTAAACACCACTGTTCCACCTGCTCTGTGCCAGCAGCCCAAGGGGCTGAATTTCTGCTCTCAGCACAGGCTGAAATCCAGCTCATGGCAACAGCTGATTAAGTGAACCTCTGCTGGGTCCTCTTAGGGACATTCATTTTAAAGAACATACACAGGGACAGGAAAGCCCAATTAGGACCTTAAAGCCAGCCTGTGCTTCCCACTGACAAACCAGGGCTGATTTACACACCTGTCTGGTTAAAGATGAAGTCTTTCAGGGTTTCCAGCGTTCTCTCTGTATGATTAAATCTAGCCATAGGTTTAGCACCTTGGAAAAGAAGGATATTTGGTACAGCCACAGTTCCAAATCTAGTTGATAAGCTACAGAAAGAAAAAAACAAAGCATGAAGGAAATTAAATCTTCTGGAGGAACAAATAAAGACAGTCACAATACTAAAAGTGTTAGTTTCACAAAATAAAGTTGTCACATTATGTAGAAAAAAAAGTCACTCCTGTTTTTAAAACTCAAAACTAACAGGAATAAATTGCAGCTAGAGCATAGGGAATGTGAGTTACCTGCTGTGCTGGGATGCATCCAGTGCCAGAAAGCGAAGAGTGGGAAATGCTCGGGGCAAAGAGTTAAAATGAGGTGCCAGGCTGGCAGAAAAGCGGCACCACGGTGTGTAGAACAGGACCAGTGTACAGTCACTGCTGTTTGGGTTCAGGAACTCCATCAGGTCCTTGGAGAAAGCATAAGAACAGACATGAACAATTACATATTTAACAGAGTTAAATTCTGTGCAGGGATGCAACATTCAACAATCAATTAGATACTCGGCAATACTGATCAAGCAGCTGCACCTTTTAAAACAGGTAGAGAATTGTACATAACTTTTTTTAAAAGTTGTTTCAAAAGTTTATTACTTAAAAATATGCATACACATAACTGTTACAAGAAATGAGCTGGCACTAACTGCCATTAATGATTTCCGAGAAACACCAGAACACAGAGCAAGCTCGCAGTACCCTGCAGGCACAGAGATAACACACGGGCACATGAAGCGAGCCGTAACTCGCGTTTTTTCTGCTCAGAATGGTGCAAAAAGCCTCCTTGCCCAGTCATACATATGTTCTTCGGTATTACTGAGGACGTTACACAAGAAAATTCACTAAGTCAAGCACCGAAAGCAACAAGCTGACGGGGCATCTTCCAGCACCCTCAGGCGTTCACACCAGCAGCGGGCAGAGAGCGGGCCACCCGCGTACCTGGGACACATTCAGGATCTGCAGCGTGAAGCGCTCGATGCCCGTCGTGTTCCTCTCCTCGCAGTTCACCTTGGGAGCCTTGGCGCCGTCGGTGCCGTTCTGCTCCTCAGCGGGCGCGGGCAGCACGGCCTCCAGCACGGGCTGCTCCCGGGCCTGGGCGGCCGCGGGGTCGCTCCCCGCCGGCCCGCACGCATCGCCCGCGGCTGCCCCATCGCAAACCTCCGCCGGGCCGCCGCCCGCCTCGGCCGGCACCGCCGACAGCAGCACGGGCTGCTCGGCCAGGGCCCCGCTGCCCAGCATCGCGTCCGCCATCTCGGCCGTGCGGTACCGCACCGGCTCGGGGCCGCCCGCGCTCCGCTCCGCCGCCGCCCCTGAGGGAGAGACAGGGACGGAGAGAGGGGTCAGCTCCGCGCCCCGCCCGCCCCGCCACCGCCAACCCAGAGCCCCCTGGCCGCACCTGCGGGAAGGGTCGCACCGAGCCAGGCCAGCGCCAGCAGCAGCCGCCACACGCCCACCCACATCCCCGGCCCCGGGAGCCGCCACCGCGTCTCCCCGGACAACGAGTGCTTCCGCCGGATCCCCGGGACACTTCCAGTTCCGCTGCCCTCCGTATTTCCGTGGGAAGAGCCCTGAAGGGCTGAGGGTGGTGCTGGGGAGCGGGGTTGAGCCCTGGCCGTGTTAGGTACAAAGAGGGTGGGTTTAACCGAGTTTTCTGGCGGCCTCGCTGAAGCCCGAATTGGGAGTGTTCAGCCTGGTGACTTAACTACGGCCTCCCAGAACCTGAAGGGAATTTACAGGAAGGATGGGACAACACAAGCACATGTTGTGACATGACAAGGGAGAATGGTTTAGATCAGATAGTAGGAAAAAAATTCTTTATTAAAATTATTTTAAGATAAAAATTGCTGTGAGGGTGTTGAGGCCCTGGTTGCCCAGAGAAGCCCCAGCCCTGGAAGTGTTCCAGCCCAGTTTGGATGGGGCTTGGAGCAAGCTGGGATAGTGCAAGGTGTCCTTGCCATGGCAGGGGCATGGGCCAAGTTGTTCAAGGTCTCTTCCAATCCAAACCATCCCATGACTCTGGGACCCCGCCTTGCAGGGCTGAGCCCGCACGGTGTGACCGCAGCCGCTGCCCGGGCCCGCTGCTGGGCTGCTGATGCTCCTGGAGGCGTTTCAGTGTTGATTTAAATGAGCTCAGGTTGGAAATTCTTGCAGCGAGGCAAGTGCCATCCCCTGGCCTCGGCAGGCTGCTGTGACTGAGCAGTGAGTGAGCTGTAACATCCCAAAGGCTGTTCACAAGCCGCTTGCAGCCCCAGCATTTCCTCACAGCCACATGAAGGATTTGCCTACTCCCTCGTTAGGGAAGAACGGTCCCGTTTGGGAGTTGTTTGCACACAAACTGTTCCTTAACCTACAGCAGGCTGGGGTAAGGGTAAAACACGGCAAACTAAAGGCATATTTTTAAAACTAAAAAGCAGACGTCTTGTCCAGCAGCTTATCAACTAAAGCTCCCAAGGAGAAAGGCAAGATAAATACTCCCATATGCGTTTTTAGGAAATTGTATTTTTCCTGTTGCAAAATTAGTTTTCACTTTATTTCAGTTTAATAGTGAAGCCTTCAGACTATTTGGGGCAGTTTGAAAGTGAACACATTTGAAAATGAGCACATTACTTTAAGTGCTGATATCTTTTTAAACACACTTCCTTAAAACTGCCAGCAGTGCAAAATGACATTTTGCCAAAACTCTGCATCTGTCAAAAACTGATAGTTATGACCTATGGGAGCACGAACACACTGGAAAAGGGCATGAAAAATCAAGTACATGTGTATAAATGAAGATGGGGTCATTCATTACAGAAATGGGATTTGATGCTTTGTTTTTACTCAGGTGTACTTCTCCAACTGTGTTATTCCTTACAGCACACATTTTCTCGCTTGAAGCTTTTTCTTTCAAAGTGCAATTTGCATAAGCACTAATAATGAGGACATAATATTTTAAAAATAGAAAACATGAGGTTTGCACATAGAGGGAAAATATTTAATTAGATTAGCTGGTGCAGAGCAAGCCTGAAAGCAAAAGCACAAAGGGAATCCAAACTGGTGCAGACTAGCAAAGAATAAGCTGCCCCATTCCCCCTTCTCCTTATGTTTTAGTCAAAACAGTGTTTTCAATTTGAAAACGATTTATCTGTGAATTTAATCTTAACATAATATCCTTCCTGCCATAACACAAATCAAAATAACACAGTTTTTTTTACGGTGACTGTAAGTAATCCATGTTTAACAGGTACAACATGACTAATTCACTCTTTGTGCTGCTTAAAAGAGCTCAGATCAAGGAGATGCAGAAGCATAAAAGTGCCAGTCCAGCCCCAAAACAAGCCCTGCTGTCTCACCATACATGTAACTGAGGTTATGAAAAGGAAGAACCATTTTAAAGACCCCTTGAAGATGTGCAGTTTGCATAGCTGATACCCCAGCAGTGCTGGTCTAC